>NC_086175.1:6479500-6787953 GCF_023053635.1 Elgaria multicarinata webbii | reverse complement strand
CGCACATTCATAATTTCATCGTGCATCCCACAAAGGCTGAGAAAACAGAACACTCTAGAAGCCTGTGGATCTCCCCTGCTATGCTTCCCCATATTCTAACAAGAAATTCTCTTCTCCAAAGTATGAGGGAAGATGGTTTCCTTTCCAAGCTCTGTTCAGCCTATGATCTGCTCAGAGACATATTCCTTTGTAGCGCAGGTAGGGAAGTGCATTAAATACCCAGGTCTGATTAAGGGGCGGACTGCTAACGTGCACACATGGGGAAGCAGGAGGAGTATTTAATTGGCAGTGAAGTAAGTTCTCTCTTATCAGGTGCCTGGATGCCGAAGGGGGAGGGATCTCAAAGGATGTAAATTCCCGCTTGCTGCAAACACAGTCACAATCCGAGAGGGTCACTGTAGCAACACTTTGAGGGCCTTTTCAAATCATACCAGGATGGAAGGCAAGAAGCTAAAAGTGCAGGATGGTTTCACGTTGTAAAATATTAATACAATGCATGGATCAACGTTATGTATCAATGCATGTATCAATGTAACACTTTAATAATCATGATTATGCTAAATAGAGCTAAAAATAAATATCACGGTTCCAAGCCTGACAGCTGTATTCCTCTCACCTCCTTATCTGATGGTTTCGTCAGCAATGACTGCAGGAGGTTGTTCAGAGATTCCTCCACGAGGGCATGATCTCCTGAGGCATGGAGAATGGCCCCATAATATTGGTACAGGAAGAGCTGCAAGAAGGAGTGGCAAAGATTGCATTTATTGGGACAGCAAATGTAGATAGACTCCATTATCTCATGATTTCATCTTGCCCTAAAGAAAGTTGGATATTACTATTATTGTACCACCATTACATCTTCATGGTAGTTTACAAAGTGCAGGTTTTGGTCAATATACAATCTTTATTTTGACATAGGGGAGATAACAGAAGGAGGGGAGGGGAGGGGAGGGGAGGGAGGGGGAGGCAGGAATGAATGAGCAAGACTTCCGTGTCATGTCAATGTCACACACTTAAACTTAGTCATAGTCTAAACATGCTGTATTAGCACTAGTCTGTACCCCTGTTCATTTGTGAAGAGAAAAAGACAAAAAGAGAGACACCTCCCTGCCACTCTGGACCAAACCTCATTATCAAAAAGAAAATACAGAAGCAGATACTGGCTCTGCATCTAGAAAGACATCTCCAAACTGGACTATTCCACCTTGCTTTACGGTGAGCTTGGTCACCATAAACTTTAGACAGCTTCCACTGACCTTTGGCAGGGCGGAATCCCTTGAGGTCTTTCCCTCCTCCCTGAATACTTGGTGGAGGATTCCGGATAATTCCTTCTCCTGGTGGTAGTGAAGGGATCTGGCGCCAAGCTGTTGGAAAAGAAATCAAGCCTTTCACCATTCATGGATGTCTAACCCTCCCACTGTCCGAACAGGCTTGATCCAGCATGCCTTTCCATTGCGCCCTGTCATCTTCTGTTCCTCTCTTTTATTTTGGATTCCAATCTCAGGTCAAGGTGCTCTTAGGATGGCCATTGTATCCCTGACACTGAAATAGTCATTCCCGACTACCACCATGCTTAGGCTGACAGGTTCTGGCTATGCCACAGTCTACTTCACAGGTTCTAGTCAGAGTAGGCCTCCAGGAGGGCATGAGTTACACAGGGACACTTCTCTATCATCTCAGGTCTTGTTACCCAGCAAGCCTAGTTCAGAGCTCCACATTCTGATCAGCCGTCCTTGGCCATGCCATGCTGGCACAAAGGGGGGAACCCCTCAGATAACAGTGCTGGGGAGATGCAGGAGTCCATCAAAGCAGAGCTGCCACTGATGAAGATGGATAGTTTTGCAAGGCAGAAGTTTCACCTGCCATGTGTTTTGCCTCATAAGACAAGCAAACATTTTATCTGCCCTGGGTGTAACATCAATATGGTTTCCCTGCCATTAATGGGCCCCATCCTGGGCATAACTTCCAGAATAATTTATTAAATCGACCATCATGTAGAGAGAACCACGAAGTTCCCAATTCTATGCTTTGTTCTCTGATGTCAACGTTAAACCCAACCGAAAGCAACCCAGATGCAAGAGGTGGAGATCCTTCCTTACCCTCTTCAGTTTGCTCCTCCATTCCTCTGCTTTTGAGGAATCCTCCTCTAAAAGTTCTGTGGAAGAAGAAGAAGAAGAAGAAGAAGAAGAAGAAGAAGAAGAAGAAGAAGAAGAAGAAGAAGAAGAAGAAGAAGAAATGCATTGGTTAGGAATATTGTTCTATTGGACAAGATGGCTGTGAGGTTTTCTTTCTAAATCAGACCTGGCAAATCAAATAACTAACATGCCTGACTTGTAAAATAACTAAAATGAGCTCTGCATGAAACCTCCCATTTACAATATGTCTGGGAGCTTTAACTGACCCAAAACAATGTGATAGGCTGTGAAAAAATGGGGTCCCATGTTAGTACTCGCTATACTTCAGGGTTAAACTACACGTTACATTAACTAACTAGTGTGCTGCTCCCCCCTTCTATTATTTATTTATTTCAGAGTAAACACACTCCCTGCCAACTGGATTGGAACTGCAGTGTGTGGGGAGGTTTAATTCTTCTCTCCCCAGCTGGGCCCTCCGATGAAAACACCCCCATGTGGCAGTTAGCAGCAGTAAAAAAAATAAAAAATCCTCCTTGACCCTCAGACAGTGAGGGAAACACAGAGCAGGCTGCTGTGGGAGATATTAATGGGCAGGCAGGTTCCTATGGGAGAAGATAGTCCTTGAAGTATCTTGGACCCAGCATGTTTAGAGCAACTGAATGGGCTTGCAAACCAAGTAGAAGCCAAAGAACATGTAAAATCAGCATTTGTATGCTCCACATGGCCAGCCCCAGTACAATCTAGCAGCTACTTTTGAACCAACTGCTCATTCCAAATACATTCTAAAGGCAGGCCCACATTGAGCGTATTACATCTATCTAATCTAGATACCCGTGGCAGGAATTTGCATGAATTAGCTTCTCTTTGCCAGCTTTCTGTCATTTTCTCCCACACTGATTTCATTTTATCCAACTAAGATACTTAACAATAAGAACTAGAAGCTTAGTTCCTTTTAAAAGTTGGGTCATGGAAGATCCAATTGAAGATGGCAAAGGCTTCTTCGCATTACCCACTGATTCTTCCTTCTATTTGCTCAACTTCTGCAATGCGCTCTACATGGGGCTACCTCTGTGCCTAGTCCGGAAACTTCAATTAGTCCAAAATATGGCAGCCAGGCTGGTCACTGGTACACCTAGGGGTGACCGCATTACACCAGTTTTAAAATCTCTTCACTGGCTGGCGATTAGTTTCCGGGCAAAGTACAAAGTGTTGGTTATTCCCTTTAAAGCCCTACATGGTTTGGGTCCAGACTACCTGTGGGATCGCCTTCTCCCGTTCAATCCACCCCACACACTCAGGTCCTCTGGGAAGAATCCCCTTCAGCTAGCAAAAACTAGATTAACAACGGTTACCCAGAGGACCTTTTCTTCTGCTGCTCCCAGACTGTGGAATGGCCTGCCGGAGGAGATTCGTCAACTTGACAGTCTTTTAGAATTTAAAAAAGCAATAAAGACTGATCTATTGTGGCAGGCCTATTCAGTGAAATTTTAGAATGTTTTCAGGATGTTTTAAAGATGTTTTAATCATGTATGATATGTTTTAATCCGTTTTAATGTGTATTTTATATCATGTTTTTATACTGTTTGTTTTATATTTTGAATTCTTTTAGTTTTGGGGAACCCCCCAGGGAGCTTCAGCTATTGGGCGGTATAAAAACGCAAATACTACTACTACTACTACTACTACTAATAGTAATAATTGCTTACCGCATCCTATTTGCCCACATATTCTGTATTCTATATTCCTTCCCAACCCATCTAGCCTTTCTTCCTCCCATAATTCCTATGGTAGAAGGGTTGTTTTATTGTGTGTGTTTTAAAAAATAAAAACATTGTGAAAGGTTTGTTTGTGTCCACTGAAGCTATAGCTAAGACGTTAGAAAACAAGCAGGATATTGCACTATGAAAGTGGTATTAGCGAGGTGATGTTTGCCCTGTCCTGGACGGGGTTGCACTCTCCCTAAAGGATCGGGTCCGTAGTTTGGGGGTGCTCTTGGATCCAGAACTGTCACAGGTGAACTCAGTGGCAAAGAGCACCTTTTATCAGCTTAGGCTGATATACCAACTACGCCCTTATCTAGACAGAGATAGCCTAGCTACAGTTATCCATTCTCTGATAACCTCTCGTTTGGATTACTGCAATGTGTTATAAGTGGGGCTGCCTTTGAAAACGATCCGGAAGCTTCAGCTTGTACAGAACAGGGCAGTCCGTTTACTAACAGAAGCTATAGCTAAGCTGTAGCTTTTTGTACTGTATTTTGTAATTGTGCTTTTAACCTGTTGGTTGTTTTATTGTGGTTTTAATTTTTGTGAACCACCCAGAGAGCTTTGGCTATTGGGCGGTATAAAAACATAATAAATAAATAAATAAATAACAGGGACTGGCCGGCGAGATCTCATTATGCCATTCCTTTTACAACTTCATTGGTTGCCAGTCCAGGTCCGGGCCCAATTCAAAGTGCTGGTATTGACATTTAAAGCCCTAAACGGTTTGGGGGCAGGTTATTTGAAGGAACGCCTCCTCCCATATGTAGCCCGGACCTTAAGATCATCTACAGGGGCCCTTGTACGTGAGCCCCTGCCAAAGGAAGTGAGGCAGGTGGCTACTAGGAGGAGGGCTTTCTCTGCTGTGGCACCCCAGTTGTGGAATGAGCTCCCCAGAGAGGTCCGCCTGGCGCCTTCACCGTACTCCTTTCGTCGCCAGCTGAAGACCTTTTTATTCTCTCAGTATTTTAACACTTAATTTTAACTTAAATTTAAATTTTACTGTTTTAACTCTGTATTTTAATTTTATATCAATTTTGCTGCGAGGTTTTTATCCTGGTTGTGCTTTTTATACTGTATTTTGTATTTGTGCTTTTAACCTGTTGGTTGTTTTATTATGGTTTTAATTTTTGTGAACAGCCCAGAGAGCTTTGGCTATTGGGCGGTATAAAAATGTAATAAATAAATAAATAAACACGTTATATAAAAGCCAGGAGCCACACTCCTGCTTTATAGTGGTATTGAACTGCACTGACAACTGTTGGGGCCCATTGACACAAACCACATACTGCTTTCACAGTGCTATATCCTGTTCGGTGTGGCTCCTGCCTTTTATATACCGCTTTCATACCACTTCCATAGTGCAATATCCTGCTTGGGGTAAATTAGGCCTAGGCCTCAGTGAGCTGCACACATATGAAGAGATTCACTGCTGCTGTTATGGTAATATGAAATCTGTGCTCCTGCAAACATCAAAGTGACATGGTGGGAGACCCTCTTCTACCTTTGGAGGCAAGTGTCCTGAGCACTTTCCAGGAGCTGCGATCTGATAACAGCTGGCCCTGGAAAGTCTCCAGCAGCTTGGTGAGGACTTCTGCTGGGATGTAGCTCCAGAGAGCTTCGACGATGGCTCCAGCTGCGTCGTTGTACAGATTCTGAAGATCCTACAGCACAAAGAGAGATCGGCATACCCTTTTGGGAACCATCTAAGGCAGGCCTCACAACTTTGGATCTATCAAGCTAATGGAACCCCACCATCCATGTATTGTACCGCATCAGGACCTTGGTAGCCTCCCTGCTTGCAGTCCTAGGCAGGCAGCAAGTTCAGGAGATTTCTCAAGCTCATCATGGGCCACTATACAGGGCAAATGGGGTACATTAAGCTTAGTGGGTCACAAGTTGCATAGGCTTCATCTAAGGAAGAAGGGGAGGAGTTTCAGAACAGGTTAATCAAGTGGCAATGTTTGGAATAGGGCTTAAATCAAAGCAGGGCTCAATCTGGGAACCTGCATTCCAATATCAGTGGGCCTTATGAAAACAAGGGGTAGGAGGTGGGAAAGCAAGCACAGAGTGCTTTTTGGCCTGTAACTGGCATGGCTTTTATCTCCCGCCAAGGACCCCCTCCCACAACACCTTATACACAGATCTGGGATTATGAAGAAGATTGACAAGTGAATCAGAGTAGCTGAGCCCCCACACCCATCAAATTAATGGGTGTGGGGGCTCAGCTAGTTAATGTCACAAATTAAGCAGTGTGACATTAACTCTCAATATTAACATGGACTCTGTGTGAACCTCCTTGCAAAGTTCTTTAAATTCATCCAGGGGCCACCATAGCCATAGGAACATGTGGAAGCAGAACCCTGGTTTCTCTCAGTGCATGGCTCACCAAATCGTATGCATGTTCCTCCAAACAATTTGGACTGGTGAGACTGCATTTTTGGAATGAGGAGGCATGCGTTTTTCACAGAATCTCCAAACAGGCCAGACTACATATAAATGTCCAACCTTGCCATTGCGATACTCACTGTTTTCTTATCAATGTCCTCCATGGCAAGATGGAGCAGGTTCATGGCCAAATTGCCACTTATTTCGCTGGCCGACTTGATAAAAGATGGCAGAAGTTCATTGATGCGCATCCGGTGTACTGGTGCGATCTGCATAGGATTAAAAATGAGTAAGAATTCAAATGAAATCAATAATTTCTCAGTTTGCTTGTGTGTCCCCGTGTCTCCAAGAGAGAAAGAGGGGGAAACACCAAATCCAAGATTTCTATTTGCTAAAAAACAAAAACAAAAACCCCACAATAAGAAAGGTCTAACCATGCAATCCCATGCCCAAGTAAGCCCATCACGATCAATGCATTTTACCCCACAGTAGCCATGTTTAGGATTAGAGCCTAAGAATAAAAACAAGACATTTAAATGTTTTTTAAAACAATGGAAGTGAGTGTTAAAATAAAATAATAGTGCCCCAGCTCAATATGGCCTTAGCTAGACTTAAGATTTATCCTGGGATTGTCCCTGCCTGCTCCCCGGATCCCCTGTGTGTCATTTACATGAACAGAGATGACCCTGGGACAATCTTGGGATAAACCTTAGGTCTAGCTAAGGCCTATGTCCCCTTGAACTGAAGGGGATCATCCCAAAAATGGGTTGTATGCAAATGTAAAGTCACAAAAATGAATTTAAAACAAAGCTTCTAAAGAGCAAGTGGATTGTGCTGCCAATGTGGCTGGTAGTCTCTTCTGCCAGCGTGTAATTTGTCTTTTCTTTGTAGGCCAAAGAATCAACCAATACTTTTCTGTGAAAGGAACACTCATCCAAGGTTTACAAAAAGCAAGGAGTTGTTCAGAAACTCAGGCCACAGCTAGACCTAAGGTTTATCTTGGGATCATCCAGGGTTCGCCCCTGCCTGAGCACTGGATCCCCTGTGTGTCACCTAGATGAACAGGTTTGACCCTTGGACGATCCAGGGATAAACCTTAGGTCTAGCTATGGCCAAAGTGTTGCCCAGTATGCAAGTAGAAATACCATATTAAAAAGATTAAGAAGAGTTGTACCCCATAAAACTGCTGCAGGTAGTTGCACGCACTCGTTAAGACCACCACAGGCTGAGTGATCCTCATGGCCCATAGGCTGAGATTAGAATGGGCCAAGGTGTAGGTGTTCCTTGACCCCAAATTCTGGAGGTGTGTAAAGCACAGCTGTGCATCTAGGAAGAAAGAGAAAACAAAAGACCTACAGCAAGTGACACTAACAGATCAGTTACAGAAAACACTTCAAGGACTTCTTGTTCAACAGGACAGCGTGTCCTTATCATGTCTCGTATGTGCACTTCTACCTCCTTTTCTAGAAGGATAAGTAACAAGTCACAAGTAACAAGTTCTTGCTTTTTTTAGATCTCTCCTACCTTAAAAAGAGGCCTGTGACCCATAACTCTCATGTTTTCTACCTTCAGAACTTAAGGGCTGCTATCCCCCTTTCATGGAAGGCTGCTCTTGAAGTCTGTTCCAAAGCCTCAGCTAATACCGAATGTAGTGACACAGCCAGGCCTGGCACCAATACATGTCATCTTTGGACAGATGATGGGGCATTGGGGCTCCAGCAGTGCCCACTCCTAGTCTGGGCCACCCTTCAATTTAATTTTGTATTAGCAGTGGGGAAACAGTGATCTTGTGTGTGTGTGTGTGTGTGCGTGTGTGTAAGAGAGGGAGAGAATTCATGAGTGTGTGAGAAATGAATGGGAATTGTAGGTCTTACCCCACCCACCACTGCCATTCTCACCATCAACCCTGCTCACTCGTGCAGCCCTTGAACATTTCATCAAGGGCCAGTACAGCACTCAAACCCCAAAAGTTTGCCTAGCTATTCCATAAAATGGACAAGTTTGTTGGGCTATCCCTGCAATTTAATTTTGTCACCATCAGAATGAGACAGCCCTGCCCCTGGATTCAATCTCAGGCAAAGTCTGAAACATGGCAATCCTAAATTGGTGAATGAATGGACAGGTGGGGCCCATTGGTGTCCTCTCTGGGCTTAGTGATTCTCTTCCTCAAAAAGCCTGATGAAACACAAAGGCTCCCTTACAACAACAGTGTCTCTTGGCATGTACAGACTCCCTCTGTTCCAAGAGGCAGAATTCAGTGGCTAATCTGCACTTGTAGCTGAATTTTGGAAGGGTATCTAAAAGGCAGGAGCCACAATACTGCTTTATAGCGGTATTGAAGTGCACTGACAACTGTTGGGGCCCATTGACACATACCCTATACTGCTTTCATACCACTAGATCCTGCTTGGTGTGGCTCCTGCCTTAATGTTTGCAGAAGCCACCCACAGCAGTGCAGGGCAATGATGTGTTCAGATGATGTGGAATATCGTCAAAAGGTATGATTTCTAGTTTAATAAAGCACTGGATGCGTATCAAATCTTATCCCAAAGAGACTTCCTACTGACGGAATAGCAATTCAAAGGTATGAAACCCCAATTCTGCCTAAGCCAATCCTTAGACACCAGAAGTACAAGACTTAGATCCTCACCAGATACACCCAAATCATCCTTTGGATACACATGGGGACTCCTCCAGTTCATTAGCCTTCTTAACGAAGAGAAAAACCTGCAGAAGTGTTGCAAAATGAAACATGTGTAAAATGCCAGAGTTGTGATGAGAGTTGCTGTAATCCAAAGAAATGTTATAAGACATTTTTGTGCAATGAAAGTAGATCAAGAACTTCTTTCAAAATTTCATATCAGCTTATGGAAACAAACAAAGACAGACAGAACGCTGCTACTTAGCACCAACACCAAATTGATGCTAACCAGTTGGCCCTCCCTTCCACAAAGGATTTCCAGAACCAAATGTAAGGCCAGACGTGGGGGAGGTCCATTAGCCTCCAGGACCCAGTTGGGTGCTGTCAACAACCCTAGTGGGGACCCCTCTTGATTGCTGCACCATATTTTATTCCAGCCTTCCCTTATCATCCAGGCCTCGTCTACACCAAGCAGGATATTCCACTATGAAAAGTGGTATCTAAAAGGCAGGAGCCACACTACTGCTTTATAGCGGTATTGAAGTGCACTGACAACTGTTGGGGCCCATTGATACATACCCTATACTGCTTTCATACCACTATATCCTGCTTGGTGTGGCTCCTGCCTTTTAGATACCACTTTCACACTGATTTCATAGTGCTATATCCTGCTTGGTGTAGATGAGGCCCCAGAGTGAAGTCTCTGTATTAGCACTCAGAACCCCCCTTGGCAGCAATGTTAGCTAAAACCTTAGGAAGCTTCCATTGATGGGCTTCTTCTCTGTCAAATACGTGGTCCTATACAACCAGTAGGAGAACCCCTTCCATTTCAATACAAAGAATTGAAGTATTAAACTATCACCATGACGATCACAGTGAGGATAAAATAAATTAGTGTCACGGTATGGATGTAGTTTTGAAGACCTACAATTATAGGCAGACCATGACTAAGTAACTTCCCTTGTATTGCTTGGAGTATGGCTGTAAAGGTGAATTTCATAACCATTTCAGCTGAAGTCTCGGAAAAGTCTTCCTTATATGATAATATAAAACAGAAAATGATATTATCCTGTGGGTCTGGCTTTCCAAGATCACAATGCATATTTAACCATATTTAAATCTTCAATATGGTTTTGTGGATCTCACCAAACCACTCTCATATAAGGTTGGCTCTTTGATGGGAAAAGTGTTTAAAATGTGTATTAATTGCCCTTCGCTTTGGTGGGTTATGAATTGGAAATCCAATCTGCAAACCAGCCCTAAGTAAAAGTTAATATAGCTCCAAAATAAACCTTTTTCAATACCTGTTACGAAGACCCATTTTTACTGCATTCAGACTCAGTCTGACTGTGAACTGTTTTACACTTTGCCAGAACTTAAAGTGTATCCTGATTGTGACATCATCCATGATATTCAAGCATAACATTTGAACTCACCAGGTTATCCCTGTGCCACATAATGCTCTGCAACTAAGTGGCACATAATGCTCTGCAATGAAGTAACCATCAGCCTGACTATCCAAGTGTGATGTTTAGTTTCAAACTCATAACCTAAATCTGAAGAAGCATTTAGCATAACCTGAAAGTGTGCTTCCAGTATTAAGTGAAGAAACATCCAATAAAAGGTGCAATCTTACTTGCTGGGTGTATTAATGCTCACATATTAGTCTACTTTAAGGAGAGAATCAGCTAGTGTAATATTATTTTTGTTCAGATAAATCCTTGACCTGATATCTTTCAGGCGCTAGGTCAAGACTTTCCTCTTCTCCCAGGCATTTAATGGCATTGAACGCGAAGTTTGTTTTTTAATGGACCCAAGAATTGTTGTTTTAAATGGATGCTGCTGTTTTTATGCTGTTGTTGTTACATCTCTGATGGTTTTTAAAGTGAGTGTGTGTGTGTGTGTGTGTGTGTGTGTGTGTGTGTGTGTGTATATATATATATATATATATATATATATATATATATATATATATATAATGTTTACTGTTTTTAGCTTTTGTGAACTGCCCAGAGAGCTTCGTGACTTCATGGACCAGCCCACGCCAGCGCCACGCTGCCCAGGGGTAATTAGGCTAATCCTCCCACCATGAGACCGACACACACAGGGAGAGGAAATAAGCCATTGTGGCTTATTTGGCCTGCACCTCAGTCCTCCCTTATGTGCAAACCTGGCCATTCTATCCAAGCCTGCTAGCCACGATGATGTAATAGAACCTCTAGGTTCCGAGGCAGTATGGGCCAGGGGAGGGGAAAAAAAGTCAGGAAAGGGCAGTTCCATTTATGAAATGAAAGAGGCCGATGCCTTGGGTGGGCTGCCTTTTATAGGCACAGTCCCTCCCTACCTCACATGGTCTACATTTTGCCATGAGGGGTGCCTCTATTCTGCTCCTCCCCCTCGCAACAGCCGGCTTCCCACCCAAGTGCGGCCTGGTCTTTCTGTTTGAGTCCTTGGGCTCAGTTGAAGCAGCTGCGGCGACAGCGGCAGAGCCAGGTAAGTGGGCAAGGGGGAGGGGGGGTCTTACCTGCGTCTGTCGTGGCCCATCACCAGCTTCACTAGAGCCCGCGGCTCAACCTGGAAGTGTAGGCCGCAAGATGGGAGCTCCGATTTGGAGCCGAAGCTCTGCAGCAGAGCGGAGCGGACCCTAGGCGGATCGAGGCGGAGCGGGCAGAATCCGCAATTTGCAGATCGGCAGCGGAGCGGAGTGGGGGGTCCGTGCACAGCCCTACTTGATTCTATAGTTACTCAAATTGTATCAGGTGCATATCAACAGCACCATTTTAATTATCCATTAAAATGGTTCTGCTAAGAGTTCATCTGTCGCTTAGACCTTCTCATTCATTCATAATCTATAATGGACAACTAATGTAATATCTTGTTTTCCATCAGGCTCAGTTCATGCAACCATGAACATGAACTAGTGCTGGGCAGAAAATATGGTTCATTCTTATTCCGAAGATACTTCTATGATACCATTCCATTGCTTGACTGAAACAGGTTTTCTGACGAATTTACTATTTCAATAATGTATGCAAGAATAGAAAATCCTGTTAAATCCTATTGCCCAACCCTAGTAATCTGAACTCGTTATAAATCTCCAATTAATTCTATGATCTATGCCTAATCATGATATGATCTTCATTTCTTATTCGAACGTATTCATAACTAAGGTGTCAAATGAAATCCATCTAAGAAATTTCACTCCTCAGATCTAAACTCCTAACACTTCTATCACATTCCTCAGAAAGCATCTATTCCAGTGCCTCCAAATTTCTCCTTTTCTCTTAGGTTGAATTCAGTGGCAAGTTGGCACCTTGAGAATGTCAATTTCCACAGCCCAGTTGGAGGATTTTGCTAGTTTTGTTGAAACTTTTGCACCTGGGATGTCTGGAGTTTTTACCTAAGGAGGAATATTTGTGAAGGTCTCCAAATCACGCCAACTTAGACAGCAGAATAAAGCTCTAATGTGACATTACTACATTCACATTTTGTAAATATAGCATTTACCTGCAACAGTCAAACAGCGACCTGTGTATTTCCTTATAGCCTTGTGTTATTATAATCAACAGCAAAACAAAGTTACTCCTCTTTAACTAATTAGTGTAATTGTGAACTCAGATTCTTCTTCATCATCATCATCATCATCATCATCATCATCATCATCATTTCACTGAGGTAATGTCTGAAGAACCCCTTACTTTCCCCCTCACATTAAATTGTGTGATCATTAATGTGTAATTGTCATGTCTACAGAAGCTTACACACTGAAAGTTCAATGTCTACTGATAACTAAGGTTAAGATTTTATGTAATTTTGTTGGCTTGCTGTTTGTCAGTGCAAACCTTAAGATGAATTTTGAGATGAGTTGTTGTTTTTCCCTTAATTTTATTACAACTTTTTTATTATCAGCCTTCTCCTGCAACAGAAGAAGAAACTTCAGGGCAATGTACATAAACAATTTGGGCATTGAAGCCAAACATTTCCCCCCTAGAAACATTGCTAGGCTGGCCAGATCACATTACGCCAGTCCTTTTACAACTTCATTGGCTGCCAGTCCAGATCCGGGCCCAATTCAAAGTGTTGGTATTCACATTTGAAGACCTAAACAGTTTGAGGCCAGGTTATTTGAAGGAACGCCTCCTCCTCCTTTCATCGCCAGCTGAAGACCTTTTTATTCTCTCAGTATTTTAACATTTAATTTTAACTTAATTAATTTTACTGTTCTAACTCTGTATTTTAATCTTATATCAATTTTGCTACGTGGTTTTATCCTGGTTGGGCTTTTTATAATCTATTTTGTATTTGTGCTTTTAACCTGTTGGTTGTTTTATTATGGTTTTAATTTTTGTGAACCGCCCAGGGAGCTTCGGCTATTGGGCGGTATAAAAATGTAATCAAGAAATAAATTACCTCCATAGAATCATAGAATAGCAGAGTTGGAAGGGGCCTACAAGGCCATCGAGTCCAACCCCCTGCTCAATGCAGGAATCCGCCCTAAAGCATCCCTGACAGATGGTTGTCCAGCTGCCTCTTGAAGGCCTCTAGTGTGGGAGAGCCCACAACCTCCCTAGGTAGCTGATTCCATTGTCGCACTGCTCTAACAGTCAGGAAGTTTTTCCTGATGTCCAGCCGGAATCTGGCTTCCATGTTCTTTCCACAAATTGTTTTATGCTTTTATCAATGGTTTTCAAGTCCACAGACCTTCTTTTTTTTAATCTTTGAGAAAGGTAATTAAGGGCCAAACTTTACT
The DNA here is from genome assembly GCF_023053635.1 of Elgaria multicarinata webbii. Lineage (NCBI taxonomy): Eukaryota > Metazoa > Chordata > Lepidosauria > Squamata > Anguidae > Elgaria > Elgaria multicarinata. The sequence goes on along the minus strand of NC_086175.1, from coordinate 6,774,276 downwards.
CTTGTTTACATTGGTGTAACTCCTCATCCATGCATAGCCGCAGAAAACTCACTCAGAAGAGATACCTGGCATACACCAATACAGGATAATCTAGGCATTTAATCATCAGAAAAGCAAGCAACAATGAAACAATAAACACTAACATTTATGTGGCCCTTCTCCTAAGTAATGCAAATGCTTTGTGTACATTATCAGAACAATCCTCACCACAACCTTGTTTTGTAGGCCACTATTGTCATCACCAAACTGCACATTACAGTGAAGCAGCTGAGTGACTCATTAGATTATGTCTCAGTTGGTATTTGAACTAAAGATATTTTAACTCTCATCTTGTGCCCCTAACTGCTATTGCCAATGCCCTTTCTTTTAATCTGCATTCTTCTGCTTTCACCTGTTGTCTTTCTGCCTGCGTGCCTGGTCTTGTCTTTCCCTTTTCCAAAGCACAATTTGACCATTTTTGTACTAATTCTATTTCAAGCACATTTGATGCAAAAATTTGTAACCAGAGGGAGACTTCAGCAGTGGCACATTTCTTCTGCAAGGTAAGTTTCTAGTCATCCACACTTTCCATCAACTCTGATCCAGAGCAAAAACCATCACCTTCTTCACCTAGGTTTGAATCTGGCATCCATCAGTCAGCGCTTTGTAACCCTAACGTTTCTCTAGTATCGCAGTCCGATTTGAGCAGCAGCCTATGAACCAGCCGCTACGTGTTCAAAGTCTTGTATGTGATTAAAGGAGTCACTGCAAGAGACAATGGGCATTCTGGTTTCTTTGTGATACTAAGATCAGCTTCTTTACACATGATTTTTTCCAGGTAGTTTCTTCCTCTGCCTTTCTACTACATTTCATTATACAACCACTAGATTCCACTATGGTAAAGCGGAATTGCACAATTACACAAGTCTCTCCTTCCAATATTTCTAAATAACACCAGGCTTTCTTGTTAGGACCCCACCCCACCCTCCTCGATAATGGTTGCAAAGCACGGGAAAGGTCCTGGAGGATGATAACAGCATCATGCAAAGGATACACAAACTAATGTAAGTGATCAATCATGGGTGCCCAATGAACTCCTCCTGTAAAAACTGAAGGAACAAGAATAAATCCCCTTCTAGCCCTACCACTGACCCAAGGGCTGCTGCTCACTCATTTTTAAATCTTACATTTCAGTCACCGATGATGGCCTTCTAAAACACATCACCCTACTGAATTTGTTCTTAGAAAAGAACAGGGCATCTAAGCAGGATGACAGAGAGTTATCCGACAAGAAGTGAAAATCTTGGAGGCGTTTGGCTTTGCTGAACTCTGTCCTTAAAGCAACAGAAGGGACGTATGAGAATTTCATTTCAGTTTGCTAAACATCAGAATGTGCCCCATTCACACCCCCAAATGGGAACATGAGCACATTCTTTGGGCAAAGCTCATTCTCCCATCCCTAAGCCTGAGGTCACACAGGAAGAAACACTGACGGATCCAAAATAAAAAAATAAAAAAATAGCATCTTACCACTTTTCTGAGGATAGCACAGGGCAGCATTGGGCGTAGATAGCTTTCTCCATGAACGTTTGGTGGTCGTTGCTATGATTTGACCAGCAGAATCCATGTCCAGGAAGTGGACTTAACAGTGCAGTCCTACGCCTATTCCTCCCAGGAAAGTCCTACTAGGTCTTACTCCCAGGTAAGAGCTCATAGGATTGAGATTTTAAGAACTGTTCTTCTGGCCTTAAGTCAGAAGAGCAGAGGAGCTTCTCCCACGGGACGGTGTAAAAGCCTGAACGGAACGGAACAGGCCGGAACAGCCCCATTATATTAAAAAACCATACCAATGATGATGATTTTAATTTTTGTGAACCGCCCAGAGAGCTTCGGCTATTGGGCGGTATAAAAATGTAATAAATAAAATAAAATAAATAAATAAAAACAGTGGCATGTGTTAGCAACACTTGAGAACAATATTTTAGGACTAAAACCATACCAATATTATATCACTATTAACCCCAAAACTCCCAAAACGACGTCCGGAACAGAATGGGATGGCCGGAACGGCCACTAGGGAACGAGCGATACCAACCAAACTCACCAGTCATGCATAACTAAATGGCAGGGATGCAATAAGCCACAAAAGTTGCCCCGAAACCACGTTCAGATACCCGTTCCGGGCAAAAAAACGTATTGAGCAAAATGGGCCGTAACGGCAGCTTCCCTATGAGATAAGTGAACCAAACTCACCAGATGCACATAACTAGGTGGGACAAATATAGAAAGCTCCAAAAGTTGCCCCGAAACCACGTTCAGATACCCGTTCCGGGCAAAAACGCATATTGCGCAAAAACGGCCGTAACGGCAGCTTCCCAATGAGATAAGTGAACCAGACTCACCAGATGCACATGACAAGGTGGGACAAATATAGAAAGCTCCAAAAGTTGCCCCGAAACCACGTTCAGATACCCGTTCCGGGCAAAAACGCGTATTGCGCAAAACCGGCCGTAACGGCAGCTTCCCATTGAGGTAAGTGAACCAAACTCACCAGATGCACATGACAAGGTGGGACAAATATAGAAAGCTCCAAAAGTTGCCCCCAAACCACGTTCAGATACCCGTTCCGGGCAAAAACACGTATTGCGCAAAACCGGCCGTAACGGCAGCTTCCCAATGAGGTAAGTGAACCAAACTCACCAGATGCACATAACTAGGTGGGACAAATATAGAAAGCTCCAAAAGTTGCCCCGAAACCACGTTCAGATACCCGTTCCGGGCAAAAACGCGTATTGCGCAAAAACGGCCGTAACGGCAGCTTCCCAATGAGATAAGTGAACCAGACTCACCAGATGCACATGACAAGGTGGGACAAATATAGAACGCTCCAAAAGTTGCCTCAAAACCACGTTCAGATACCCGTTCCGGGCAAAAAAAGTGCTTTCTATATTTGTCCCACCTTGTCATGTGGATCTGGTGAGTTTGGTTCACTTATCTCATTGGGAAGCTGCCGTTACGGCCCGTTTTGCGCAATACGCGTTTTTGCCCGGAACGGGTATCTGAACGTGGTTTGGGGGCAACTTTTGGAGCTTTCTATATTTGTCCCACCTTGTCATGTGGATCTGGTGAGTTTGGTTCACTTATCTCATTGGGAAGCTGCCGTTACGGCCCATTTTGCGCAATACGCGTTTTTGCCAGGAACGGGTATCTGAACGTGGTTTCGGGGCAACTTTTGGAGCTTTCTATATTTGTCCCACCTTGTCATGTGCATCTGGTGAGTTTGGTTCACTTACCTCATTGGGAAGCTGCCGTTACGGCCCGTTTTGCGCAATACGCGTTTTTGCCCGGAACGGGTATCTGAACGTGGTTTGGGGGCAACTTTTGGAGCTTTCTATATTTGTCCCACCTAGTTATGTGCATCTGGTGAGTTTGGCTCACTTATCTCATTGGGAAGCTGCCGTTACGGCCCGTTTTGCGCAATACGCGTTTTTGCCAGGAACGGGTATCTGAACGTGGTTTCGGGGCAACTTTTGGAGCTTTCTATATTTGTCCCACCTTGTCATGTGCATCTGGTGAGTTTGGTTCACTTATCTCATTGGGAAGCTGCCGTTACGGCCGTTTTTGCGCAATATGCGTTTTTGCCCGGAACGGGTATCTGAACGTGGTTTCGGGGCAACTTTTGGAGCTTTCTATATTTGCCCCACCTTGTCATGTGCATCTGGTGAGTTTGGTTCACTTACCTCATTGGGAAGCTGCCGTTATGGCCCGTTTTGCGCAATACACGTTTTTGCCCGGAACGGGTATCTGAACGTGGTTTCGGGGCAACTTTTGGAGCTTTCTATATTTGTCCCACCTAGTTATGTGCATCTGGTGAGTTTGGTTCACTTATCTCATTGGGAAGCTGCCGTTACGGCCCGTTTTGTGCAATACGTGTTTTTGCCCGGAACGGGTATCTGAACGTGGTTTCGGCGCAACTTTTGTGGCTTATTGCATCCCTGCCATTTAGTTATGCATGACTGGTGAGTTTGGTTGGTATCGCTCGTTCCCTAGTGGCCGTTCCGGCCATCCCATTCTGTTCCAGACGTCGTTTTGGGAGTTTTGGGGTTAATAGTGATATAATATTGGTATGGTTTTAGTCCTAAAATATTGTTCTCAAGTGTTGCTAACACATGCCACTGTTTTGGGTATGGTTTTTTAATATAATGGGGCTGTTCCGGCCTGTTCCGTTCCGTTCCGGCTTTTACACCGTCCCCAGTAGTTCATGTTTCGGGTTAAAAGTATTTGTAAAATAGGGAAGGTGTAACATGATTAGTGGAACTGAAGTCAAGGACAACAGGTTCCCGGGGGGAAACTATTCAAGGGAACAGCACCTAGCCTGATGAGGGCTTCTACTTTGAGTTCTGAATAAAACACGAGTTACAGGCCTAGCTGTTGTTGCATCCTTCTATTTACACTTAAACACGTGGCAGGGCCAGTGCATGGAGAGGCAATCGGGGAAGCGGGGATTTCCCACTCCAAAAACGCCCAGCTTGCTAAATTGCAGAACCACCCAATAATAATAACAACAATCTTATCTGGATTGAGCTCTGTTTTATTAACCCTCATCCATTCCATTACCAAAGACAGGCGCTGATTAAGCACTTCCACTGCCTCACCTCAGCATACTGATGGCACTGCACTCTATACCTCCGAAAGATCTCACTCAGTGCTCACGTCAATGTTTGCTATCTTGAGATCCTAGAAGAAAAGCTACATTTAAAGAATTTAAATAATAACTAAACTAATTTAGCATTGTAGCTATTTGCCCTTTTCTAAGGCCAGCACTGTTCCTTCCTTGCCCTAGCAATAGGCCAGACCACTCCTAGGAGGCCTGATTTGCAGCTGTGTAGCTGCATTGTCAAACCTGTTGCTTTCCCTATCTGATGAGAGAGCAAGAAAGGAAAAGGACTTCAAATTTCTGGGCTTTACAAAGTATACATTTCTAGGTTTATTTTGTACACCATGTTTTGTCTCCCTGGATCAAGAAGTGAGAGGTGAAACATATCTCTCCTGAAACAAACAACAGAGGAGTTTATGTTCCTTGTAACTCAGGTCTCATTTTCTATCAAAAATGTAAAGACTAGGCCTTTAACACTTAAAACCGCAATGTGTCTGCGTGCAAGTGAAAGGATCCCACGTCTTCTGCATGCAGTTCAGCCGGATTTGGGCTGGGAAGTAACCGCAAAGGATGCAGATTAAGTAGATTGAACATTGCTGCTACCCGAGGTATGTTTCGTGGTAGAGATTTTAGCTGGAAGCCTCAATCCGTTTCAGCCCCACCTCTAACCTATTGGAGGAAAAGGATTTTATAACACCTGAAGCTGGGGGGTGGGGTGGTACATCCACTTTACTATCAGGTAAACCTCAGTTTAGCTTTTATTGAGGCTTTTTGCCTAGTACTCCATCTAAAGTTATCTCCAGCTTTTTAAATATAACTGTCTGTCAAATAATTTCTCTCCACTTCTGATTTATACACACCAAGGAACTGCATGTTTTACCTAAGAAGATAGCTCCAAGTAACGGCTCCGTTTTATATTTTCAAAAACTGAGGATCAAGCATTGTTGGTTTATTCAGGAAGCGGTTGGAGAAATCCTATGCAAGCTGAAACCATTTCAGCACCTAATTTGAATGTCTGTAGTCTCCTCCCACCAAACGCAGGCTCCGTGGCTTGGTTAGCACTTTCGCTTCCCGTCTTCCTTTGTTTACTATCGAAAGCTTGCACGCTATTCTGTGTCCTTGATTTGGCCTAATAAAGGTTTTGCCTTGAGATGGATTCGGGAATATTAACAGTGAAATACACTGCAGAGCTATTATAAACCACTCTTTCTCAGCCGCGCAAGGAATTGCAATGTGCAGGTAAAATATTAAGATTTGCAAAGCAATTTTTAGATGTTAAAAATCAAAAACATTTTTTTTCTCATGAAATAAGACCTGAGATAAGAGCATGAACTCCTTTCTTAGGTACTATATTTTCTTTCTCCAAAAGCGTAATGCAGCTGCTGCTTACAGCCTCACTGCTAAAATCCTGTATTTCTCCCCAGTTTCCTATAGCCAGCTCTCACTTCCGCCCTGGGAGGTTGGGGGAAGCGGGAAATCCCATTATCTCTATGATAGAGTGAGTGAACTCGATTCATTTCATTAGGGTTATGTTATTGCATGCTTGGAAGAAGCAAACATGCTGTTCCGGTTTAGTAACTTTGGAGGAGTTAATTAGAGCAGCACGTCCTTGCACCAACTTTGGAATTTCCCTCGATCAGAGGTTGCAGTATTTTTGTTGCAATGTAAGCCGACTTTTGCGTTCCTACCTTGCTTTCTCGCTGAAATGTTACTCTGAGATACACAAAGGGGGAAAATATAGTTTCCAATACGACGCAGATTCTTCTAGGAGTTGCAAACAAGTTCTCTAATTTAGTAAGTAAATGCATCTGTTTAATATTGGGGGCTACATGGCTAAACCATTCGTTCTAATCTTGAAACCTGTTAATTGTATTCCCTTGTATGGTTTTCTGAATCGGTAAAGAGTTAATCCCTTCGTGCTTTTCCAAAATGATCCTAAATAATCTCATTGAATTCAGTATGCTTGGATGGAATCCGTTAAATTCTGCAAAACATCTTGTGGTACCTTAAAAACTAAACAAATGTATTATGGTATGAACTTTGGTGGACCCAAGGCCACCTCATTGAATTCAGTTTACTAATTTGGTAAATATGTTTAGGATAACAACCTTAGTGTTCATCTGTAGCCTGATCCTAAACATTAATTTCTCACATCTAAATTCCACTGAGTTAAAGGAACCTGTCTTAGCAAGTATATATGCAGCCTGATCCTATGAATGTGTACTTGTAAGCAAGCCCTGCAGAGTTTAGTGAGATAAGTAAGCATGCATAGGATTCAGCCTTGAAGATGGTTTTATCAAGAGCCTCCATATTAGAAATAATTTTAGTGAATGGTATTCCAAGAAAGTGGTATTTTGGAGATTTGCTTTTTCTTAATGAGAGAAATCTTTCGTTCTGTGCAAGTGTTTTGGGTAATTTGGGACATGTTTCTTGTTGGACTCCAAGTTTATTCCTTTGGTTGTCTATTCCTGTCAATACTTTGTCTCTCTAACATGACTTTTACTGCTGTTTCCTTGTTCTTTTCCCTCGTCAAGACAATAAGGACAGCACTTACTTATTCTCAATTAAGGGAAATAGTGCCTATCTCAGAGCTATATTTTATTTGCTATGCTACACTACTACACTTTTTCATGGTTCATCCTGCCCACACTTATATATTTTTTGTTCCATAGGCATCTCTGGTCAAACAGGTTTTGCAGATGTTTGAAACAGTATAAAACCTGCAAAAGGGGGGGGGGGGGGCATAACATCAGCAGTAAACTTTCCCTCAAACTGCTCTTGACTCTTAAAAATAATCTGACTCTGGCCACTGTAAGCTACTCCCATGACCAGGGTAGAGATTTCTGCTTTCCGGACTTCCTGCTGAGAATAGTTGGTGCTGTGATATGTCATGTGTTCTCTGCTTTTCCTGTATCACCACTTCTCACTTTGTAATAACACTTGTGAACTGTTAGATAGGGTGACCATATGGAAAGGAGGACAGGGCTCCTGTATCTTTAACAGTTGCATTGAAAAGGGAATTTCAGCAGGTGTCATTTGTATACATGGAGAACCTGGTGAAATTTCCTCTTCATCACAACAATTAAAGCTGCAGGTGCCCTGCCCTCTTTTAAATCTGGTCACTCTAGTATGGCTCCTGCACTTTAACTGTTGTGATGAAGAGGGAATTTCACCAGGTTCTCCATATGTACAAATGACACCTGCTGAAATTCCCTTTACTATGCAACTGTTAAAGATACAGGAGCTCTGTCCTCCTTTTCATATGGTCACCCTACTGTTAGATGTACTTTAAAAAGCATTTGATAATAATACACGAAACAGCCCTAAGTTGTGACCATCTGTAGCAGAGCCTGCCCATGAGAAAAGCTCAAGTGCTGCAATTGTTGGGGTGGGAAGAATTATCTTAAAACAGATTTGAATTGCAGAATTTGATTTTTTTTAATTCAAATTAATTTCCAAGTAGATTTTGTTTCTGTGTTAATTAAAATAGATTTGTGAAGCTGGACTATAATTTTAATATGGAGAAAGCCAGCCACTGATTGCAAAGATGATGTAACATAGAACGTGAATCTATAAAGCCCAATGTCTTTCCAGCTCTCTAGCAATCTGCATTCAAAGGAGAGGTGACTCAGTTACGTTAAATGTACTTCAGAATTCTGTTCACAAAGTAGTACTTCGTAAGAACTCTGAAGTACATGTAATATAAATGTTAGTGCAATCCTTTACATATCTACTCATAAATAAGTTTTATTAGGTTCAGTGGGGCTTACTTCTAGGTAAATGGGTATAGTAGTGTAGTGTGAAACGATTAAGTCTTTTTTTTTCTTGGATTCAATTTTTTCCCTGCCAAAGAGCTGAATGGAGCTTAAAATGCATCAGGGTTTTAAATACCACTTCCTATGATAAATATGTTCTGCACTTGGTAATTGACTGCTGTGTCTTATTTGTATAACTTGATTGGGAATCTCTTCAATTTCTTGGCCTAGCTTTGCCCTCACAAAAGCTGTGAACCACCCAGAGAGCTTCAGCTATGGGGCGGTGTAGAAATATAAATGAATGAATGAAATGAAGTAATAATGACTCTCCTGGAAAAAGAAAGAATACAAGGTTGTGGATAATGATCTCTCTCTCTCTCTTCCCTCTCTCAAAAGGTTGATCATTCAGTGTCTGGTATCTTCAGGTACTGACCATTGGTTTAGGATATGGCCAAGGCAGTACTGATTGATCTATTCAGTCTAGGAGGCAGCTCTTGGAATAATCAGATCCAAGAATCAATTATCAGGACACTAGAAACCCTTGGGGAGGAGGACACTTTCCAGGCTCCACTTGTTTACCTTATGTGTTGCCAAACCCTCAGAAGTGAAAGAAATGGACAAGAAGTACTTCATAAAGCAATACAAGGCTTTCATTGCCCAGAAAAAGGATCTGAGGTTGTGTGTGCTGAGAGTACAGTTGCCAGCTTGTACACCATTAAACAAAAGCTTGATGCAAAACACATCAGTACTGTTAAAATAATCTTGCCATCACAAAGAAAGCCCTTAATGAGGGAATATATCGATCAGCTTTTTACTAACGTTTATCAGTTTGAGTTTAAAGATTTACAGATGAATTGTGAAGAAAACCACCTCAAAAAATCCACAGTACCTCAGAACGAATTAGTGCCATTCACAGACCAAGATGTGGAAAGGATCCGAAGTGAGATAAAGATATTTTTGGAAAGTCTTCCTGGTCTGAAAGGAAACCTCATCATTCTAAAGTCTGTGTTGATCCCAGGTAACATGGAAATATATTTAACAATCTAATTCCTATTTTGATCCTCTTTTTCTTTTTTTAAATGACCAGTCTTTCAAGTTGGCGTTGTTCCTGATGGGGAAACGGAGTCCTGAAAAGCAGGATCCAGTGAAAAAACCAAGCATATTTAACTCCTGTTGAAGCTATTGCTATATAATGATAGTTTAGTTCTTAAATATTTTATTGAAGAGCATACACAGCCCTGAAGTAAACCTGAAAGTCATATAATATGTGTACGCTTTTGTGCACAGAACTCTTTATCAGGCAAGATGTTACCCCCAGAAAAGGGGCGGTGAGGGGAGGACAGAAATCTTCAAGTCATGACGTCTGCGGTCTTAAGTAATGGGGAAGGAGGATTTGGAGATATTTAAATTGGGCTCTCCGGATGATGCGATTGTTTCAGGTTTTACCTGGGACTTCCCCTAGGATCAAGAAAGAAGCAAACAATGTTTGATCCCCCATTTTTGAAAATATAAAATCCAGCTGTTACTCAGAACTGGCTTAGTTTTTAAACAGATTGGTATGCTAAAGAGATGGGAAGTTATTGATCTTTTGCTGTCTGTGGGTGGCAGTATTAGGCCTATATATCAGAGCTCTTTTTTTCTTTTGCTTTTTTGAACACCTTTTCCCTAGATCATGTCTTCCTCCATGGATTCACTACAAGAACTGGCGGCATCTCGTATATACCAACTTTGAGCTCCTTCAATCTCTTCAGTAGTGCCAAGCGGCGTGACCCCCCAGCTGTGGTTAAAGAAAATCTTCGTAGGTTAGCCACAGCTGCTGGATTCAACCAAGATACATATTACCGTGTAAAGGTAAGACAAAAAATACTGAGAATGGGGGAAGATGATTAAGTGGAATTTTTTACTATGTGTGACCCTTCTCAATGATACAGTTTTTAAAGATGCAGGAGTTCTTTCAGGGTATAGACACGACAACTCTAATCAAGGCTTTCTAAGTTCTTGAAAGCATTGCTCTGAGCATCCTTCGTTTGTGCTTTTTCAGTAGTTGTGCTGGCTTTGTAATCTCCCTCCTGGTGTGGAAGAGGGGTCTGTCTGTTCCAGAAGGCCTCTGGTGGTGTGGTGTGGTGTGGGGAGAGGAGTTCTTGTTTTATGTTTTAATGCTTTAGTATTCGTCTTACAGAATAAACATATTTTAAATTGGTGCTGTGAACTTTCTTGAATAGTTGTGGAAAGGTGGGATATAAATGCTTCAAATAGTGAATAAGCCCCCAGAAAGATCAGTGATCAGAACGTGGTTATACATGACAGCTCCTGGCACCCAGTCAAAAAGCCCCTGTGGTGCTTTGTCAGGGGTTAATTTGACCTGGGCCAGATCTACACCAAACAGGATATAACATTTTGAAAACGGTTTGAAAATGGTGTATGGAGTGTGTCCTGGGGGCTGAACAGTTGTCAAAACCATTATAAACTGTTTATTTATTGCATTTTTATACCGCCCAATAGCTGAAGCTCTCTGGGCAGTTCACAAAAATTAAAACCGTGAAAACCATTAAAAATATAAAACAAACAGTATAAAAGCATAGTATAAAATGAAATATAAAAACACAACCAGGATAAAACCGAGCAGCAGTGTAGTAAGCCTATGCGGCAGGGTCTTGCTATTTACTATGTAATCTGTACAGCACCATGTACATTGATGGTGCTATATAAATAAATAATAATAAATAATAATAATACAGATTTGAAATACAAATTTAAAACAGCAAAGTTAAAATTAAGTTGCTAGACTGTTAAAATGCTGAGAAAATAAAAAGATTTTCACCTGGCGTCTACAAGAGTATAGTTTAGGTGCCAGGCAAACCTCTTTAGGGAGCTCATTCCACAGCTGGGGTGCCACAGCAAAGAAGGCCCTCCTCCTTGTAGCTGCATGCCTCACTTCCTTTGGCAGGAGCTCACAGAGAAGGACCCCTGAGGATGACCTTAGGGTTCAGGCAGGTACGTATGGGAGGAGGCGTTCCTTCAAATAGCCTGCCCCCAAACCGTTTAGGGCTTTAAATGTTAATACCAGCACTTTGAATCGGGCCCGGACCTGGACTGGCAGCCAATGAAGTTGGAAAAGGACTGACATAATGTGGTCTCATTGGCCAGTCCCTGTTAATAAACGTGCTGCCCTGTTTTGTACCAGCTGAAGTTTCTGGACCATTTTCAAAGGCAGACCCACGTATAACGCGTTGCAGTAATCCAGACAAGAAGTTGTCAGAGCATTGATAACTGTCCAGATTAGGGCACAGTTATAAAGCATTATACTGTTATAAAGCGTTCGTGTAGATCCTGCCCAGGTAAAGCTTACTCATGCTGAGCTTTGGAATCTGCTTTTACTGTCAGGATTCAGCCTTGCGACAAGTGAAGTATTTAAAAAAAAAAAAATACGCTGCAAGGAATAACGGCAGTGAGCCCCCACCCACTTATTGCCACCACATGGAACAAAGGAGCTGGACTTCCAGATGAAAGGATATGACTTCAGGTCAGGGGTAGCTGTCTTCTCTCTTCTTAGAAATTAGCCATTGCACTCTCTCATAGTTTGAGTAGCAGCTTCAGGTATTACAGCTGCCAGTGGGTGCCCCAGTTACTGCCACAAGTCTTACCTGGTCTGCCCTGTCGTTTAACAAGTTAGTTTGTTGTGGGAACCTCCCACATTCTTCAAGGGCAGGGAGGTGGATCCTCTCCTTCATACAGATTTCCTTACGGCTCCCTCAGGAATGGTCTTCTGACACAATTTCCTTCAGTGGTGTAACTATTCCATTCTCAGCCCAGGAAATGACTAGAATCATAGAATAGCAAAGTTGGAAGGGTCCTCCAAGGCCATTGAGTCCAACCCCCTGCTCAATGCAGGAATCCACCCTAAAGCATCCCTGACAGATGGTTGTCCAGCTGCCTCTTGAAGACCTCCAGTGTGGGAGAGCCCACAACCTCCCTGGGTTATGGGTTCCATTGTCGTACTGCTCTAACAGTCAGGAAGTTTGACTGATTGATCACTTCTGTAAATATGAGTCTGAGGTATATTCCTTTTATTTAGGCCAATTAATTAAAGTATTGTGTTAGCATTTAGAAGGTTCTTGTTCACATGAATTCTAGGTGTCTGAGGCTGCAATCATAAGCACATGTATTAGGGAGTAATCTCCATTGAATAAAGTGGGTCTTGCTTCCAAGAAAATTTGCATAGGATTGCACTGTACATGGTGTTGTGCAAGAATTTGATCACATTCTGTTATTGTCTCTGAATGAAAGATACAGGGCTATTATCTAATCATAGGTAATTAATGGTACAAATGATAATTATATACTTAGCTATGTATACAATAAGGTTACTCAGTAATGGAAATACTTTTACTGTGTGATGATAGAGGTTTGCCTCTAACTGCCTTCAGTGAACAAAGATTTTTAAGCTGAGAGAGAGAGGACTAACCACCCAGATGCCATTGGAAAATCTGTATGGACCCCCCTAACTGTTACCTGCTAGTGCCACCTGTGGCCTATACAGAACAGTCGTCACCTACCAGATAGGAGCACAGGAAGCTGCCAGATGCTGAGTCAGACCGTGCGTCCATCCGGCCCAGTACTGTCGACACTGACTGGCAGCAGTTCTCCAGGATTTCAGGAAGAATTTCCTCCTGCCCTACCTGAAGATGCTGGGGATTGAACCTGGGACGTTCTGCATACAAAGCAGGTGCTCTGCCACTGAGCTATGCCCTCCCCCTTGATTTTTACTACGTGCACTCTGTCTCCATTCCTGGATGTCAAATGAACCATGATTTTTGAAATTGGCAATCAGAAACAGCATCCTATCAGCTTCCCGGCTATCATGTCTGACAGTGATGAGACTGTAGAGTCCAGTGACCCTGTGCATCATCCTGACACTGGTACTCCTAGCATCTCCAGGGAAGCTGCACCAGGTCCTCCAGTACTGGTGGAGACTGAGGAACCACTGGACAGAACATCCTGAGGAACTTACATCCCCCATAGAATCTAAGGAGGAGGCCAAGCCTCTTCTTAGCCCTAGAACACACCAGCCCCAGAAGGTAGAGTTACAGGACACCACGCAGAGGTGACATGGACTCTTCATGAACCACAGCCTCCTCATGAGGAGGGCTTTTTTACAGATGCCTGAGATGAACTTCAGCTGAGCCCTGGGTGAGGCTCAGGCTCTGTCAGTTCTCAGTTGGAAATCACACCTTGTCTCAGCTTCCAGTGCCTTGTTTCCTTGACCTGTCTTGTCTTTGGACCTCTGTGCTAACTGACCCCTCTTGACTCTGCTTTTGGACTGTGTTTTCACTTGCCTGATCTGGATTTTGTTATTGGCTGCCCCTCGGACTTTTCTTCTGGAAACCGTCTACTTGCCTGGTAAAATTGTGCATTTCACTTTTGCCTGTTAATTGACCTGCCTTTGGGTTTGCCCCTCAATTACCTTAATGCTAAGTCTGACCCAGCCTGAGCAGGACAAGGCATCTGCGGAGCAAGGAATTTCATTCCAACAGAAGGCAGTTCATGTAAACCTTCATTCACGTGCTCACCGCAGCATTCAATGTCACTAACACAAGATAACAAATGGAAGCTTGGTTAAAAACATGGAAAAGGCTTAACGGTCCTTTAGACTTTCCACGAAATGAAAAATAATTGTGCCTCCGACTGCTTATCTGTTGGTGAGCATTTCTCTTCTCATTGTCATAACCTCTTTTGAATTAACCCCTGGAACAAAGCTGATATGCCAGATAATATCAATGAAACCTCTTCCCCTCCCATGGCACCACCCACCCTCACCCTGCCTACTTAAAAAGAAGAAATCGCACAGAGAAAGGCACTTGGCTCGCTGGGGCTTGCAGCAGCTGTAGGTTGCCTTCTCTTTCAGAAGAAATGTCTGAGAACTGAAGCTCATAACTCTATTAAATACGAAAGCTTGCTATTTTCATGACCTAGTGACATCAGTCCTCACATGGAAATTACCTTCCGCTTATGGGTCTACTAAGCAGAACCATGAAACAATAAACTGCAGATTTTAAACTGCCTGACCCGTTGAAAGGCTTAATCAGCTGCTTAAAACATACAGGTCAGAAGCGAGGTGAATTTCCTTAGGGAAAGAATTCTAAGGCAGTCTTCCCCAAACTGGTGCCTTCCATATCCATTGGAATGTGACTCATGGAGCCTGGGGAGTATGGGATTTGTACTCCAACATGACTGGAGGACACTAAGTTGGAGAAAGCTGTTCTAAAGCCTTGACGCTGCATTTTCTTGTGGTGACCTACCATAACTCAGATAACGAAACCTTGGTTAAAAACGTAGAAAAAGCTGAACTGTCTTTTCAGACTTGATATGAAATGGTGTGCAGAGGAAAGCCTCCAGAGATGATCTGGCAAGTTCATGTGGAAATAGGCGGTCATTGAAATATCCTGGCCTAAGTTCATGTAAGATAGGGATGGGAAGAAGGTAGATCATGGAACTGCTGGGATGTAACTCACAGGGTAATATGAAGTGGATCTGTAAGGATTTCTCACTCCCACTACTGCTAAATGAAGAAAGGTGGGGGTGGGGGGGTGAAGGTCAGAGGCAGACACTGGGAGTAGATTTTTTTATATGAAAGTATTGTTAGTTCACTTAAACAAATTCCTGGGCTCAGAATCATTTAATTCAAAGTGTGTGTGTGTTTTCTCAGTTCGTGGATTTGGGGGTTCTAGTGAAGAAGAAAAAAAGGTCCTGCAAGCTTGAAGTCTGCCCAGCTCTGATTTAAGGGCCAATGACATCACATTAAATTGGGTATGACTGTTGGAATACAAGTGCTACCCTCAGGAAATAGTGGAGCAAAGGAGCACTCATAATAACTCATTTTTTTCAGATTGCCTTACTTCTTCTTGATGTTAACAGGTCAACCATGCCAGTGATGTTTGGGTCATGGGAAAGGCCAAACCAGATAACTATGATGGAATCGTAACAAATCAGAAAGGTGTTACAATTGCTGCTCCTGGAGCAGATTGCATCCCTGTGCTTTTCGCTGATCCTGTCAAAAAGGCATGTGGTGCTGCTCATTCAGGTAACAAGACTCCTTTGCTGTTTTGCAGAGGTCAAGTAATGCATGGGACAATGACATCCTTGGTCTATATCTTTTTGTATGTTTCCCTATGTAGGCAGGTGTTGTCCTCACTTCTTTTTTGTGCAAAGTTCTCTCCCCCGTTTCCTGTCTCTTAAACACTGACACCCCCACCCCCAAATCCGGTGCGCTTGCTCTCTAACCCGGTTTACACATAATGACAATCCAGGGGTGGTTAGAGTGCACTGCCTCTCACCTGCTTGCTGCTTCTGCTGTAACAGACAACCCATGAACTTCCCATTCCTGAGTTGTTTGCTGTGATGTCCTAACCCAGCACTCTGGCTTGTTGGTTTATTGTTGGTTAAAACTCTGGGTTGTTTCTCCCTCAGCTACCCCAAGTGCCAGGTTCACAAGTCACACCAAACAACCCAGGAACTCCTAGTTTGTTTGCTAAACCAGATGCAAAGCAAAAACAGTGATTGGATGAGAGGCCACACACTCTCTTGCTCACAGCCCTGGCTAACCTTGGGTTAATTGGCAGGAAAGCCAGAGAGTGACCCAGTTAATTAACCCAGGGTTAGTTATTATTTGCAAACCGGGCCACTCTCTGGCTTTCCTGCCAATCTCCCCCTCCCCACATTTCTTACAAACACACCTTTTAGTTTCTAAGGTGGCAGTCTCGAAATGTGCTTCAAGCTATAGGTTAATTTCCCTTGGTCAGGGTATACGCTAGGGAAGAGCTCCTCTGGAGAGATCTCATCTGGTTCTGGGTCCAGGGATGGTCCTGACATTTATATGTGAATGTGGCAAGATATGAGATATGTAACAGTATATAGCTAATAGAAAAAGGGAAGGGAAGGAAAGGAACCTCTCATGCAAGCACTTGAATCATTGCTGACTCCTAGAGGGACGCCTGCTTTCGCTGACGTTTTCTTGGCAGACTTTGTAGCAGGGTGGTTTGCCATTGCCTTCCCCAGTCGCGGCTACCTTTCCCCCAGCTAGCTGGGTGCTCATTTTACTGACCTCAGAAGGATGGAAGGCTGAGTCGACCTGAGCCGGCTGCCTGAGAATCAGCTTCCGCTGGGCTCGAACTCAGGCTGTAGAGAGAGTTTCGGCTGCAGTAACTGCCGCTTACCACTCTGCGCCACACGAGGCTCTATATAGCTACTAACATGGTGTTTATTTTGGCCTTTAATATATACTTCTTTGCTCAGTCTATTGGATGTATAGCAAAGCTCACATACTTTGAAAATAGGTTTTGCAGGTTTTCTTCCTCTTCATTTTAGAATCCTAAAAATTGCAAGAATTTTTTTCTTCCTTGCTTCTCAGGTTGGCAAGGCACACTGCTAGGAGTGTCTATGGCTGTCGTTAATGCTATGATAACTGAATATGGTTGTAATGTGAAAGATATACTCGTGGTCCTGGGGCCATCTGTAGGACCTTGTTGCTTTAAATTACCCCAGGAATCGGCAAAGGAATTTCACAGGATTGATCCAAAATGTGTACGACTGTATGAATCATCAAATCCTTACGTTGATATCAGAAGAGCCACACGGTAAGCTTGGTGATGCTCACTATTCATAGTGCCTAATTACCTGGGTGGGGGAGGGGGGCATGCAAGGCCTGCTGGGGGAGAATGGGTGGGGGTTCTTATGGCAGGCTCCCTTGCCTATATCACTGAATCAATGACAGAACAGACCGTCATATGTTGGTGGAGTCCACCATGGATGAAGGAGACTCCTAAATTTTTTTTTTTTTAAAAAAAAAGTCAGTTCCAAAAAAAAGTCTGAGAGCCTTTTGCTTCAGAAACCATACGTAAAAAGAGGGTGTTCTCACCCCTATGTTCCATGTTAGCCTCCAAGATCAACCTGTATTTTGTTGCTTTTGATTTTAGGGCTGTGCATGGACCCCCCGATCCGATCTGCACCCGATCCTCCCCACTTTGATCTGTCTAGGGTCCGCTCTGCTTCACTGCGTCTGTTCCAGCCCGTCGCCAGCATCACTAGAGCCCGTGGCTCAACCCGGAACTGTAGGCCCCGCTTGCGGCCTACAGTTCCGGGTTGAGCCGCAGCCTCTAGTGAAGCCAGCGATGGGCCGTGATGGACCAGGTAAGTCCCTGTCTCCTTACCTGGCTCCGCTGCTGTCGCCACATGGACTGCAGTGGCGGCAGCGCCAGGTAAGGCCCTCCTCCTCCCTTACCTGTGTCCGTCGCTTTCCGGCAGCAGCTTCACCTGAGGCCGAAACAGGAAGGCCTGGTCTTCCTGTTTGAGTCCTCGGCCTCAGTTGAAGCAGCCGCCGGAATGCAGACGGATGCCGGTAAGACCCCCCTTCCCCTTGCCCCCTTACGGGCGCGGGCGGCGGTAGGGCCAAGTAAGCCCCCCCCTCCTCCTCCCTTACCTGCATCCGTCCTGGCCCGTCACCAGCTTCACTAGAGCCCGCGGCTCAACCGGGAACTGTAGGCCCCGCTTGCGGCCTACAGTTCCGGGTTGAGCTGCGGGCTCTAGTGAAGCCGTCGATGGGCTGCGATGGAACAGGTAAGACCCCCCTGCCCCCTTACCTGGCTCTACTGCCGTCGCCGCACGGGAGGCGGTGGCAGGGCCAAGTAAAAACCCCCTTACCTTTTTTGCAGCGCTCCAGATCGAGACGAAGGATCCGCCTTCATCTCGATCCGCTCCGCTGCTCCCCCGATCCTCTTTGCCTCCGCCTTAAGGGGAGGTGAAGCACCCCGATCCGCTTCTGCTTCTCCGATCCGAGGAGAAGCGGAGCACAGCCCTAATTTCTATGTATTTCTAAAAAGACTTAAATAAAGATTAAAAGAAACCTGTAAGGTTCATCATTTCTGTATGAAGTTGTGTCTGTAAGGGCATGCACAAAGGTGTTCTAAAGTGCTGCCCCTCAGCTGCAAAATAACCTGGAGACTTGCTATATCCAGAGTCTGAGCATCTTGTGACTGCAATACACTGCCTTACTTCAATGGGCATGAGTCTCACTATTAAGTTTTAAGAATTATTATTTTCCCAAGCACTTAACGTATTTCGCTCGCCTGCTAATGTCAACATTCACCAACTTTCTGATGTTTGAGATAACACATAATATACCCTGTAAGGTAAAAGAGGTTACCAGAGAGAGGGAGAGAGAACTGGAAGACTTCTTGCAGTTTTAACATGATTACACAAGTGTAACTAACTACATGTGTGTAGTTCTGTGTGAACGTTAATTCTATCCCTGAAAGTACAGTAACAGGTGGGAGACGCAAATTTTCCTCATTTGCGTCTCCCTTTTCACCTGCCTCTGCCATGCTTTCTTGCCTGACCCAACGAAGGAAACTTGGCACCCTTCTCCTTCCTGAATCTGGCACCCCAGGCCTAAAACGGATGTGCACCAGCCACACGCTGATACTGTTTTTAGCTGCTGCTGCTGCTGCTGCTGCTATTACATCTTTGGACATGTTAATGTTTCACACTTTGGTGTTCTGCTTTGTGATACATTGTTAAGAATTTTGGGTTTTAATATGTTGTGAGCCATCTTGGAAGGAACGACTCCCATATAAGGAGATCTAAAACTGAGGGTTTGGAAGTAATATATAATCTAATAACTACCAAAATAATCTCTCTTCCTTTTTTCCTGCGAAAGTGTTCTTCTGGAGGCTGGTGGGGTTCTGCCTCAGAACATTCAGGATGATTCTGTAACGGACCAGAACCAAAATCTCACTCTCTGTACATCATGTTGCCCTGATCAGTTCTATTCTCATGTTCGTGATGGTGAGAACTTTGGGACACAGATCGGCTTCATATCAATTAAAGACTGAGGCTTTATCATGGCACAGTCTTGATTTCATAAATCTTCGCTGTTTTATCATTGTATGGGTTTTTACTGTCTGGGACTTGATTCTGTAAGCTGCCTTGGGAGCACTCTTTCCCTAACAGGTGGCCTAGAAATGTTTTAAATAAATAATAGAGCAGAAATGTTTGCAGTAAGTCTGAGCTTGCCTGATATTGAGTTCTTCCTGTTAGCAACACTGACCAGCTAAAACTTCTCTTGTGTCTTACCAAATGGCGATTTATTGAGCAGAAGGGCCCACCCACATTCATGGGTGACAATGGCCTCTGAACTCCTATCATAATCCACTGCCTTGTAGGTGTTTGAATACTTCATAGTCACCATCCTGCATGCACAGAGGTCAGGGTGCAGAGCTTTTCCTCGAGGGGCTCTGCCACAAACTCCTCCCTCCACCCCCATAGCAAATATGCTGCCTGTCTAGGCATACTGTGGCCCAACACAGACCAGTCACCTGAACGTGAAACGCTCCTGAGCCTCAGCTGAAGGCGATCAGCAACCTGCTTCAGAGAATCGTCTTCAAGCGGGAGCCTGGCCTCGATCCACGTGCTTCGTGCTGAATGATGGTAGAGTTGACTGCTTTACTGAAAGATGTGGCGTAGGGCCAGTGTGTTAGCTTTACGCTTGTGCCAAACAGGGGGTCTAATTCATCCATCGCCTACTTCATTCATCTTTGGAAAGGTCAGCTTCTGCGGACAGTAAATTATTTGATTAATCTGTTCATTAAGCCTACCTGAGAGGATACACACGCCAGGAGGGATTTTGTCTGTTGGCTCATGAAATCTGCACTTGCTGTCACTCAAGCCTTTTGATTTAAAGAACAAAGCCTCAGATGAGTTGCAGTGTGGACTCTTACCAAGATTTGTCCAGAATAATATTGATTACACCCAAAGCCTGCATTCATACATTTCCTACTCTTGCCAATCATATTTCCCTCACTCCACTATACATGTCTTCATCGCAGCAGTTCTGGGATAGTCCTAGGTACAAGTATTCAGTGAAGCAGGGATGAGGAGTGTGAGGCCCTCCAGGTGTTGACTGCCACTTCCAGCTTGTCTTACCTTTGGCTGTGCTGACAAGGGTTGAGGGGAATTGCTGTCCAGCAACATCTGGAAGGCCACATGTTCACCACCACTGTAGTAGTAGAGTCTCATCTGAATTTCTGCAACCTCTTCCTACATTCCATCTTTAGGTTGTAACTAAAGGCAGATTCCATGGCTTCAACAGCAACCAGCTTTTCTCTTCTCCCTGTTTAGCCTGGTAAAACATTCTGGAGAACTTCAAAGCTAGGGTGACCATATGAAAAGGAGGACAGGGCTCCTGTATCTTTAACAGTTTCATAGAAAAGGGAATTTCAGCAGGTGTCATTTGTATGCATGTCACACCTGGTGAAATTCCCTCTTCATCACAACAGTTAAAAGTGCAGGAGCTATACTAGAGTGACCAGATTTATTTATTTTATTTATTTATTACACTTACATACCGCTCCCATAGCCAGGGCTCTCTGGGCGGTTTACAGAAATTCTAAAATTGAGATAAAAACAAGTATACAAAATTTAAAACTCTAAAACACAGAACATACACACACAAAGCATTAAAAACCGTTTTAAAAAAGAGAGACAGAGAAACCTTTTGTGTCTCGTATAAGCCTAGTGAGAACCGTGGTGCTTAGCCAGTTGTTCGCCTTTTAGATCTGCAACTGAATGATGTAAACACGGCTGGCAATTTCACAGGATAGAATCCCCTCACACCATTCTACATACAGTGCATCTAAGGCACCTGCACCTTTAACTGTTGTGATGAGGAAATTTCACCAGGTTCTCCATATATACAAACGACACCTGCAGAAATTCCCTTTTCAATACAGCTTATTATTATTATTATTTATTTATATAGCACCATCTATGTACATAGTGCTGTACAGAGTAAAACAGTAAATAGCAAGACCCTGCCGCATAGGCTTACATTCTATTAAAATCATAGTAAAGCGATAAGGAGGGGAAGAGAATGCAAACAGGCACAGGGTAGGGTAAAACTAACAGTATAAAGTCCAAACAGCATCAAGTTTTAAAAGCTTTAGGAAAAAGAAAAGGTTTTAGCTGAGCTTTAAAAGCTGCGATTGAACTTGTGGATCTCAGATGTTCTGGAAGAGCGTTCCAGGCGTAATAAAGATAGAGGAGCCCTGTCCTCCTTGTCATATGGTCACCCTATTCAAAGCTTCCATACTCTTGTGGCATTTTGGTTTGGATGACCTAATAAAGATATTGCCCTAATATAGGTTTCCATTTTGTTAGTTGCTATTTATCTGCTATAGCGTGCGATTCCAAACTTGATCCACTTGGTAGCACTGTGTAGTTAGAAATTCTAGTTGGCTATAATCCCTGACAGACTAATTAATTTGGTTGCCAGTGATTTAGCAGGTATTTTTCTTTGCAATGTTCAAATACGGTGTATTACTCCAGAGATATTTCTAAGAGGGATGGGGAAGCATAGTTCTTGCCTACACAATGGTTCTAATATATTCAGCTGAGTGGATGAATAACTACAACTAAGATATGCAAAGGATAATAGCCCCAAAGTGAATTTTACTTTTTGCTTGCTAGCTTAACATTACTAAAAAATTATTGCCCCTGACTAGCCCGTTGCAGAAATAATAGAAATAAACAATTGGACAACCACAGACAGAACTATCAGAACAGGGATCCCTTCTGCCGGAACTACTTTTGCTCTCTGTATCCTACCTCAGCCGCTTCCCCAACACTAACATTGTGCAGTCACTATGGAGTTTGTGTTCCGTCAAAATAAAGCAAACCTTCCTCAACACAGCTCAGAGCGGTGTAGATAGGAATGGCTCTTTTCATCATAGCCTCACAGAGATGTTTAAAAGCCAAACTAGCCATGACATTGATTACATGACATTGTGTAAGCAATTAACAGGTTCTTTTTAAAAATTCATGTAGCCACCACAATGGTGGTGGGAGTTAAGAGACTGGTTTAAATTCTCCTAGCAATACACTATTGCTTTATTGAAGTGCACTGATAACCGTTGGGGCACATTCCATATACGGCTTTCATAGTGTTATTTCCTGCTTTTTATTCAACATTATCTAAAATCCTGCAACAAATTTCATTGTGTGTCCTTCGAGGTATAAATGCACAAGAGGGAAATAGTGTTACCATGATGAGATAGTAATGATTTGACACAAAGACCCTGTTCAGATGACACACTAAGCCACAGTGCTTAAGCATTTTGAGCTAAATGTTATAATTTAAAGTGTGTGAACCATTCCTAGCCATATTGGCTACATAACCACGGTGTAAACGTGGTCCAAAAGGGTCAGCTGCCAAACCTTTGCTTGGAATGTCATCCGAACAGGATCAAAATGTAAATCTGGCTGGCCAAAGTTTAGGTGCGGGTCTCCTATTTCAAGCATAACACTCTGTACATTTTCTACCAACAAAAAAGCATTCTGTTACTATTTGAAAAATCACTCTGTTACTATTTTAAGAAATGTCAGTTCATTGCTATCTATCTACAAAATCCAGCATAGCTGGCTGGGAGGTGTAGAAATGAAATGATCCTGCTGCATGTTCAGAATCAACATATAGCACAAACAACAGGAGAAAATGTTTCTCAGAGGTGCAGGGTATTTTATCATTTTTGATAACACAGGGAGGTGTCAACCATGGCCCACTCCAGGTTTTGGGAGCTCTGAGCATCATACCTCCCCGGCTGCTGCTCCTTCTCCCCCTCTGGACAGAGGGTTGGTGCTTGCTGCGGTCTGGAAACAAAGCCCTTTGAAGAGAGACTGAAAGAACTGGGCATGTTTAGCCTGGAGAAGAGAAGATTCTGATAGACATGAGAGCACTCTTCAAATACTTGAAATGTTGTCACAGAGGAGGGCCAGGATCTCTTCTCAAACATCCCAGAGTGCAGGACACGGAATAACGGGCTCAAGTCACAGGAAGCCAGATTCTGGCTGGACATCAGGAAAAACTTCCTGGCTGTTAGAGCAGTACGACAATGGAACCAGTGACCTAGGGAGGTTGTGGGCTCTCCCACACTAGAGGCCTTCAAGAGGCAGCTGGACAACCATCTGTCAGGGATGCTTTAGAGTGGATTCCTGCATTGAGCAGGGAGTTGGACTCGATGGCCATGTAGGCCCCTTCCAACTCTACTATTCTATGATTCAATTGTCTGCTTCGCAGGAGACATATCACTGCTGAGGGAGAAGACAGGAGGTGAGCAAGCAGTAAAGGGACTACAGATCAGCAGCCGCCACCATCTTCCCTCTGAGCAGCAAGCAGCAGCAGCAAGCAGTCATTAGCATCTGTACTTTGATACTCTTTCAGGAAAGAAAGGGAAGGAAGAGGAGGACCCAACATCACAGGCAGTATTGCATGTGCCAGTGAAAGGAGCGCTGGCTCAGCCCTAATCCTGCCAGAAGATCCAATCTCCCCGCTGTTGCACAGGGGCAGGCAGATTTGGCTGCTTCTCAGGGTCAGCACTGGAGCTGCAACAGCAGCCGACCATGCTGGCCCCAATGCCAATCCTGCTGGTGTAACCTCGAACAGAAAGATGTTCCTTGGAATTCACATAAGCAAACTTACTAAGTATACAGAAAGTAGGCGTTTTGCTGACAATTGCCAGAGACGAGGACTTGTGCAATGAGGAGTAACCATGACCTGTGGACAGATGTCTGCTTGTGTCACTGATTCCCCCTCCTGCAGGACCAGATGACACTGGAGGAGACCCTGCTGGTAGCAAGAAGGTCATAAGCTAAAGTGCTTTCCAGTCCCACAAGGTGGGGTGGGGAGCAGAGTCTTTAGATCCAAGCCAAGGAGTCCACAACATCCCTTTTTCCTTCCAGGACATCGCTCAGCCATCAAGACACTGGGAGAGGATCACAGAAGCAAGTAAGTCTGCAATCCTCCCCCTCCCTCCCTCTACACCCTTAAGGTGTACAGTAGATATGCTCTGTGTGTAAAACACTTCGGTCCATTCAGTATCTAATCCCCCAGTCCAGCCCCATCTTGCAGTGAAAGCTTTAACCTGCCGCAGAACGGCCTACACATAGATTAACGTTTCTGGGACTCTCAATATCCAGAGATTAGAAACAGTGACTGAGTAATTCCATGCAAGCAGCTGTTTTCCTTCTGTAGATGAGAAGGTAGCTAAAAGGAATGTTTGTCAAAGTAAAGCCAAAGATTGTACAAGTTACTTCAACACCATATCGCTAACATCACTAATTTCCTTCAGCCTAAGGGCAGCAGATGCCTGTGGCACCCAGTGGCCTTGGCCAAGTACATACCTCAGCCCAATGTATCTCACCAGGGCTGCGTTAGAGGTGAAAGAATAACTGAATGGCATGGGGCTTTTGTGGATAAAAAGATGCCATTTTATACCTCCTTCATTTTAAAAAAATACATTTTGCTCCACCTTTAGCATTACAACAGCAACAAAAATAACACAATAATCTTGCCATTTATAACAGCTGCAGGGGGTTGCCTGGGAAGGCATCAGCCTTTAATTTCACAAGAAAATCTTGCTTTCTTCATCAGATATGTTTTCCCACAACTTCTCATATTTCACTATCAGTGGCGGGGGAAAAGCTGACGAAACTAGCATTTTGCTGAAACATTACCAAAGGCAAGAGGCATTTTAAAAAATATGCCAGTCAACCTAGACCCTGTGAACTAAATGAGATGGGTACGTATGGATAGCAGTAAATAATTTCTCAAGTGGTAATTGAGGTTCCTGTTGAAGGCAGTGAGGCGAGAGGTGAGCATACTCCTCGGAATGAGCTACAGTTGGAATCTCTCCTTCTAAACCCGGAACCATTTTTAAAGGTTCTTTTTAATGAAAGCCATTTTAAAGGTTTTTTTCAATAAGAACCACTTTTATAGAGAGGAACAGAGGCTAGAGACAGAGAAACCTTTTGTGTCTCATATAAGCCTAGTGAGAACCGTGGTGCTTAGCCAGTTGTTCGCCTTTTAGATCTGCAACTGAATGATGTAAACACAGCTGGCAATTTCACAGGATAGAATCCCCTCACACCATTCTACATACAGTGCATCTGAGGCAGCTTACAGTTACCACAAATGTAAAGATGAAAGAATACAGACATACAAATTGGAAATGGAAGCAGACAGAACAATATTCACAGAAGTTATAAGGTCATGGAACAGTATTTGGAGGACCTGGAGAATGATCTGTAAGCATACAGAAGCCATTTTTTTTAGGGTGACCATATGAAAAGGAGGACAGGGCTCCTGTATCTTTAACAGTTGCATAGAAAAGGGAATTTCAGCAGGTATCATTTGTATATATGGGGAACCTGGTGAAATTCCCTCTTCATCACACCAGTTAAAGCTGCAGGAGCTATACTAGAGTGACCAGATACAAAAGAGGGCAGGGCACCTGCAGCTTTAACTGTTGTGATGAAGAGGGAATTTCACCAGGTTCTCCATATATAGAAATGACACCTGCTGAAATTCCATTTTCAATACAACTGTTAAAAATACAGGAGCCCTGTCCTCTTTTTCATATGGTCACCCTATTTTATTTCCCTCTCCCGGTGGAAATGCAGCTTGGGGTTTATGGGTGGGGATAAGGCCGAGCAGAAAAACAGCCAAAGGTTAAGCAATCCCTTATTTTCCTCCTGCCCCCCACCCAAAAAAAGCACCAATGCTTTTTGTTGCTTTAGTTTATGTTGTTGTTTTGCATCACTGCTTTTTGTAAAATACAAAATCTAACAGCCCACACCCTCAAAGGCCACTGTGGGGATATTGCTTTTTAAAAACTTTTAATGTTTAATATTGAAATTTGGAAGATAAATATATTTATCTTCCAAATCACGTGAGGTACTGGTTCCTCTCTATTCGGCCCTGGTTAGGCCTCATCTAGAGTATTGCGTCCAGTTCTGGGCTCCACAATTCAAGAAGGATGCAGACAAGCTGGAGCGTGTTCAGAGGAGGGCAACCAGGATGATCAGGGGTCTGGAAACAAAGCCCTCTGAAGAGAGACTGAAAGAACTGGGCATGTTTAGCCTGGAGAAGAGAAGATTGAGGGGAGACATGATAGCACTCTTCAAATACTTAAAAGGTTGTCACACAGAGGAGGGCCAGGATCTCTTCTCGATCCTCCCAGAGTGCAGGACACGGAATAACGGGCTCAAGTTACAGGAAGCCAGATTCCAGCTGGACATCAGGAAAAACTTCCTGACTGTTAGAGCAGTACGACAATGGAATCAGTTACCTAGGGAGGTTGTGGACTCTCCCACACTAGAGGCCTTCAAGAGGCAGCTGGACAACCATCTGTCAGGGATGCTTTAGGGTGGATTCCTGCATTGAGCAGGGTGTTGGACTCGATGGCCTTTTAGGCCCCTTCCAACTCTGCTATTCTATGATTCTATGATTCTATACTTGTTTTGTGACTTTTAATTGTGCATTGCCCAGACAGCTTCGGCTGATGAGCAGTATAAAATGTAATAAATAAATAAAGTAAATAACCCTCTGCTCCTTCCCATGACTATTAACCTATGAGGCGCTGCAAGGTTCCATCTTGTTCCCTCTGCTCCCTAACATTTACTTGAAACCGTTAGTGAAAATCATCCAGAGGTCTGGGCTGAAGTGTCCTCAGTATGTGGATGTACTCAGCTCTACCTCTCATTTCCATCTTCACATCTTAGGGAGACTGTTGAACTCTTGAACTGGTGCCTGCAGCTGTTTTGGGGCGGAGGAGGTAACAAGCTGGTTGGAAAACCACCTACTCCCATTGGAGATCTTAGATGGGGTTGCCCTTCCTCTAAAAGAGCAAGTGCTTAGTCCGGGCATCCTCCTAGACTGTGAGCTAACTGGGGAAGCCTGCGTGGCTGTGGTGACAAGGTGTTGAGTTTACCATCTTAGGCTAGGATGGACAGGACGGAACTTGCCTCAGTTACCCATGAGCAAGTGACATCCAGGCTTGATTACTGTAGTGTTCTGTACATGGGGCTGCCTTTGAAGACAGTCCAGAAATTTCAGCTACTGCAGAATGAGCGTTCGTGGGGGCAAGACAATCAGATAATACAATGCTTATAGTGCACCAGCTGCACTGGTTTCCTGTGTGTTTTCAAGATCAATTTAAAGTGCTATTTTTGACCTTTAAACCTTAAACGGTTTGGGACCAAATTACTAGGAAGGCCACCTGAACCTATATCAGCCTACCTGCCCTTCAAGATCAGCAATGGAGGTCCTTCTCGTTGCCTACCTGTGAGAGCGTTTAGGTGAGCAACTACACAGCAGAAGGCCTCTTTTACAGTGGCCCCACACCTCCATTGGTGGTCCACCAGGCCCCATTATTGCAGGCTTTTAGGAAGGCCCTGAAGACTGACTTGTTTACTCTGCCTTCCCATGATTATGCTTTATCAGACTGAGTTGTACCTGCCATTGTGTTGTGGGTTGTCTTATACTGGTGTTTGTTATTTCTTGGAACTCTTGCTGCTTTTATTACTTCATCATTTTTTATTATATGAATGTTATTGTTATATGTCACCTTAGAAGGGCTCCAGCCCTGAAAATGAATAAATAATAATAAATATGGAGGTGAGATCCATGTGACTGAGGGTTCTTTAAGAAAGTCTGGAAGGAAGACTACTTGTACACCATGTAAAAAATCTTAGGGGAGGGGGAGGAGCTGATGTGGAGCAGAGAATGTCACTTTGTAAGGCAGGTAGTCATTTTTGTTTCACCTATTGCTTTCTCCTGGTGGCCTCCAGATGTGCTGAATTATAACTCCCTTAATTCTGGAAGACTGATTGTGCCTGAGGCAAGAATGTGTGCAGGGGAAATGAAGAATGATTACAGGGGCTGGGACTGCCTGGGGCTTGTGTGGGTGAACTAGTTTATAATTCAGTGGTTTGAATTTTCCTCAGGTCCTGCACAAATGGTCAAAGAACACCTAATTTCCTTGAATGAGTTCAAATCTCCAGGGCCCGATGAACTGCATCCTAGAGTAATGAAGGAGCTAGCGGAAGAACTCTCAGAACCTTTGTCTATTATCTTTGCAAAATCATGGAAGACGGGTGAGGTGCTGGACGACTGGAGGAGGGCTAACGTTGTCCCTATCTTCAAAAAGAGCAAAAAGGAGGAAACTGGGAACTACAGACCAGTCAGTCTGACATCCATCCCTGGGAAAATTCTGGAGCAGATTATAAAGAAGTCAATCTGTAAACACCTTGAAATCCATGCAGTGATTACTAGAAGCCAACATGGATTTGTCAGGAACAAATCCTGTCAGACTAATTTGATCTCATTTTTTGATAGGATAACCTCCCTTGTGGACTGTGGGAATGCTGT
Source organism: Elgaria multicarinata webbii (assembly GCF_023053635.1). NCBI lineage: Eukaryota > Metazoa > Chordata > Lepidosauria > Squamata > Anguidae > Elgaria > Elgaria multicarinata. Next base: position 6,745,631 of record NC_086175.1, on the reverse strand, counting down.
GGACGTCATATATCTTGACTTCAGCCCCATGATATTCTGATTAACAAACTAGCTAAAAGTGGGCTAGATGGAACAATTAGGTGGATTCACAGTTGGCTACAGAATCGGACTCAAAGTGTACTTATCAATGGAACCTTCTCAAACTGGGGAGAGGCAACGAGTGGGGTACTACAGGGCTCAGTCCTGGGCCCAGTGCTCCTTGGATGAGGACGTGCAGGGAATGCTTATCAAATTTGCAGATGACACAAAATTGGGTGGGATAGCTAATACCCTGAAAGACAGAAACAAACTTCAAAGTGATCTTGATAGGCTGGGCTGAGGGCTGAAAACAACAGAATGAAATTTAATAGGAATAAATGCCAAGTTCTACACTTAGGCAATAGAAACCAAATGCACAGTTACAAGATGGGGGATACTTGGCTCAGCAATACTACAAATGGGAAGGATCTTGGAATTGTTGTAGTTCACAAGCTGAATAGGAGCCAACAGTGTGATATGGCTGCAAGAAAGGCAAATGCTATTTTGGGCTGCATTAATAGAAGTATAGCTTCCAAATCACGTGAGGTACTGGTTCCTCTCTATTCGGCCCTGGTTAGGCCTCATCTAGAGTATTGCGTCCAGTTCTGGGCTCCACAATTCAAGAAGGATGCAGACAAGCTGGAGCGTGTTCAGAAGAGGGCAACCAGGATGATCAGGGGTCTGGAAACAAAGCCCTATGAAGAGAGACTGAAAGAACTGGGCATGTTTAGCCTGGAGAAGAGAAGATTGAGGGGAGACATGATAGCACTCTTCAAATACTTAAAAGGTTGTCACACAGAGGAGGGCCAGGATCTCTTCTCGATCCTCCCAGAGTGCAGGACACGGAATAACGGGCTCAAGTTAAAGGAAGCCAGATTCCAGCTGGACATCAGGAAAAACTTCCTGCCTGTTAGAGCAGTATGACAGTGGAATCAGTTACCTAGGGAGGTTGTGGGCTCTCCCACACTAGAGGCCTTCAAGAGGCAGCTGGACAACCCCCTGTCAGGGATGCTTTAGGGTGGATTCCTGCATTGAGCAGGGGGTTGGAGTCGATGGCCTTGTAGGCCCCTTCCAACTCTGCTATTCTATGATTCTATGGGTTGCTGTGGACCAATGCATGGAGCACTGGAGGCTCCAATGTCAGCAGGCTGCTGAATTCACTCCAGGTTTCAGTCATTGCGCTAAAGGAGCTATCCAAGCTCTGATTGGTTCTGACTTGAAACCTGGAGTGGATTCAGCACTCCACTGACACCAGAGCCACCAGCCTCCACTGGTTTGGCATCAGCTTCCTCCCCAAAGCTGTATTCTCTTGTACAACTTCAAAGCAGCCCAAACTGTCCTTGTTAAGGCTGACCTGATTCGATGGAGAAGATGGGAACTAAGGAAGAAATAAAAGAAAAATTAAAAGGGGGAAATATATTATGGTTCAGTTGTATCCTAATGGAACAATGGACCAAAAAATGGCTAAAGGATCATAGAGATTGCAGAAAGAATACTAAATTTGAGGATTTGATCTTACAAAAAGAGAAAGAAAAAGAAGAAAATAAATTGATAAAAGGATTAATGAGTGAAATATATAAGATATTATTGGAAATGGAAACTCAAGAAGATTCTGTTAGGATGGTATGGGAAACAGATATGAATGAGAAAATAGAGCAACAGGACTGGGGGAGGTTATGGAAACAAAGAGTGTTGAAAAATATGTCTGTAAGGATAAAAGAAAATTATTATAAGATAATTTGGAGATGGTATCTAACTCCAATAAAATTAAACTTAATAAATAAAGAGAACTCGTTACTTTGTTGGAGAGGATGTCAGGAGAAAGGAACGTATATACATATGTGGTGGAATTGTGAACATGTACAAAAATTATGGGAAATGGTGTATAGAGAAATAAATGAAATAACTGGAATGGATTTAGAAGAAACAATAAGTGTAGCATTACTATCAATGTATGGAAATCTCAAATGTAACCAGATGGAAAAAGAATGAATAACGAACCTGTTAACAGCTGCAAGGTTAATGATATCCAGAAATTGGAAGGTTCAAGGAGATTATGATATAGAAGATTGGTATAAAGAAATATGGGCTATTGCTATAAATGATAAATTAACATGTAATATTAGATTTAGAAGAGGGATAATAAAAAACAATGATTTTGAAGAGATATGGAAACTGTTCCTATAACATGTATTTTTAAAAGGGAGAGGAAGAACACAGCCAGAAGATTCAATGCAATTTTGGAAACTAGAATAAGATCCCGAGGGTGGGGGGCACTTATTAATGTGAGTTAGTTAAGAAGTAGAATGTATAGCTAAGAAATAAGAGGAATGTTGTGTTATGTATGTATATGATTTATTATGTGTTGTTAAATAATAATAATAAAAATTAAAAAAGGGAAAAAAAAGGCTGACCTGATTCCGGATTCTTACTATCACCACCACCATGCTCCACTTGCTTCCCCCCTCCCCTTTCCTTTTACCTTTTAGGGCCTTTTCAAGCCAATCTTAGTCCAACTGAGCACAGACCCATTGAAATGAATGGAGCTTAAGTTAAACTAAAGTTGGGTACAACCCCCAAAGATTCCAAATTCTGCCAGTACCGTTAACCCCAAACTACAATTGCCACAAATTATTAGTCATCCTGACTCATTTAATTGAATGAGATGTACTGCCAAGTGAGTGCATCTAGGATTGTGCTGAAAGGCTGTACCCTTACAACTATCTACTCAGAAATAAGTCCTGCTGAATTCAGTGGGGCTTTATTGCCAAGCAAATGCATGTAGGATTGCAGCCTTAGTCTCGGTGCAGAATTTAGGTCTTGAACATTTGCTTCCCTTCAGGTACGAGCTTTAAGGGAATTATGTCCAAGGGCAAGCACAGACATTAATCTGTTTTCAAGAAAACTAGGCAGTCAAATTGCCAGCTGCTTATATATGAGAAGTATAGAAATAGCATCTGCAGTAAATTAATGTCTGATGCTCTGCAGAAAAAGCCATAAAATGCTCATAATCCTGAGGTATTATACCAAGGGAGATTTTTTCTTTCTTTCAGTGAATGATCAGATACTATTAGCATTGCCACTTAGCTACAGCTACAATAACTGCAGGTGTCACAGTTGCTTTCATACACAAAGCAACAACATGGCCAACTAATAACCATACCATTTTAAATAAAGTGTCATGGGCTGTAAGCTCACAACAACAACAACAACAACAACAACGCAGAAAAACTTTGCATTCGTGGTTTAATTGTACCTTTGATCAAATGTTCAAAAAAGAATGTGTTCCAAAATTATATTTATTTTCAAGATTCCAAAATGCTTGGGAAATATCTTGACCCATTGGTCATGAACTGATGAGTCAGGACCCACAATTGGCATAATGTGTATTGCTCTCATAACATTGCCACCATTGTGTTTTTGTTGTTGTTGTTGTTTAATGGAAGGAATTGAAGAAAATGGAGGAGGAAGGAGGAAAAAGAGCTGGGAAAAAGACACCAGGAGGAGGCAGATGGTGTTGAAATAGATCTTCTTCTTCTTCTTCTTCTTCTTCTTCTTCTTCTTCTTCTTCTTCTTCTTCTTCTTCTTCTTCTTCTTCTTCTTCTTCTTCTTCTTCTTCTTCTTCTTCTCCTCCTCCTCCTCCTCCTCCTCCTGAAATAAAAATTAGTGTTTGTATGTCTTTGATGGACTCGAAAATCATACATCTGATTGTTATGAAACTTTTAGGGTTTGTTCTACTTTACCATCCCAGGCATAATGAAAATTTCAACCACCATCTTGAACCAAAAAGGTGGCAAATCAAAATTTGTAAAGATTTACTATTTCAATACCATTTGATTGCTTTCAACCAAACCCCTGGTTTGTTTCCGCAATTTCTAGCTCTGTTTCATTAGCGCATCAAGCTAATAGCCCCTTTCATGTAGGTTTGTGGTATACCAATGAAACCTCCCTTTCGCTTGTTTGCTCTTCCACTCTACCCTTCCCCGCCCCTTCCCCTTCCGCCTCCAGTTAATTGGTTGTAACATTGTGAAGTGTGTGGGCTCCTTCCCTCTCCCCATGCTCTGGCTTTGTTGTCTAGCAATTTACCAATTTAATGTTTTATCAGCTGGGCTCCATTTCTGCGGGCAATAAGAGTGGGGTTGGAGCAGTAAAAGTCCATTCAACTGACTCAGCACAAGTCTGTTGGTTCGACACAGTGCTGGAGAAGGAGAATCGTCCTGCCCTCCCCTTTCATTAGCAAGCTCTCCCTTCAAAGCACACGCCCCCAACAAAGGAAACAACAAATGATCAGGGGCTGAAGGGCACTTTAATTCCATTTGGGATAAATAATCCAGACTTTCCCAGTGCTAGGAAAACACGAAAAAGGGAGGGGAAGAGGAAGGGTCTCTGCAGGACAGGCACATCATCATCTGAGTGCCGTGTTGCAAAACCGCAAACCAGGCATGACAAGAGTGCGATAAAATGCTAGTGTGATGGAGCCCCATGGTAAAGTATGCAGGTGGGAGGGAGAAGAACAAGCAGTTTGAAGCTGGGAAAGATTAGTAGGCCAAGTTATAAACCTGCCCCATCTCTGAACTATGGGGCAGCTGCAGCTCAGCTAAGGGGAATGGAGTGGACAGACCTCTCCCTCAGAGGGCTATAGGGGTGGGGCTGTGTCTAGGTGTGCTAGCAGGCATTCCTTCACTCAGGCGGGCCAGGCACAGTGTGCCCAATTCTGACAGCAGTGTAAGTTCACTTGAAGGCTTCTCTGTATTAACCTAAAGGCAATTCCAAGCCATGCAAAGCCAGGTCAGTTCACCAGTGTGTGTGTGTGTGTGTGTGTGTGTGTGTGTGTGTGTGAGAGAGAGAGAGAGAGAGAGAGAGAGAGAGAGAGAGAGAAATATGTTGTAACAATAAACAAACAGTGCAACCTATACCATGTTGCAACTTGGAGCTAAAAGTGGGTCCTGAATTTGAGTTATATTATGAATACCTTGGAGAGCAAGCCCCTGCCTCTACTTCTGGGAGGAGTGCAGGGTGGCTTATCAGGTAGGTAAAATCCCCTGCATTTCAAGAGTGGTAATGGTCTAGAACCTTCTGATCTGCAGAAACTGTTGTAAAAGGGAGGAACTAAAATAGTGGGGAATATTGCAAGTTAAGGGTGCAGCCCTATGCATGTTTAGACAAAAATAAGTCCTACAATTCCCAGCATGGCTGGCTGGGGAATGCTGGGAGTTGTAGGCTGTTTTTCGTGCATGCATAGGATTGCACCCTAAAATGTAAAAAAAATCACATTCCAGTTAGATGAGAATACAATAAAGACGGGGGAAGGGGGGAATTTGCCAAGGGAAGCAAGACATCTTGTGCCAACCTGCACAAGCTACACACCATATAAAACTTTTCCGGAGTGTCTGCTGTGTCTGTTTCAGCAAAAGCAACGAAGAGCCTTGTGGCAGTTTAAAGATTAACAATATTATGGCATAAGCTCTCATTGATGCGAGAAAAATGTGCTCACCTTGCAATCACTCTTCTCTTAACCAGATTCTCATTCCCTACTCTGGTCACTGTGGGAAGTATTATTTTAAAAATTCTATTCAAGTTTTACCATGTGAATCTCCATCTTCACATGGATAAAAACTCACCATCCTATTCCGCGTACAGTACCAGGACTTTCCTTGGGATTTTTTTCTTTACCCTAAATTTATCACCATGTGCCATATTGAATGGGTTGGATTCAGATTTACACTGGATCAACTGCACTGATGGAAGTGAACCCCTTGCTTCCAACAGCTGCCCCTCCAGCCCCCGGAAAATGCTACATAGGGTCAGGAAACCCTACTGAGCAGCAGTAAGGGAGGGAGGATCCCCAAAAATTGAACGGAGGAAACTTTGGCAAGCAGAGCCCTTTTCTCTTAGAGGAGGGCCCTTCCTTTCCTGAACATCAGATTTTGGATCCAATCCAGCATGTTCAAGAGCATCAAATGCAAACTCTCATTGTGTATGTATGTGTGCACGTACATATTCGCTGTGCAGGTGATTGCAGCATATTTCATCCTGTCATTTGTTAACTGGAAAAGATCCAAGAAAATTAAGCTGCCAGTCCCTGGCGTATCTGACAAACAATATGTGCCAAGTGATATGTTTTGCTTAGCTCGTCTGTAAGCCAGAAACACATAACTATACCAGCTCAGCAAATCACATTGTAGCTCTTGCAGTTGCTTTAATATCTTATCTTGGGAAAGAGAAATTGGTACATAGAAACTGAATATAATAATTTTGCTTATTCAGGGTTAAACTACACACAACATTAAAAGTGTTGCTGATTCTAACTTCTTCTTTTACTTTAATTTAAGAGCTTGGGCCCCCAATATGGACTGGCATTTAATGTAGTGTGCAGTTTTCCATATGAACCCAAAAAGTAGCCTTTCTTGACATCATATATATTAATTATCTACAAACAGAAACCAAACGTGCCATAATCCTTTTTTTTTCTTTGGGTATCTTTGCAATTCAGTGGATGTGTATGGATGTTATACTAAACTATGATTTAGTGAATGATCCTAGCCTCTGCAAAGGCTTACATGTTCCTGCTTCTCCTTTTCTTTTTCTGGGAAGTTTGGAGAAAGTGCTCAAAAAATTCTGCTTTTGGTTCTGTGTTATACAAATTTGGACTTCTGGTTAATCCTAAACATGATTAGTTTATACAAGCCTTGTTCAAAAACCATGGTTTGAAGTTGGCTTGTTTGAAACAAACCATAGTTAGGACTCGCCACAGTTTTCTGGATTCAGATAACACAGTAAACTGTGGTTAACCAAAAGAGAAGCAAAAGCTTTGAAATATGCAGCTGTGATGGAAGAGGAGTTGAGTAGCATGTGAGCTCCAATGGGAAGCTGAGCTCATTGACATCTCCCTAAACCATATTTAGCATGATGTCCAAATGCAACTAATAAAGATAGTAAAATGATGTATATTTTTCTTTGGAAGTTTCAGCTCAAGGCCCTGTCACACATTGTATTTTAAAGTGTACATCTAACAATTTCCCCCCAAGTGTATGTTGAAAACTGTAATGTATAATTGAGACAAACATATGTTTGGAAACATGTACATGTAACAGATACACTCATCAGAGATGTCATACGGAAGACGTAGCTAGTACCACAAATGCAAGGCATGAAAAGAGATATTCCAATAGACGCAGGAAACTGAACACAGTGGCACCAGTTCCAACCTGCTTTAAAAGTATGCCTTTCTCAAAATTTGCTGTGTATATATAGCAACAGCAAAGTACAATCAATGCAAGGGCAATTCCATCTAATAAAATAATACCACTCATAAAATATAATAAGGCACAAAATAAATAACAGGCATGATGCAATATGTCAATATGTTACGTAGATTTTTTAAAAAAGGAACATTTTTATTATCCAATGTATAATGTAAGGATATAACAAAAGCCTTATACTGTCTTGACCAAATGAATATGCTGCAAAGAAGATGAATAATGTTAGATAGCTCTCTAAATATAATCAGAATAATCAAAGGCACAGTATTACTGATAAATAAATATCATAAATAAATAGCAGGTTCTAAGCAGTAATCAGGATACAAGCAAAATAACAGGCTGTTATGAAAGACATAGCACCTAAAAAGAAAAGAAAAAAACATTTTTAAAAGACTCCCAATACTAACATTATAGAAAATAGGACAAATAAAAAGTACTAAAGATATTTTGATATTATTTTTTGCTTGCTCCAGAAGGCGCTATTGGTGCCATCATGGTTGATGTAATAGAGTTTGAACAGGTTCCTGCAAAAACAAAAACAAAACCCCATTTGTTACATTATGGTGTTGTTTTCATTCTTTCGCATTTTTGTATTTTTCTACTAGAAGCCACTTTGATTTATTTTATAGAAAAGTGAGATACAAATAGTAAAATATATTCTATATTGAAACCCTTGTTCAAAGGTTCACACTGCATATGATGTTAATGACACATCGTGCCCTGCATGACGGACATTTTCTTTTCTTCTTTTTACCTAAGGAAGATGTCCAGCTAAGTCCCCAATGCAAGATTGGCACAGAGAGGAGGGGCATCTTTCTTTTCTGCTAGTTCCCCCCCCCCCAATATATTCTTCTGCAAAGCAGCGTTTGACAACATGCGTGAAAAGAAATAGGTATCTTATATGCTGCAGTTGGCTTGAAGTAGTTGGGTTCAAACAATTCTGCCTTTGAACTTGCTGGGTAGCCCTGAACAAGTCATGATGCCTTAGCCCCGGTTTTCCACTTGAAAAATAAGGATTAACCTACCTCACAGGACAGGGAAGAGTGGAACTGGGGAAGTTATATGGTGGGAGAGAGAACATCATGTATTAATAAATTGATTTCCTGACAATGAATTTTCAATTTTGGACTCCCCACCCCCACCCCCCCGCTGGACCAGCGTGGCTTACGTTGTTTTATATCATGCATTTAGCCTTGTTGTACTGAAGGTTTGGCTATTGCCATAACTGGCAACAGGTACTGGGGCAGATGGGAGGGGGCAGAAGTTTTGCCCCCAGTTCAAGTCAACTTTTCCATGTGCAAAAAATACCATTTCCAGCACAGTCCCGTATTCTCAAAGGAAAGGGGCCTTTAAAATAGACTGACATTTTTATATTTCCTTTTGATATCATGGTGCTTGATGAAGTGATAATTAGGACTGCTGGATATGCTAATACATTTAAATTCTCCTCAGCTCTCTCACCCCTGCAGGAAATATCATCATTGGTACAGAAGGGGTATTGGAAATATGTGTAGTTTTCGACAACAGTATAAATTTAGCTGTGAGAAGGTGGACATTTTAATGACGTGTGGCTGAACTGATGCAAAACCAGCCTCACAGCCGAGTGATTTTCAATTGGCAGATCCATGCTTGAATCCTTTTCAGCAGAGAGAAGTGAGGACACATCACTCCTCTTTTGTGCATCTAAAAACGACCTTTCCTGATTGCTGTTCTCACAGGTGACAAAAACTCACCGCCCTTTGTCTTACTTAACAGTCTGTGGCCTTTGTTGGTTCAGGGATGGTGGTGCCTTTCTTCCCGGTGTGTGTGTGTGGGCCCCCAAGGCCCCCTCCTTTGCACAGTGCTACTAGGGAGGGAAAGAGGGAGAAGGAAGGATTGTTTAACCCAGCCTCACCCAAACTGGCGCCCAGCAGATGTGCTGAACTAAACTCCTTCCATATTATTATTATTATTATTATTATTATTATTATTATTATTATTATTTATTTATTTATTTATTTATTTATTTATTTATTTATATAGCACCATCAATGTACATGGTGCTGTACAGAGTAAAACAGTAAATATTTGGCCAGCATGGCCATTGGCCATTCTAGCTGCTGCTGATCGAAGTTGTAGTGTAGGGGTGTTGAGTCTCAGGGCAGAAAGCCAAACCCATCCCAGTCTGGTCCTCTGCGGTTTCCTGGTTGGGCCTCCCCCTCTGACCCCAACCCCTTTCCCCCAACCACAGAACATTTGGTAGTTCCCTGGCTTTTGCACAGTGTTTTCCCATTCTTACAGTTTGGTTGGCAAGCCTCTGCTAAGGCTTAATTGCTGGCAGTAAGAACTTTAAACTGGCTTTAGGCTCATGTTTTTTGGCCCCGCCTCTTTGCCTTTGGACCAGGCCACCACCGGAATGTGGCCCTATTTTTTAGTCCAATGCAGCTGGAGGGCACCAGGTTGGGAAAGGCTAGATGAACCGATAGAGTTTAGCCAAGACTTCTCTATGCTGAAGGAGGAGACAAACACAGGAAGCATTTGCATCCATCATTGTCCTGCCCCGCCCTCTTTGCTTAACTGTCTGGAGTACTTGATCCAAGCGTCCTGACGTGGAGGATTGGAGTGGGAGTTGTGCAGAGCCCTTTGTCAGGATACCTCGAAGGGTTCTGAGAAGAAAGCAAAGGTCTCCCTTAGTGTGCCAAGGGCTCTTTCGCTATAGACCCTGTCACTAAAGTCCCCGCCCTTGTGCGCTACAACTCTGCATGCTCTAGGTGAGCTGTGGAGCCCCCTGCCATGCAACCTATCAGCTGAGTAATGGACTCCCTGTCAGGGATCATACTGTTGGTATATTGTGGATGGTTGGAGTTAGACTGAATCCTGTACTCCATGATGGCGGTGTAGGCAAAGCAGGAGGTGTTTTGGCTCTGTGTTATGTTCAGTGGAAGTTACACCTCTGTTGTAGTGTGATGTTACTCTGACATATAAGCTTGGAGTGTGCTTCCAAGGCAGCACGCCAGTTCTCTTTCCACAACATGCATCCCCCATGTCACCCTGTTTTGGCCCCTCTATCAGCACAGTTACACTGGCGGTTGCAAGAGGCTAGCATAGCATTACACTGGCAAATCCAGAAGGTTACACTACCATGCGGTTCCAAACAGTATTGTATGTTGAGATATACCAGTGTTGGGAGTTGTGGCACAACAGTCAACATTTCTTTGGTGAACAATTATACCCTAAGCACACTCTTGCTCTGGCCTCCAGAAATGCACATGTTTAATCTTAAAGATGCCACCAAATTCTTCGTTGAAACTCAACAATCCGTTTGGAGCAGGCTGTTTCACACTCTCGACAGCACTGTCGGCATCAGTCCCTTTGGCCTCGTACATAGTACTGATGTCGTCTTTTTGGGTCTTCTTTGTTAAATGACTTCAATTAATGTCTGCTGCTTTTGAATTAAACACATGTTGCAAGCTTATGTCCTGGATAATATTGTGCACTGCAGACGGCATATAGCTATTGATTCCCATTTGTATAGTAATTTTTATTTATACCATCTGGTAGGAATTTTTTTTTTAACATATCCAGACAACTACCTGCCAAACTGCTCATTGGAAATGGCTCTCTCTCTCTCTCTCTCTGTGGTTCTGGCAATTTTCAGTATGCTGTAAAATGGGGATCTGTTGACAACCCTAATCCACATTAACTGCTCTGATTCCAGTCTTGAGTGTATCAAGCAATATAGACATAATATAGTCATGAAGCCCAAATGGAGGGGTTGCGCTCATCCAATTCACTGTAAGTACCAAATGTCACCAGTGTGCTTGACCATGTAGCTCCTGAAATTATGACCTGGCCTCTTCCTTGCCCAGTATTGCCTTCTTGGTGGAAGCTGTCTATGTTTATCTAGAATGAGCAAGGGATGGGCACTGAAGACTTCTATGGAATCTCTTAAACACCTGCCTGGGTCTGGAAGCAAAACTCATGGGGTTTGGTTCATTCCCACTAGTTGCAAATGGTTCTGTACGACCTTGATTATAATCTAGGACTGTGGCTATCATTTTTCCTGGACCCTGTCTAAATGACAACAGGGATTGCTCCTCATTGAATATAAACCCGAATTTTCATTGATTCAAATCTAGGCAAAAAGCGTCCCACTGCAGCAGCAACAGCAATTTATCTCCTGAATTTTTTTTTTAAGTGCAATTATTAATGCACACATGCACATATATGATGATACAGAGCACAGACGAACGGAGCTATAAATTTTATCTGTGGAGCTCGGGGGGGGGGGAGAGGAACAAAGCAGCAGAGGAGGATGCGAGAGGGGGAGAAAGCAGCATGTTGCAAAGGACAACCCTCCAAAAAGAAAAGGTTTCCCAAAGGCAGGAGAAGTGCAGGGCACGGGTGGAGAGGCGGTCAGCTCAGGGGGATGAAGCATTTAAATACACTGAGCTTTTTTCCAATGAGAGAGAGGGGGACTGAACACGTCTTCTCCCTCTGGCTGCCTGTTTCCCCCTCTTTGTTTTAATATTATAAGCTCTATCTGCAGAGCTCTGCAGAATCATATAATTCAAAATGAAAATGGTGTGACGGAATGAGGGAGCCAGAGGACGCCGATAGGTGGGAAGGCAGGAAATCGGACAATCACTTTGTCCTGCCCTCAAAGCTATGCCCACATGTCAAAATGTGATTTAACTCCCCCAACAACACATAACTATAATGCGGTGCAAACTCGGACGTTGATCCAAAAGTCGCGGTAAATTGCAACTATGAATATGTGCATTATTGCATTAAAAAACTGGCGCTGCGGCGAATGGATGGCTGCGTCATGTGTCCTGAAACGCAAATCTGTGCATTTAGGTCGGGGTAAAGAACCAATGTAGACATCCTCCTGGATGGCTCTCCTGTTCATGTCAAAGCCTTTGGAATAAGAAGCATGGGAAGTTATAGTTCCTTTTCCCCTGCCTTGGGACACTGCAGGTCCATTCAGCCTGTTGATCCAGGGAAAGAGTGGGCAGCCAGTCTACTGAAGGACTAGAGCAAGAAGGGAGATAGGATCACATAGGCCGCTCCCTGGAATTATGGTATTTATATTATATGCTCCAGATGGTGGTGAGGAATAAACGATTACTGCAATATTGGGGAAGGAGGGGGGACAGGAAAAGAGGGATATTGAAAAGCTACCTATCAAGGAGCGGGTTGGATGAGCCTACCTGTAATGTGACTAATCTGAGGTTATGAATTTCTCAGATTATTCACACAAAGTAGCTATGATAAACAATGCAAAACATTCATTCAGACCAGGCCTGTGAACCATTTGCAGCATCCTGGGGAAATTCCACATGCCTGTGGTCTGTGGCCCTTTCCCACTTCTTTGTGGTAAAATTGGAGGTCTGCCTAAACCCATTAAAAGTGGGACGTGGATGAGAGAATTCCTGCGTCAACACTACTGCACTGCTGCTTCTCTCCTTGGATTACGAGATACTTGGTGGAACTGGCACCAGTTTTTTCCAGTTTATTTCCCAGGAGGGCTGCAATACTGCACCTGTACGGTCCATTTACCTTAGAAACTCCCTTAATTGCTGGGAGAGAAAAAGGCTTGTGTGCTGTTTCTGCCAAACTTACTGAAGATAGAGCAGAAGATTGAGGGGAGACTCTTCAAATACTTAAAAGGTTGTCACAAAGAGGAGGGCCAGGATCTCTTCTCGATCCTCCCAGAGTGCAGGACACAGAATAATGGGCTCAAGTTATTTATTTATTTATTTATTTATTTATTTATTACATTTTTATACCGCCCAATAGCCGAAGCTCTCTGGGCAGTTCACAAAAGGAAGCAAAAGTTAAAGGAAGCCTGACTGTTAGAGCAGTATGACAATGGAATCAGTTACCCAGGGAGGTTGTGGGCTCTCCCACAAGGGCAGCTGGACAACCATCTGTCAGGGATGCTTTAGGGTGGATTCCTGCATTGAGCAGGGGGTTGGACTTGATGGCCTTGTAGGCCCCTTCCAACTCTGCTATTCTACGATTCTAAGAAGTGTGTGAGAGTCTGTGGGAGTGGGGGAAGAGAGTAGATAAGCATATTTTTTAAAAAAGAGAGATTGAAGGAACAAAAAAGGGCCACAGAGAGATGGGAGCTCAGATGAATGAGCATGAAAAGAGAAAACAGGAGTGGTCATAGAGTGGACGGTGCAGGAAGAGAAACTGCTACAGCAGGAGTGGGGGATCGGTGGTCCTCACAATGTTGTTGGATTAAAACTCCCATGATTTCTGACCGTTGGCCGTGCTAGTTAGGGCTAACCAGGGCTGGCGCTAGCTCTAGACAAATTAGGCAGCCACCTAGGGTACAGCCCTCAGAGGGGCACAGCCGGCCAGGACCTGGCTGAGATCTCATGCGATTTCAAGGGGGAAAATACTAAAGAAGAAGGAAAAAAGCCTTAAAAACAGCAAAAGAGAAAAAATGAAAGGGAAAAAAAGATCATTACCATAACCAGGAATAAGGAGGTTGGTAATTAACAACAACAACAATAATAACAATGGGGGAGGAATCGGAGCCGCCTTCCTGTCGGTCTCTGCGTAGCAAGCGGACCATCTCTCCCCCTCGCCGCCTCCAGTTACCCCAAACCCTCTCGCTCTCTCTGTTGCTCTGCCTGGTTTGTCCTTCCCCCCACCCTCCGTCTGTGTGTTTTTGTTCCTTGAAAATCTCTCCTTAGTGACCCTCCCCACCAAGTCCTTTTCATTTAATCACACACACCCCTGCCGCCGCGTCTCCTCACCTCGCGTGCATTCCTCTCCCCCACGCCCGCCTTGTCTGGCTTTTTTGCCCCCCGCCCCTGCTTTGATTCCTATTTATTTATATTTCTCTCGGAGTCTCTTTCCCTTTGCCCGCCCCATTGCCCTTTCTCAAAGTCGGAGTTCAGCTTTCTCTGACCCTTTCACCAATTTACTTCCCCACCCCAGGCCCCCAAATCTTTCAAGCCTTGCCCGCAATTTTCTTTTATTCTCCCTCTTTTCCTCTGATCGTTTTCCCCTGCCTCCCCTGTAGCCTCGTCTTGGTCGGTTTGCCTCATGCAGAAAGGGCGGTGGCGATGGCTGGAAGGCCGCGTGGGCCCGGGCGGCGGGCGTGCACGTGGCATGATTTTGCTTCCTGGGCCTGCCCGAGCCGCACGTGACTGTGCCAAAGAAGGGGGGCAGCAGCAATGCGAAGGTGTGCAAGCGAGGCACCAGCAGCGGATCAGGTACCACAGCAGCCCGGGGGAGTGAGGTGGTGATGGTGGTGGGCAGGAAGGGGTCTAGGATCTCCCTTTCCCAGAGCTTGGGACTATTGAATGGCGATCTATAATTGGTTTGTGTTGCACTATGACCTGTTGACTTCTGTACAAAGCATCATCCAGCCTTCAAGGGGTTATTCTTCAATGCTACGGTATTAAAAATATTACTTATTCTTGCAATTTAAAATAAATTTAACAGTTTCAAGTGTTGTTCTTCCCCACCCACCCTGCAAAACATGTTTTTAAAAATCGAAGTTGGCAATTTTGGGGGGTGGGGAGGTTGTTGCAAGTAGCTCGCCTTGCCTAGGGCACAAAATAGTCTGGCACCGGCCCTGGGGCTAATATGAGATGAAATGTAACAACAGATTGAGTGCAGAGTGGAGAGAGAAAAGAAGGGAGGGCTAATAGACAAAGTGCTTCAGAGAGACCTCTTGTGATGTGAAGACAAAAGGGGACTTCGTGAAAAATGAACTAAGAAGAACACACTGAGTTACAGACGTGGCAAGAATGTTTCCCATAGCTAACGTAATAATGCATCCCTCTTGCATTAATACAAATGTTAAAGTTGCTCTCAGAGGGATTTGTGTTGTGCACCCTTTATACTTAGACCATGAGATACTAAAAACTACCACTGAGCTTCTTTCTTACTATTTGTGCCATGTGTGAATGCTGTTACAGGATGTATCTTTTTCCAAATGTAGGCTTTACGTTGGCATGATACAGATGGATTTAAGGAAAAGCCAATTTAAGCCTCCCACAAGAAAATACCCAGTTTGTGATGACAAGTGCATGGAAAAACTCAAGCCGAAGTCAGCTGGTTCCTGTCATCCTGGATTTATTTTGCAGGCAGCCTTTGAACAAGACCTACTGAGCCTGCAAGCTTTGATCTATTTTACAAGATCTTTGTCTTCAGCAGGGGCCTAAACTCACCCAATTTCTTTCCCCTTAGGTCAAACCTTACAAGGCTTGCTTCAGCACACAACTGGCTAGAAAAGTTTTTCCCTCAGTGTTTAAAAGCAAGGAATCATTAAAGCCAAACTTCCGGCCAGAATTCTGCCCTAATGAGTAATTTCAATGTTGCTACCTTATTTCTCTCAAAAATCAGTCTGTGGGTTGTTCTTTTTTCTTTTTCTTTTCTTTACATTGTACTTCTTCAAAAAATAAGACAACCAAAAATGTGAAAATATGACAGCCGTATCACTCATCTTCTTACAGATTGCTCCTTGGCAATAAGGTTTGGAGGAAGTAGATTCTCTTTGAGTGAGTCTTTGCAAGATCCTAATGTAGTTTTGCTACACAATAAGAGAATGAAGTTGGCTTTCAATCATCTGTTTTGGAATCCTTGACCTATGGATTTGTTTGATGGCCTAGAGTCTTGCTATTTACTGTTTTACTCTGTACAGCACCATGTACATTGATGGTGCTATATAAATAAATAATAATAATAATAATAATAACCTAACATAGATGTTATAAACTAATTTATAGCTTCATCCGACGAGCTTTTTAAAAGAGACAGACTCCTCCACAGAATCGCTGTGAGTGAGTGAGTACATTGGCGTGCAGACAGGGGGTTCAGGGGGTTCAGCTGAACCCCCTAATCCGCTGCCGCCGCCATGTTTGCCCTGTCCCTGCCGAGCAACTTCGGGGAGAGAGGACAAGCAAGGAGCCGCCGCTCTAGCCCAAGCTCCTCTATGGCCTGCGCACTCCGAGTCCACCTCATATATGGTCAGCTGCCGCCTGCTGCTGCTAGGGTAACGAAACCCAGAAAAACCCAGTTTGACCGATTTGGAGGAAGGAGGGAGGGAGAGAGGAGAAGAAAAAAGCACCAGCAGCACCAGTACCCATTGACAGCAATGGAGAGTGGAGGAGAGCTGACAGGAGGTGAGGGGGAGAAGGCCAGCCAGCAGTGGGGCTTACAATCAGGGACCTTGCTTGTCCCTGCCTGGGCCAGTCCCTTTTTTCCAGCCTTGGATGTGCTAGGCAATTTGGCTGCCCAGGCACACACACTCCTTTTCCAGCCAAGACGCGTACTGAATGCAGCTTCCCTGGGGGTTGCTCCCTGTATGGGCCTCGCGCCAGGCGCCTCGCCTAACTCCAGCCTCAGTGCATGCTGCACATGGCTTCCCCGGAGGTTGCTCCCTGCCCTGGCCTCAAGCGCCTCATGTTTTCCTAGCCACAGTGTGTGCTACATGCAGTGTGCCGGGAATTGCTTCGTGCGGGAGCTCAAGTGCCCCTCCTCTCTCCAGCTGCGCTGCACGCAACTTGATGGGGTTGTTCCCTGCCCAGACCTTGCGCCCCATCTTTCTCCAGCTGCTGCAATGCCCTCCTGCCCTGGCCTCAAGTGCAAATCCTTTTTCCACGTGCATGTACGTGGCTTTATTTGGCTGCTCTGGACTTTTTCAGAACCTGCCAGGCATCCCCTTTCTCCCACCCCCCTTCCACCTATGTAGGGAGTGGCTGGGTGATCACTTACATACATAAAAAATTCCATTGGGTTCAGCTGTTTTCGCTAAAGTTGTTAAAGCCCAATGAACATTTTAGTTGCTTTTTTCTACACTGTTCCTAGCTCTACAATATTTATTTTTCAAGCCATTCTTTTGGTAAACATGGTATGTGTGTATCTTGTGTCACTTTAAAACAGAGCTGCAGCACAATCCTATGTATGTCTACTCAGAAGTAAGCCCCACTGAGATCAATCAAACTTACTCTGAGGTAAATGTGCACCGGATGCAGCCTGAAAATGAAGAGAGGATGAAGAAAGGACAGGAGAAAAAGAATTGTAGAAATAGAATAGCAAGGTAACTGTGGGATATTTAACCATATTAAGTACATCCCACACTGGGATATTTAACCATATTTAAAGACAATAAGTACAGCAAAATTAGTGCCCCTCTACTTCAGTCCCAATCAAATAATTACAACAGTGAACCAGCCAGGTCTTCCATAGGAAAACTCTGTACCAGGTGATAGTTATTTTTAAATTTTAATTAAAAATATATTATCCTTTCCTATAACAAAATGGTACTTACTCCTAAGTAAGTGTGTCCCACTGAAGAAGGAAATCCTATTTGTTTCCTGTATTCCTGTTAGTGTGACATAAGTTAAAGGCACAATTTTATGCATGTTTAGACAGAAAAAAGTCCTTCAACTCCTAGAATCCCCTAGCCGGCATGGCTGGCTGGGGTATGCTGAGAATTGTAGGACTTCTTTTCTTTCTAAATATGCACAGGCTTGCACCTTAAATGAGTTTAAATTGTGAAACTCCTCACATGTGTTGAATCATATATATACTATTGCTCTGGTATCAGGAATGTAGCAGCTGTCAGTGTGGAAGATATATCTGCCATTTGAACTGAAGCAATGCATTTTAAGACATAAAGGGGTCTATTAGACTATTACATATGGTTTCTAAAATTGCTTAACACCATTGTAAGCTACTACCTGATTATGCAGAGAGAGATGCCCAGGCAATTACTATACTTTGCCATTATAGGCAGCGTGGCTCCTGGCAAGGGGAGGAGTGGGTAGACTGGCTGTTGACATGTTCAGTGGAGTGCCATAGGCCTTCTTTACTTGTTGCTTCTTCCAAGCTGCCCAGGCCCCTTATCTGGGTCAAGGGGGCAGAAGTGGCACTGCAGCAAAAAGGGATATGAGCACCAATGTTTGGACTGGGGCAAAATAATACAGTATGTGGGTATGTGGTGTGGTTTGGCTTGAATTGCTTGTGTCTGGATTTCCTTTCTGGACTGTACTTGCTGGTTACATGACTCACAAGGCCAGGTTGTGGTATAGTCCTCTTCTTCTTTTGTGTTCAAAAGCCGTAAAGTATCCTGTGAGATCTGGAAGACTCACAACTTTATTATGGCATAATAAGCTGTTGTCCACTGGCCTCAAGTGCCAAAATGACTTTACTGGCTTTGCACTGTGAGTTTGGGGGTGGGGTGGGGGGTCATGTCATTTGCTATTCCACTTTGGACAGCAAAATGTCTTGGGCCAGCCCTGGCAAGAGCCGGCTATAATTTAGATACTGAACAACATGCATTGGGTTTCCTAGGTGTACAGGGCCCAGGTGTCTCAAGCAGGATCTACACTACTGTTTTCATAGAATCATAGAATAATAGAGTTGGAAGAGGTCTATAAGGCCATCAAGTCCAACCCCCTGCTCAATGCAGGAATCCACCTTAAAGCATCTCTGACAGGTGGTTGTCCAGCTGCTTCTTGAATGCCTCTAGTGTGGGAGAGCCCACAACCTTCCTAGGTAATTGGTTCTATTGTCATACTGCTCTAACAATCAGGAGGTTTTTCCTGATGTCCAGCCGGAATCTGACTTCCTGTAACTTGAGCCCATTATTCCGTGTCCTGCACTCTGGGATGATGGAGAAGAGATCCTGGCCCTCCTGTGTGTGTCAATCTTTCAAGTATTTGAGGAGTGTTATCATGTCTCCCCTCAGGCTTCTCCTCAAGGCTAAACATTACCTCTGTTTCCTCTCCCCTCCGGGACACTCATACCTCTCCTGTCTGCACCCTCTCTCCCTCTTCTACCCCACACATAGGGGCATTTCTCTCTCTTCTTTCCCCAGGGCTCCCCCTACGCCAATCCTCTTCTTCTGCCCTTATTTTATTTAGAGTATTTCTATTTAGAGTATTTTTATCCCGCACCTCAGCCTAAAAGGCTCCCGGAGCAGCTTACAATTGATCAGTAAAGAAGACTGATGTGCCCTTGTGACGGTTTCCCATCCTCTCTTTTCTCCTTCATCTCCTGTCTTCTGCCAATAGCCCCTTCGCAGCCTTCCAGAGATGTCCCTACTTCCAGATCTCGTACACTCCCCCAAGTTCTCCAAATCTTGCCAGCCAGCCCTCTCTTACGCTAGGCTCGCAGCCACCCCTCGTCCTCACTATATTCACCCCAGAAGTCTCTCTCCTGGACCTCATTCCAAATTCTTTGCTCAGCAGCACACAGGGCAATCTTTTAAAATCATTATTAGGGCATTTGATGTATGGTGTATTCTCTGTATGGTGCTGGAACTTAAGATGACACTCATTGTTAATGTGATAGAATCTGTTTTAAATGTGAATCTGTTTTAGTAAGTTTGGATTAGGTCATTATCTGATTAAATTTAAAGATGGTGAAAATTGACTGTATCTTTATATATGCCTGGTTATCACTACAGCAAAAAAATAGTATTCAGAGTCTCCATTTTAAAATGTGTATTTTTAAAGTACAGATTACTTGTTAATTAAAAAAATACAGTTTACTTCAGTTTTCGTTTATTTTGTTTGTTTGATGAATGAAAAAAAAGTCCTTTATTACTGTATATTTAATCAATGTTTACCTTGGAAAAAAATATCCCTGGCTGAACCCCCTAATGAAATGTGCTGCGCATGCCTATGAGTGAGTACCAGACACCTACTGTAATTTAGTTGGGGACATACAATCATTCCCTTGAGATGGAGAGACATCCAAAGGAAAAAGCGTTATAGTAATGGGTAATTCAATTACCTTCACACAAACTGGATAAATATGGATTCTGATCATGAGGAAGAAGTAAAATCTCTAGATATCCTAAATAATAGTGGAACTGAGTGCATCGGGGGTGGGGGCAACTCCGACCTTAAATCTATAATGCCCAGGACCTAGTGCCTTATGTAAGTATTGTTGAACCAATTGGAAACAGAGATTATGGTGCTATCAAATATGATTTACATGTAAGTAGAAAATTGTAAAGGACACATTTATTATTTATTTATTTATTATTTATTTATTTATTACATTTCTATACCGCCCAATAGCCTGAGCTCTCTGGTTCACAAAAATTAAAACCATTCAAAGTATAAAACAATAGTATAAAACCATAATAAAAAATACAATATAAAAGCTCAATATCCACCACCATCGTATTTAATTTCAAAAGAGAAAGCGTCTTTAAAATGCTAGAAGTGGCAAATAGAAAGTTGAAAGGGGGAGTCAAGAGGGCCAAATCTCTCCAAAATGCTCAAAACCAGGTAATAGAAGCTCAGCTGGAATTTATACCTCAGGTTAGGAAAGCTCAGGCCCGGTGCTGCCATAGAGGCAACTCAGGCGGCCGCCGAGAGTGCCAAGCAAACGAGGGCGTCGAACAGCGTACCCGGAAGCTGCTCTCCTATTTATTTATTTATTTATTTATTTATTACATTTTTATACCGCCCAATAGCCGAAGCTCTCTGGGCGGTTCACAAAAATTAAAACCACAATAAAACAACCAACAGGTTAAAAGCACAATTACAAAATACAGTATAAAAAGCACAACCAGGATAAAACCACGCAGCAGAAATTGATATAAGATTAAAATACAGAGTTAGAACAATAAAATTTAAATTTAAGTTAAAATTAAGTGTTAAAATACTGAGAATAAAAAGGTCTTCAGCTGGCGACGAAAGCAGTATAGTGTAGGCGCCAGGCGGACCTCTCTGGGGAGCTCATTCCACAACCGGGGTGCCACAGCGGAGAAAGCCCTCCTCCTAGTAGCCACCTGCCTCACTTCCTTTGGCAGGGGCTCACGGAGAAGGGCCCCTGTAGATGATCTTAAGGTCCGGGCAGGTACATATGGGAGGAGGCATTCCTTCAAATAATCTGGCCCCAAACCGTTTAGGGCTTTAAATGTCAATACCAGCACTTTGAATTGGGCCTGGACCTGGACTGGCAGCCAATGAAGCTGGAAAAGGACTGGCGTAATGTGATCTCACCGGCCAGTCCCTGTTAGTAAATGGGCTGCCCTATTTTGTACCAGCTGAAGCTTCTGGACCATTTTCAAAGGCAGCCCCACGTATAACGCATTGCAGTAATCCAAGCGAGAGGTTATCAGAGCATGGATAACTGTAGCTAGGCTATCTCTGTCCAGATAAGGGCGTAGTTGGTATATCAACCTAAGCTGATAAAAGGTTAGAGCGGCTTCCAGGTGTGCTGTTCCAAAGCCGCCGCCCCAGCCTCCGCCCCAGCCTCACACCCCTAGTTCACATCAGCCCCAGCCAGATTGGCCAAAGTTGATGGATGCTGGGTGTAGTAGTTCATCAGTAGCTGCAGGGCCACAGTCTCCTCACCCCTGCACTAGAGACTTGTTTGAGCTGTACCCTGACAACTTTTAGAAAGGCTCTAGAGATCTTCTTGTTCCAGAAGGCATTAGGAGGAATTGGAAGGTTACTGGAATGATTTATGCTGCTCATTTTCTTGATTGTATTAATTTTATGCTAGTTGTCTGTTTTAAATGGTTTAATTTGCATTTTACTTGTATTTTATTTTTAATGATAATAATAACAATAATAATATATTTATTTCTTACCTGCCTCTCCCTCTGGATCGAGGTAGGGAACAACATAGATTACAAAAATATTATAAAATACATAAAACTGATTAAAACATATAAAACAAATACATTATTAAAATTTGTTTTATTAGCTTTTGTGTTTTATTAGCTTGTGCCTTGGAGGCTCATTTTTGCAGCTGAAAAGCAGGATACGTCATGGGAAATTGTGTAAAAAGGACATTGTTGGTAATTATTTAATTGGAGTAAAAATTATAGAAAACTAGAAATTTCATTTAAAAAATCAGCAGTGGGGGAATGGTGTTAACTGTTAAGACGACGACAACATAGGAGAGCAGTTATACTTTAACCTAGTTGGTGGTGATTGGAAAAATATGTTTTGTATTGTACTAGAAATAATCATTAGTAAAATGCACATACTCAACTACAAAGAGAGTTTCTGATTGACTAGCTCTGCACACATCTACTTCTATGGGCTAATGAAAGTATTGGTTACTTAGGGCCAAATTACATAGGATGCAGGAGATCTGATCACACCCAACTTTTTAAAAAGAGAATGAATAGGACTCTGAAGAGCACATTGCAAAAATTACAAATAGAACTTCAGATGTCATGCCCAGAAAGGGGGTGGGGGTGTCTCCCTTTGAGATGCTTTTTGGATTTCCACCCCCCATTCCCCGGCCACATTCATTTGGAGTTACATGGGAGATAGGAGACAGCCAATTACGAGAACATTTAACGGCCTTCAGTTATGTCTCTTACAGCTTCGAGAATATGCAGTGACGACCCAGACACTTCCCTTGGACACCCGCTTGCATCAATATAAGCCAGGAGACCGAGTGTGGCTGAACAAGTGGAATAAAGTGACTTTGGGGGAGTCTTGGGAAGGGCCATATGTGGTTGGACTGGTGACGCATGCCTGTGTAAAATTGCTGGGATCGGCTAAATGGACACATTGTTGTAGATTAAAAACCATACATCCCTGAGGACACCAACGTAGGTCCCCCTGCCGCAGTACCGGAAGCCGACAGGGGTCCCACACAAGAAGCCAGCAAAGAAAAGACATATACTTCAAAGCACCTTGGGAGGGCTAAGCTTAAAATCTGTGCTTATGGACAATAATACACAAAAGAGTATTTGCATTCATACTTCTTATATTATTGGTGCTTCTCACAGCTATATTTGGGGAGTTCGCAATTGTAGAATCATGGGAGTGTGGGCAAAAATTGTGTTGTTCCTTACCATTCTTTCCCAGGTATATGCTCTTGAATATGAAGAAAAACATCTATAGGAGAAAAATGCATATTTTCAGGATATTAAGCAATTGTCAAAAACCCTAAATGTATCTGATTGTTGGATGTGTCTGCATGTTCCACCGGGAGGAGGGGGGAGTAAAAGATTGGTAGTGCATGCTATCCCCTTTAATTATTCATCATAGGTCACAGTCAAAAGAAGGCTTCGTAATCGAAGAGAAGTTAACTCTCCCTTAAGATTTAATTGAGGGATAGAGGTTGCTAGAAGAATAATTCCAGGAGTGGGAGTTGCCTTTCACTATAGAGACTTACACCTATTATCCAATTGGACGGAGAGTTTGTTCAATGATACAATTTCTAGTGTTAAAATGTTGGCCAAAGAACAAAGCGAAATTAAGAATGTGGCCTTACAAAATCGCCAAGCACTCGATTTTATTTTAGCCGCGAAAAGAGGTGTGTGTGTTTTGATCAAGTCCCATTGTTGTATGTATATTTCTGATTATGCACCAAGTATTGACCGCACTATCCATCATATGGAAACGCTGATTCAAGAAGGCCCTTGGAAGAATGAGGGAAGTGATTCTATCTTTTCTTGGCTATGGTCATGGTTGCCCGATATTAGATGGCTTCGCAGTCTGGTTCCCATAGTGCTCATGGTGTCATTACTGTTTCTTTTATTGCCATGCTGTATTCCCTGCCTTACTGTTTTGATTCGTAATGTGTCTGAGTCAGTCACTCAAAAGCAAATAAGAGTTACCTACATGGCCCTAAGCCAGCAAGATCGAGACTTGAGAGAAGAATACACTACAATACCCCGTGAGAGTAAAAGAAATAAGTGAGACTTCACATCATTTTAAAGAGGAAGTGAGTCTCAAATGGGGGATTGTAAGAAATGAAGGGGTTAATTGAACTCTAAGCTGCCCTTTGTGCTTTCTGTAGACCCTGCAGGAGGAAGTGGCTGACTCACACATTCCAGAGAGATGTGGAATGGCAGGGAAGGGGGATGGGACTAAGTAAAGGTACCCTGTTTAGCCCACTCCTCTCACACAGGTTGTGTAAATGTATTCCACTCCCCTTTCTCTTTGTGCATCCCACCCCCTTCATTCCACTCCCCTTTTTCCATTGTCAGCTGACCCTATGTGAATAAAAGTGGTGTGCAAGCTCCGATCAGGGTCCGACCCTGTTCGAGTCGCACCTCAGTATACTGATACGTGGTGTCCTCTGCAGTGTTTTTCTACGCTCGTCTTTCGTACCTAAGGTCAGGGACAAGAACCTGCCATATTTCTAACAGTGAACATCAGGTTTTGCTTTCTCTCAGTGGTATTCCAGCTTCCTGCCAGACTGAAGCCAGACATAATATAAAACAAGGAACTCAAGCTGTGTTTTTTAGATGAACACCTGTCTCTAGCTTAGCAGCAAAGCAAAAAATGGATGTTTCAATCTTGTCTCTCCCTCACCAGCCTTGTCACTGGAGCTGCCACCTTTTCCTGCAGCAGCCAGACAAAGCACTCCTGAGATTGCTGCTGCCTCTCCTGCCTCAGGCACTCATCCAGGAAGGACTTTTCCCCCCCTTTGGCACATGAGAAGGAAAAGACAGAGGCAGCAGTAAAAACATGGCTGAAGGCAGGGGGGGCAAGTCTGACATATTAGTGTTTTGACTTATAGTTGCACTAGAGACAGAGGTTCATATAAGAACAGAGCTGGCAGCACTACCATGTCTGTTCACAGCTCTAGCTTACTTTGTCCCATAGAAGTCAATGGAGGCCAGCATGACATTGGCGCCAGCCTTATGTGCATAGACCCGCCCGCTTCTTTTGCAGAGCCCTACCGCCTCGTGTCTTCTCTTTGAGGCTGCAAGCCTATACCCATTCACCCTGGCAATCAGGAAGAAGGGAGGGAGGGAAACCGTCCTCAGCATTCTAATGTTGCCCTAAGTTAGATGTCAAATTCAAGAAATGTAGGCCAAATATTGCCGCCACCTTCAGTAGCATCACTTCAGTTAAAAGCTATTTTCTCCTTGCCTAACAGGTCTGAGTTTTTTGGCATGTGAGGTCTTGGTTTTCCAGGCTGAAGAACAATGCTCTTTGCCACTGCGGTTGCCCTGCCCTGCCCCAGTAAGCAAGAAAAGATTTTATGTAGGGATGTAAATTCTAATGTCATATCCAGCACAAGTTATTTCTCTGAGCTATTGCTTTCCAGTTCTGTTGTGTACTTTTATAGTTGTATGCTTTTCTATGGATGTATTTGTCATGGCCTTCGGCTAGCACAATAAACTGATGATTGATATTGCTTTCCAGAATGGTTCAATTACAGGACATGCTGATCCATGGGTTTAGCAGACGCATGGAGGCAAATGCTATACAAGGCCAAGAATCTTATCTTATCTGAATCTTGAAAAAAATAAGATTACTTTAATTAACAAGAGTTTTACTATCAGTAAAGGGGAAAGCAGTGGATTATTTTAATTCAAGTGGTCACAGTTGGTAGCATAAAACTATTGCAGTAATCCTGAACATGCTTTGTCCAGAGCAGTCCTATTAACTGCCAAAGTAAGCAAGTTGCGGACTGTGGCATTTTAAATCCCTTCAAAGTTGAAGATTTTTTAAAAAAAATTGACAGCACTGCTTGTAAATTTCTATGTGGCTTTATAAATATGGCTATTAGGAGAGAGCTTTTGATTGGTTTTTCAAAAAATAACTTAACTGGCAAATGTTTTAATAGCTGCAGCTGTCCAAACATAATACACAACTCTTCTATACCATTTCTTTTTTAATGTTTATGTTCTGCTGAATTGTTAGGCTGGAGTATTATGGGAAAGCATGTTATGTTTTATTTTGATTTGTGTTAGTGTTTCGTTTTGTGGATGATGTGGTATTTTCTGGTGGCAAATTTCAAATAGAGAGTTGGGTGTATCTAGGAAGGCAGGAATTTAAAAAAAAACACGTGAGTAAATGAAATAAATAAATAAATAAATAAATGTCATAAGTGAAACATGCGGTAACTCTGTTCTTGGGGAGGGGAAGACCTTTGCGGGTTTTTGTTTGTTCAGCATGATAGACAAAAGGAAGTCCCTGTAAGGCGAGCCTTAAAACCCACACACCCACCCAAATCCAACCTCTTTGCTTGCCTATTCTGGGCTCAAGGCTTTCCAAGCAAAGTGCGAGCTTGGTGGCCGTGTTCAGTACATAACAATGAACCATCGCCTAGTTTAAAATGACACAAAATTGGGTAGGACAGCCAATACCCTGGAAGACAGAAACAAACTTCAAAGTGATCTTGATAGGCTGGAGTGCTGGGCTGAAAACAACAGGATGAAATTTAATAAGGATAAATGCCAAGTTCTACAGCTAGGGAATAGAAACCAAATGCACAGTTACAAGATGGGGGAGACTTGGCTCAGCAATACTACAAACAAGAAGGATCTTGGAATTGTTGTAGATCACAAGCTGAATATGAGCCAACAGTGCGATATGGCTGCAAGAAAGGCAAATGCTATTTTGGGCTGCATTAATAGAAGTATAGCTTCCAAATCACGTGAGGTACTGATTCCTCTCTATTCGGCCCTGGTTGGGCCTCATCTAGAGTATTGCATCCAGTTCTGGGCTCCACAATTCAAGAAGGACGCAGACAAGCTGGAGCGTGTTCAGAGGAGGGCAACCAGGATGATCAGGGGTCTGGAAACAAAGCCCTATGAAGAGAGACTGAAAGAACTGGGCATGTTTAGCCTGGAGAAGAGAAGATTGAGGGGAGACATGATAGCACTCTTCAAATACTTGAAATGTTGTCACACAGGAGGGCCAGGATCTCTTCTCGATCCTCCCAGAGTGCAGGACACGGAATAACGGGCTCAAGTTAAAGGAAGCCAGATTCCGGCTGGACATCAGGAAAAACTTCCTGACTGTTAGAGCAGTATGACAATGGAATCCGTTACCTAGGGATGTTGTGGGCTCTCCCACACTAGAGGCCTTCAAGAGGCAGCTGGACAACCATCTGTTAGGGATGCTTTAGGGTGGATTCCTGCATTGAGCAGGGGGTTGGACTCGATGGCTTTGTAGGCCCCTTCCAACTCTGCTATTCTATGATTCTATGAAAATAATCTTATATTTAACAATCTCCCAAACGTTTGCTCCGCACATGTTGTAGTCTGCCACTTAGCTTTGTCCCCGTGCCACTTGCTCCTTAATTCTAGGATCAAAAAGCCTCCAGTTTAAGAAAAGAGCTTAGGCTCTTACACTTTCACTCAGGCAGCAAGAAGCATGGATATAGTAAACTAAGGTGCCTGTCGTAACATCCCATGCCATGCAGGAGTAAACATGTTGTCTCACATCGTGTGCTTGCCTACAACTTGGGGTTCATCTACACCAAGCAGGATATTCCACTGTGAAAGTGGTATATAAAAGGCAGGAGCCACACGACCGCTTTATAGCAGTATTGAAATGCACTGCAGGATCTACACTACTACTTTATAGTGGTACTGAAGTGCACTGACAACTGTTGGGGCCCATGACACTTCCACAACAAGCAAGATATAACACTATGAAAGCGGCTTGAAAGCGGTATATGGTATGTGTCAATGGGCCCCAACAGTTGTCAGTGCACTTCAATACCACTATAAAGCAGTAGTGTGGCTCCTGCCTTTTATATTCAGCTTTTACACTGCTTTCATAGTGGAATATCCTGGTTGGTGTAGATGAGTCCTCTGTCTTAATATACCCACACTTTCCCTTGGTCCTTTTCCTTTGCAAATTCGGTGGGAAGCAGTGGAAGTTGGTGACTCTGATGTCAGTGGGGCACTGAATCCACTCCAGGTTTCGGTCAGAGACAGTCAGAACTCTAAAGGAGCTATATGATGGGGTATTTACCAAAGATACAACTATTCAGATATATTCATGAGCAGTTCCATTGGCCTCAATGAAACTTATCCAGGCGAAATGAGAGACAGGGGCCAGATCTACACTACTGCTTTAAAGCACTTTATAACAGTTTTGATAACTGTATATGCAGTGTGTCCTGGACCCCAACAGTTGTCAAAACTGTTATAAAGCGCTTTAAAGCAGTAGTGTAGATCCTGCCAGGGCTCCTCTAAATGAGCGATTTATAGCACACTCATTATTATTATTATTATTATTATTATTATTATTATTATTTATATAGCACCATCAATATACATGGTGCACTCATCACTGGACACTCACGGTAGCTTGGGAGTCGATTTCATGATGTTGATAACAAACAGGGTTTCTCTTGCAATTCCTCCCGTTATTCCATTTTTAAAAAGATCAGAGATAAGCTAAAATAAACCCTTAATGGCACGAAATTGGTGGTGTGTAAAGCTGGAATTGCGCTCTGAACTTGCTGAGAAAGGACTTTCCATGTCTGTGATTAGAGGGAAAAGAGGGTAAATGCCTCCCTGCAACAAAGGGAAGCAGATCTGATCCCTCACCCCACCAAGAGTAGCCCTTTAAGTTCAATGTAAGTTTAAGTAAATGTGCCTAAGTTTGCAGACTTACAGCACAATCTGGCTTTCCTGGGGACTACAAGGAAACAGTACAACACAAGTTAACCAACGAAAACAAGACTCCCCCACCTTCATTTGTACACATGACAGGGAGGGAGGGAGGCACTCCCCAGATTCAAACCATGTGTCTGCTGTATAAAAGAGCCCATCCTAATATGCAAAGAACCTGAAAGCAGAAAACCACAGTAAGGATGCAAGTTTCTGAGGTTTTTTTTGCTTATTGTAGAGACACCCAGTGTCTTCCAGCTGATCTGCAAACCTCCTTATGCCAACAACTTCTATCTGCAAAATGCACCTGGTTGCTGAAAGTGAAATATTTTCTCACTACCTGAAGCTACTATATTCTCTCCTTGAAAGTTGATAAATAAAAGACAAAGCAAAGATACCACAAGTGATCACTGGTTTCTCATTTCAAGGAAAACAAATCCTGTAGCCCTATTCTGGGCTTCTCACCACTTAGGGAAATGGATAGTACTTTTTAAATTTTTTATCAAAGTCTGAAATTGGCTAAGAACTGTTTCCCTCTAGTTTAAATATTAAACCCCATATTCTTTTTATTCAATTATCTGAGGCCGTGTCTACACCATCGATTTATTACAGAATAATATTGAAATTGTCCCTACCAGGCTGCATGACACCCAGCTGATCCTGCTGTGATCTTGGCTCCACCACTCAGTGATTCCAGGATTTCACTGACTGGTTTTGTTATATTCCCCCCCCCCCACTTTCGCTACAATCCTGAAGTCCAAGGACATTGCTGTTCGCCATAAGTTCCGGGATCAGCGAACAGCCAATGACTTGTGAGAGGCATGTGCATGGGTATCAGCGTATTTCATTGCTGAGTGTCTTTTTTTAAAAAATACAAATATATGTCTGCGCAGCATTGCACATTCGATGGAGTCCCTCTCCACCCCATGTGTATTTTTGCACATGCGTTCGTGCGCATCTCTGTCAAGTCATAAAAAAAATCCCCGTAGCCGCGTAATCTGCCTATCCCTGCCCACTTCTCCTGATCCACATGCCAAAGCACTGTCACGGGGCACACATCCTTCCGCAATGGCGCTCCTGAAAATACGTAAAACTTCGCCCACGTGTGCCCCATGAGTGCCAATCCTGGAAGTGGGAAAACTTGCAACCACAATTCCTCCCTTGCGAAAGGGTGGTAGGTGTAGATTAGGCCTGTGTCTAAGGTTTGCTTCTCTTGGAGACTTAGCTATTATAGTACAAGGTTTACTATTTTTAGATCCAGACAATTCTTTTGGAAGTTATTTTTCTCTAGAGAGGTTATAATTTTCTCCTGCTACTTCCTTGATGTGTAATTTTTAATAGATCTTAAGAAGGCTGTTCTGAGGCATACTGTGTTTGGAACTTTAATTGGATTTCAAGTTGCTTGCCTCACAGCTGCCAGGTACACAATGACTGAAGTGGTTAGCTATGTTCTCCTGCAATTTGATGTCCAAATAACTGTTCAAGGACAGATCATAACCGGATCAAGGTTATCTGTAAGCTCCACTGAGGTAAAGGACTGGTCTTTATGGTCCGCCCAGAAGACTGACAAATTGAGATGTGGACCACCCAGAGCTATTGGGTGGTATAGAAATGAAATAAATAAATAAATTCTAAGGTGGATAGAGAAGGGTGATCCTAAATCTAAAATGCTTATTAGTGGAGCTAAAATTCAAAATTTGATTCTTGTCCACAGATATGTATTCGCTTGAATATGAGATCAATTTATTTTCTTGTTTGTCTCCATCTCTATCTGATTCTTCTCATAGTAAATAACAGCTTAACAGTACAATTCTATACATGTCTACTAAGAAGTAAATCCCATTGAGTTCAGTGTGGTTATTCCAAGGTGAGTGGGTATGGCAGTCTTCCCCAACCTGGGGCCCTCCAGATATACTGGATTATAACTCTCATAATTCCCTAGGATTATGGGATTTGTAGTCCAACAAATCTGAAGAGCACTAGATTGGGAAAGGCTGGGGTATAGGATTACACTTTAAAATAATAAAGTACTACAGCATACCCAATTAAGAGGTAGCTGAAATATTGCTAAGAGCTCCCCATTTTTGTGAGCCATGATAAGACCAAAGGCAGTACTACACAGTTTAGATTCCTTTGGGTGGGCGAAAGAGCACTGAAATGTTACGGAGGTTTTTGTAACATTCGTTTCATTTATGAAATAGAAGCAGAGACAATGGAGACACAGGATGAGTTCGGACGACACACTACTCAGCTGCGGTGGAGGGTTTAATAGGCATAGAATGGGAAACAACCATTGATTAGCGTGTTGTCTGAACTCAGCCAGTGTCTCCTATGGGCAGGTTAAAACACCTGCTAATCCTTAACCCCCTTAAACAGGAAAATACACTGCTGGTCGTGCATCAGCTCATCAAAGAGAGAGCCGCACCGTTGCCGTCTCCTCCTCTGCCCGCCCAGCTCCTGCCTCTGCCTCAGGCTGGATCTACACTAGTCTTATAACATTGCTAGTGTCCCTTTCTAACGTGGTTCTCTGTAGCTGTAACGTTACTGCAGGGCACATGGTTAAATCTTTTCCGTTGTTCTGGGTTGCTCTGAGCTGCTGGATTTGCTCCGCCCACTGCCTGCCTCATTCCTAGCCAGCAGTGCAGGGCAATAGTCATAAGCACACACAACCCGCCTCCCAAAACATCTTAACATAAGTCCCAGGGAATTGCCTGAATGCATAAGAGCCAGCCACTTTGCTGAAGCTAAGCAGGGTTGGGTCTGGTCAGGGTTGGGATGGGAAACCAAATTGAAACGTTTTAGCAGCAGCCCTATTTAAACCCCGCTTGTCATGAGTTTTGGACTGGGACCAAGAGACCCTTGTTAATTTTCCTGCATGGAGCTACAGCGATCCTTTGAGCGCTCCTCAGCTCCTTTGCAAAGAGGGGGGAAATGTTAAAAAAAAAATCATAACAAATCAACCGATGACCCAATTTGATTCAAATTTTAAGGCAGGATGCATGGGAGTGCTTCACAATAAAAGCAGATTCTAAGGTGGAAAACTTCTGAGTCCTTTGCATGCAATTATCAGTGACTGCACAGTATAACGGTGGTGTGATTTATCTGCTGTAGCAGATAAGATAGCAAATGGGGTGAAAGAAGGAGAACAGGAAGTGGGTGGAGCAAACCCAGCAGCTCTGAGAAAGGGAGAGGAGAATTACCGGTAGGACGAGGCACATGAATCTGTAGCCACGCTGGAACTAAAAAATAGAACCGGTAAGTACGACTCATTTGCAACGTTGGAGACCCAGGGTCACGTGACGCTATGCATCACAGTAACCCATTCAAAACGTTAGAATAACACCAGTGTAGATTCCCACTCAGATTCAAACTGGCTACAGCTTATTTTCCCTTCCCACTAGATGTGTTCAATGTCACATTCTGAAGGAAGAGGAGGCAGTTTCTAGGCCATTAAGGAAAACATCCCCAGTCATTAAGGAACATTAACATTCTTCTGTATAAATCTCTGACTACCTATTAGTCTGTCAGGCAAAAACATAGCAATAAGTCAGCTCATGCTAATGAAGACAGCCAAACTCTTAACAATACAGAAATTAAAATCACCCCAGACTTGCTTAATGTTGGCCTTTAAACCCAGCGCTATTGCCTTGCATTAGTTTGAAACCATCTGAAAACATTGGGATTTTTAATTGAATTCCTGTTGGGTTTGTTGTTACTAGAAAACCTTTCAAGAGAAAATAGAAGGAGGAAGGTTAGTAGCTGTCACCATGTACAGTGCTGGGCATCTGCAGTCTGTCTGCTGGAGAGATCCAGAACATTTGGTGTTGTTTTATGGCATAATTTTAAGCACAGTCCCCCACCACCACCACCAAAGTGAATTACTAGCATCTACAACAGTTGCTTTCAGCATAGGATTGAACAAATAGCCCAGAACAGGGGTGTAAAGGGGCCATCCACATTCATCTCGCAGAACAGTCAAAACGCAGGTAGCAGCAGCCACACAGCCGAGAGAAGGGGTGGGGGAAGCAGGGAATATTCCACATCCAGTCTGGGGGCTATGGCTGTTGCCATGGCAACCCCAACCCCCAGCTCTAGTAATAGGGACAGGGGATGGTGTTGGAAGCAGCTACCAAGCTACAGCCGGGAGCCAAAAGGCCGAGACACTGGCCCACCATAAGCACGGGTGAATCTGTCCATTTCTGGGCAGTGTCCCTTTTGCATGTTTTCACTCCTCATTTTACATCAATGTGTGCATTGATGTAGAAATCGTCACCAGCCCTCTCAAAATACTCATCTCAATGCATATTTTAATGTGTGTTTTCTCTCAAAATGCATATTTAAATAGGGTGACCTCCTGTGTCTTTAACAGTTGCATAGAAAAGGGAATTTCAGCAGGCGTCATTTGTATACATGGAGAACCTGGTGAAATTCCCTCTTCATCACCACAGTTAAAGTGCAGGGGCTATACTAGAGTGACCAGATTTAAAAGAGGGCAGGGCTCCTGCAGCTTTACTGTTGTGATGAAGAGGGAATTTCACCAGGTTCCCCATATATACAAATGATACCTGCTGAAATTCCTTTTTCAATACAACTGTTAAAGATACAGGAGCCCTGTCCTCCTTTTCATATGGTCACCCTAATTTAAATGAGGATTTTGATATGTTTCAACTGCCTAGAACTGCAACGCTACTTTCCAAGAAACCCAGTGAACATGGGGACTGGATAAATGTGGCTAGAAGGCTCCTGCCAAACTTTCAAAAGGGAGGGGAAATGTGGGTCCCAAATTATTATTAATTATTATTTATTGCGTTTATATATCGCCCCATAGCTGAAGCTCTCTGGGCGATTTACAAAGATTAAAGCAGGAACATTAAAAAATAAATATACAAAATTTAAAACTATAAAAAGCATAAAAATGGGGAGGGAGGGCAGAATGGGGCGATCTGGAGTGGGAAGATGGAAGAACCACAATTCCTTCAAGTCAATACAATTTCCAGGCCGGTCTTGGCAAGTGGAGGCACAGGCCCTTCCATACCATACCCCTATTAAAGCTTCTGCCAAATCTGTCCGCCAGAAAGGAGAATTGGGGGTTAAAACAGAAAGCCCGATCAGAGTGGAATAGCTTTCTAATACTGCAGGGAAAGCTACGCAACGTTTCATTTCATTTTATTAATCACTTCCTTCATTGCATGGGCATCGTGACAGAACTTCCATGAATTTCTATGGTCTGCTTAAATGACCATGGGAATTTGCTCTGAGGGATGTGTTCTATATATCTGAACCTACCCAATATGGGCCACTCAGTGAATCTATACCACATGTCCTTATGAAAGTGCAATCATTTACATATTTACTCAGAAGCAAGTTCCATTGGGTCCAAAGGGACTGACTTCCAGGTAAGTGGGTATAGGATTGCATCCTAAGGTACTATTGATACTGACCCTCTGGTTTCAATAGCAACCATAGTTTTAAAAAGATTTATTTATTTATTTATTTATTTATTACATTTTTATACCGCCCAATAGCCGAAGCTCTCTGGGCGGTTCACAAAAATTAAAACCACAGTAAAACACCCAACAGGTTAAAATACAATTACGAAATACAGTATAAAAGTATAAGATATTACTGTTCTACCTCCCGCAAAGGGGAACAGCAATATAGGGCTTCATCCCATGTACCCGTTTTCCTCGAATTATCCCCATAGCATAAAGCTGTCGTTGTTGTTAGCTAAATCACACCCCAGATGGCAGCGCTCCTAGGATCCTTTGCATAACAGGAAAGGGTTTAAGGGGGAGAAATATAAAAAATAAACGGATGACCCAATCCAATTCAAATTTGGTATGCTTAAAGCCCTCCTTAATATCTATTACTGTGCCAATTTTGATGTCTTTATCTTTAAAACTTACACAAATGTAAGCATGTATTTAATTTGTACTTTAAACATATCAAATCATCCTCCTGCGCCCCCAGTGGCCGCTCGGAGAACAACAAAATATTCGCTCCTAAAGAGGTAGTTAAATAGGTTGGTTCTTTTGGCTTTATAGCAGAATTAAAGCAGGATGCATTGGAGTAGTTCACAGTCAAAGCAGATTATAAACTGGAAAACTTCAGAGTCCTTTGCACGCAATTCACAGTGATTGCATAGTATAACCCTGGTGTGATGAAGCTAATAAACTGAGGAACTGACCCTGAGTTTCAGGTTACAAAGTTTGTTTCATTTATAGAGGAAAGGAAAGGAAAGGAACCTCTCATGCAAGCACTGAGTCATTACTGACTCTTGGAGGGGCGCCAGCTTTCGCTGACGTTTTCTTGGCAGGCCTTATAGCGGGGTGGTGTGCCGTTGCCTTCCCCGGCCGTTATTACCTTTCCCCCAGCTAGCTGGGTACTCATTTTACTGACCTTGGGAGGATGGAAGGCTGATTTGACCTGAGCCGGCTGCCTGAAACCACCTTCCGCTGGGATCGAATTCAGGCCGTGGGGAGAGTTTCAGCTGCAGAAACTGCTGCTTTACCG
Source organism: Elgaria multicarinata webbii (assembly GCF_023053635.1). NCBI lineage: Eukaryota > Metazoa > Chordata > Lepidosauria > Squamata > Anguidae > Elgaria > Elgaria multicarinata. The sequence continues at coordinate 6,710,531 of NC_086175.1, read as the reverse complement.
CTCTTATGGAGTTTTAAAATGTCTTTAGTGATCTTGTGTTGTTATGTGTGCGTTGTTGTTATTGTTGCCTGTATTTTTAACTTTATTTCAAAATAAAATAAAATTAGGGTGACCATATGAAAAGGAGGACAGGGCTCCTGTACTTTAACAGTTGTACTGAAAAGGAAATTTCAGCAGGAGTCATTTGTATATATGGGGAACCTGGGGAAATTCCCTCTTCATCACAACAGTTAAAGTTTCAGGTGCCCTGCCCTCTTTTAAATCTGGTCACTCTAGTATAGCTCCTGCACCTTTAACTGCTGTGAAGAAGAGGGAATTTCACCAGGTTCTCCATATATACAAATGACACCTGCTGAAATTCCCTTTTCTATGCAACTGTTAAAGATACAAGAGCCCTGTCCTCCTTTTCATATGGTCACCCTAATAAAATTCCACAACGTATATATTAGGGTGACCCTATGAAAAGGAGGACAGGGCTCTTGTATCTTTAACAGTTGCATAGAAAAGGGAATTTCAGTGTCATTTGTATATATGGAGAACCTGGTGAAATTCCATTTTCATCACAACAGTTTTACAGCTGCAGGAGCTATACTAGAGTGACCAGATCAAAAGAGGGCAAGGCACCTGCAGCTTTCACTATTGTGATGAAGAGGAAATTTCACCAGGTTCCCCATACTATACAAATGACACCTGCTGAAATTCCGTTTTCAATACAACTGTTAAAGATACAGGAGCCCTGTCCTCCTTTCCATATAGTCACTCTAGCATATATAGAGCAGGAACCTAGATCGTACCATTCGTCATGATTGTTCACTGTTTAATTATCAGGCATTTGTTGTATCTGTTTTACTTTAAAGTGTAGACTTTTTACTTTCCTGGTTTTAAATTAGTCAGTTTTCCTACCTAAAATCTGGTGGGATAGGATCCAAAATCCACAGTTAGGGAATAACTTTACTAGAACCAAACACAATGTCACAAAAGCTTGTGGCATTTTGATTGGGCCTAATAAAAGTATTGCCTTACAGTAGATTTTGAATTTCTCCCCTGGAATTCAGATTTTTATTTTATTTTATTTTTACTCATGGGCCAGTGCAGCTACCTTTGGGCTTTTTTATTATTATTTTCCCACCTAGTTATTTTCAGTCTGTCTGAATGTGCCAGTGGTCTAAGGAAAGGCAAATTCTACTCCATTTCCAAATGAGAACATCCAATTTACAAAATCCTTGGGCAAGCAAGTGGCTATTTCCTGTGAAGTCCGTTCAGTCTATTACTGCTGCTGTGCAGCGTTCTTATTTCTTCTGCTTGCTAACAAAAATGCATACATGCACTCAGGCATGTATACACAAACTCCCCAAAATATCCAGTATTTGCATTCCCTTAACAGCTGCCTGATCTTTCTGGCTTCCTGCAGAGGCTTCACCTGTAATGGCAGCTGATGGCAGCGATTCCTCAGTCACAAAACATCTATGCTAAAGGGTTTCAAGAAATCAAACACTGCAGGGCTTTTCTAGATGATCATGTCATACCTACTTAACAAACTTCAACTGGTTTATTCACTCTCAGGCCACAGCTAGACCTAAGGTTTATCCTGGGATCATCCAGGGTTCACCCCTGCCTGAGCACTGGATCTCCTGTGTGTCACCTAGATGAACAGGTTTGACCCCTGGACAATCCAGGGATAAACCTTAGGTCTAGCTATGGCCTCAGACTCTCACCTGGGAACTTTGGAAACTGAACAGAGAGCTTTCAGAATCTTCACCAAACTACATTTCCCAGGATTCTTTGATGAAGAATATAATGTTTCTAGTGTAGCTAGAACCTGCATGTGAAGAAGGTATGTTAGAAACTACAGTGGAAAATGTTGATGCTGCACTTCATTTAGAGAGCAATAAATGTGAAATTTATTGAAGAGTCTCCAAATATCTTTCCTCAGTGTAGCACGTCTGGTCGGGAAAAGATCAGAAGTGCTAACAGCAATACAGAAAATACCAAACAGCAATACTTTGAGCTCCATCCACCCAACGTTTTATTGCACACTCGTTACTGGGCAGTAACGAACGTGCAATAAAACGCTGCGCGGATGGAGCTCAGAGTATTGCTGTTTGGTATTTTGCTCAGGGGCGGATCCACACGTCGTTCCGAAATCGCTTGCTTGTGTCTGGAGTGCGCCCCGAAGCTCATCGGTGCACACAGGCGTACTTTCAAAGCGCCTTTTCCCGGCTTTTGGGCGCTGTTATTTAGTCCGTCTTAGGTCAGTTTAAGGCGTCCCTTCTTCCAAGGTGTGAATCAATTAGTCGCTCTTTCCTCCCCGCCCCGCCCACCAGACTTACTTTGTTGCCTTTTGACTTCCTCTCCTCTTCCGATAACATTTCCTGTCTGAACATACGGTGACCAATCGTCCGGATTTGGCCGGACATGACAGGAAATTGGGGGGGAACACCGGCCGGCCGGAAATGGCCTCCCCCCCCTTTTGCCCGGGAAAAAAGGCTCCCCCAGTTTCTATCGGGGCCTCTCCTTGGTCGTCGTCACCATGGCGACCAAGGAGAGGCCCCAACAGAAGCCGGGGGAGCCTTAACACGCGGCGCTGGGGCCTTCTATCGATTGGCGCGTCCCCTCCATGGAGACGCCAGCGTCTCTATGGAGGGGACGCTCCAATCGATAGAAGGCCCCAGCGCCGCGTGTTTCCCAAACGCGGAAACACCCGGCTTTAAGACCCGCCCCCCTGTTCCATCTGGGTCTCTCCGATGATGTCGACGTCATCGGAGAGACCCGGATGGAACAGGGGGCGGGTCTTAAAGCCGGGTGTTTCCGCGTTTGGGAAACACGCGGCGCTGGGGCCTTCTATCGATTGGAGCGTCCCCTCCATAGAGACGCCGGCGTCTCCATGGAGGGGACGCTCCAATCGATAGAAGGCCCCAGCGCCGCATGTTCCCAAACGCGGAAACACGCGGCTTTAAGACCCGCCCACCTCGGGTGGGTCTTAAAGCCGGGTGTTTCGTTTCCGCGTTTGGCAAACACGCGGTGCTGGGGCCTTCTTTGATTGGAGCGTCCCGTCCCCTCCAGACCCGATTGGATGAGGTAGGAAGGCGGGCGGGTCTTAAACCGGGCGGGTTTTTTTCCTTGTTTGGGAAACGCGCTGCTCCATGGAGGAGACGCTCCAATAGAATCCCCTGAGAGCAGCAGATCGTTTCCCAAACAAGGAAACCCCCTCCCCCGCTTAAGACCCGCCTTCCTACCTCATCCAATCGGGTCTCGGATGAGGTAGGAAGGCGGGTCTTAAGCGGGAGGGGTTTGTTTGGGAGACACACGTGGAGCGTCGGCTTGTGGCTGGGCAGGAGCGGCATCTGAGGCGGTGCGAGAGGGACGCGGTCTGGCAGGCACGGAGGTGGGTGAGGGTCAAATTTATGGTTAAATAAATATTATCAACAATTAATTAGGATTGCTGTATGGTAGCATAAGCAAACACACCATGTACATTGATGGTGCTATATAAATTAATAATAATAATAATAATAATAATAATAATAATAATAATAATAACAACAACAACATTGTATAGCTTGAGAGCCCTTTAAGTACTGGTTTTTGCACACAGCACTTTCTGAAAGCTTGCCTGGATGTAAGCAGTGTCATAGTTTGTTACAGCTAGATCCTAACCATATTTGCTCACAAGTAAGCCCCATCAATGGGACTTACTTGTGAGTAAACAGCCCCAGCAGTGGGACTTCCTTCTTAGTAAATGTGTTTGGGATTTATTATTATTATTATTATTATTATTATTATTATTATTATTATTATTATTATTTATTTATATAGCACCATCAATGTACATGGTGCTGTACAGAGTAAAACAGTAAATAGCAAGACCCTGCCGCATAGGCTTACAATCTAATAAAATCATAGTAAAACAATAAGGAGGAGAAGAGAATGCAAACAGGTACAGGGTAGGGTAAGCAGGCACAGGGTAGGGTAAAACTAACAGTAGAAAGTAACAGTAGAAGTCTGCACAACATCAAGTTTACAGCTTGGTCAAACATGATGAAATTCAAAATTATCCATCTTCTTTAATGAGTAAATATGAACTTAAAGCTTGAGCCAAGTCTAAAAACAATTAAAGCTTTCCTCTCATTTTAAATTGATAATGGTAATGGATCAGAGGTTTAGGTATAGCTGCTATTTTAACTACGTATCTAGCAAACCACAGCACAGGCATAGGCGAGGCTTTGCATGGACAGAACAGCCAGTGAATGTCTCTGTGTTTTGTTTTGTTTTTAAAACAAAAAACGTTCTGCTCTGCCTACCAGTTTCATCAGCGCTAACTTGCCTAAGACATGAATGTTTTGCAGTAAAGTTCTTGATACGGCTGTTGCCCTCAACAGATTTCAATGGCAATTTATTAAGCAATCCATGGTTTGTTGCACACCTTATAATTGGTATACAAGAACTAACTTTATAGACTGTCTTGCTTTACTGATGGTACATAAGCTGCTCAGAAAGCTTTTTTGACTGCGGAGTGTAACAAAAAAAAACACACCTTAAATTAATAAATTTGTTCCAGCTCAGCCAGATCCAATGAGACTAATTTGGTATCAGTCAATTAATTAACTATGTCATTTTTTAATATCCACTAGAAATAGAATTTGGCATGCTGCAATAATCATGACATACAATATAGGATTGACTTCACATGTGATCAATATGGCTTTCCTTATAATATTTATTTGTTCTGATCCAGTTCTAGTCAGGTGATGCAACAATTTCTGGTGTTGGATGTGGATTCCATTATATATCAAAAGATACTTCCAGCCATTTGAATGGTGATCATAGCTGCTTATGTATAAGCCTTTTTCTGTACATAGATCATAGATAGATCTTAACGCTGGATTGAGATGATTGTCCAGTGAATGAAAATGGTAAAATTCAAATGTATACTAATATCATAGCAGAACCTATGAGAATATGCAGTAAAATGCATATTCTCCAGACCTTAGGCCTAGCCATCTCAAACTGTCAATCTCATCTGAAAGACATGAATTTGCTTCTTTCCTGCAATACAGTGTAATTATTGTTATCTCATTCAGTCTTTGTCCCTCACGTAATCTTAGATCAATGCTTTCTCTTAATGTCAATCTTATTTCGAGGGAAATGCCTGTTAGTGTCATCTGGGTGCTTTTCAGAGAAAAGCTTCCTTTATTAATTTTGGTATCATTTGGAAATTACTTTCTTTCCCCCTCAAAAATGTGTGATAAGACATATACAGGGATTGTCTTCCATTCACTAAATAGCTGGCATATTAATCTGAAATACATGCTGAAATACATAGGCATAGGGGTACTAGGAGCACCTGCAGCGTGTTGCCTCCTTCCTTGCCCTCCCTGGAAACGCCCGGGTTAAGCCACGCCTAACAAGGAGAGAGGCCCCAATAGAAGCCGCTGAACGGCTTATTTCAAACGCTGAAATACCCGGCTTAAGACCCGCCCACCTCATCCATCCGGGTCTCTCCTATGACGTTGACGTCATAGTGATGAAGAAGGGTATCTGTTCAAGAAGGACTCCTGCAGCTTTAACTGTTGTGATGAAGAGGGAATTTCACCAGGTGCTGCATACATACAAATTACACCTGTTGAAATTCCCTTTAAACAACTGTTAAAGATACAGGAGCCCTGGCCTCCTTTCCATATGGTCAACCTAGCTTTTCATGAACTATGCAAGCAGGGTGCCACTTTTCCTAGGCCTGTAACTCTGGAATCTACAGAGCATGGCCTGTATTTGTCCCTGCTTCATGCAGTTCCTGATAATCTGTGGGCAGTTATCACTGGTTTTAAGAAGCCCAGCACAGGAACAGAGTGAACACCAAATGAAAGTAGATCTAATTTACATTGAAACCAAATGCCAAGAGCTTCCTCTTACATGTATTAAAGAAGCACAACCAATCTGTAAGTTAGGGTAACCATATGAAAAGGGGGACAGAGCTCCTGTATCTTTAACTGTAACGTAGAAAAGGGAATTGCAGCAGGTGTCAATTGAAGAGGGTGAAATTCTCTCTTCATCAACACAGTTAAAGCTGCAGAAGCCCTGCCCTCTTTTGTATCTGGCCACTCTACTATAGCTAGTGTAGCTTTAACTGTTGTGATGAAGAGGGAATTCCACCTGGTGCTGTATGCCTACAAATGACACCTGCAGAAATTCCCTTTTCTATACAACTGTTAAAGATACAGGAGCCCTGTCCTCCTTTTCATAGGATCACACTACTTTAAGCTACTGGGCTTTTCAGACAAGAGAATAATTATGGGTCAGTTTCCTTTGATGTGATGCAGTTGTCATACAAAATGTTCTTGAGTGTTGAATCTAATCTGCTTCTGAAACAATCATGATTAAAATCCCTACACTAATGCAGTTCTGTGTTCTGGCAGTCTTGTTAGCCTCTTCAATAGAATTGATCTTCTCTTAGATTAATGGTAAAGAACTAGGTGATGAAAATCACAATAAATCTGAAATAAGCGAAGTGTTTGAGATTGCACTTAAAAGCAATTTGCCTGTGCATTTGCTTCCATGTGTCTGCTGTGCTGGGGATTAGCAATTGGACTGGTGATCTGACCTGTTTCTGTAATAGCCAGAATAGCCAACTGAGAATCTGAGCTTTTCTTTTAAAAAAGGATTTTAGCTTTTATGGCTGCAAAGATGTTATTGGAAGTGTGTCATAATGGCCTGCTGAAATCTCAGTATTTGATTTCTTTGATAGTGATGTAACTTACTTTTGTTTTTAAGAGGTGTGTTTGGAAAATAAACACAGACAGTGGTGATGTCGTAGTCCTGCCCCTTCTTTTCCCAGTTTTTCCAAACTCTGACTGCATTTCACAACAATAAGTTTGGTTTAGTTGTGGGATTCAGAGATGCTAAATAATAACTTACTTTGTTGTCTTTTAGATTCTGTTCTGGTCTGAAATTCAGTAAAAACCTTGAGGAAATACCTTCAGAATGCCCAAAAGAAAGTGTAAATTCACACCTGAGTTAAAGGCCAAATTTCCCGGCTTCAAGAATGGTCGAGATGAGAGTGAGGCTGAGTGCACTATATGCAAGCCTGGAACATTTGTGTCTGTTGCACATAAAGGTGCTTTGGATTTACAGAAGCATGTTGAGTCAGAAAAGCACAGGAAAGCTGTTCGAGGTAAGAGCTCATCCGCCAGAGTGACCGATTTCTTTCTGAGACCTGGAAGCAAAACTGAGGATGCGGTCTCTGCAGTGGAGGGTACAATGGCCTTCCACACTGTGATGCATCACAGTTCCTTTAGAATAATGGATTGTACCTCTGGCTTGTTTAAGATACTATTCCCTGAGTCAGAGATAGCCCGGAAGTTCTCAAGTGCTTGCACAAAGACCGAAGCAATTGTGAACTCTGTACTTGCACCACAGTCAGTGGAAAGCGTTCTGCAAAGAATAAAAGAAGACAACATACCATACTGTGGAGTCTCGACTGATGGAAGCAACCATGGTGCAGTGAAAATCTTTCCAGCTGTAATACAATATTTTGACTGGAAGAATGGTGGTCTGCAGTCTAAGCTCATCGAACTGAGGAACACACCTAACGAGACAGCGGATACAATTGCCCAATATGTGAAGGACACTCTGGAGAAGAATGGCTTGTTGGAGAAGTGCATTGCCTTCACAGGTGACAACTGCAATACTATGTTTGGTGGACTACGGCGTGATGAGGAAGGGAGTAATGTGTTCGGAAAATTGAAAAGGCTGTTGAAGAAGACTACTCTGATTGGTGTGGGTTGCCCAGCACACATTTTGAACAATTGTGTACATCACGGGGCAGACACACTTGATGTGGATGTGGAGTCTGCTATTTTTAAAATATATCAGTACTTTAGCATTTACACAGTAAGAACTGAGAGCCTGAAGGAGTACTGTGAGTTTGTGGACATTGAATACAGAAAGCTGCTTTCTCACAGCAAGACACGGTGGCTGTCGTTATTCCCCGGAATCACAAGGCTGCTGCAGATGTTTCCGGCTTTGAAGTCCTTCTTTCTCTCTCAAAGCAAACCACCTGCTGGGCTCAAGAAGTTCTTTGAGGATGACTTTAGTGAGATCTATCTGTGGCATATGCATTCACTAATGAGCATGTTCCAAGAACACATTGAAGTGATTGAACGTGCAAACAATTCCGTGGTGGAAGTCATAAAAGTCCTGGACTCTGTAATTGAGATCCTGCGTGACCGGGAGGCCAGCAACTTCACATCCCTTAAAGTTAATGAACTTCTGGGGAAAAATCGGAAGGCGGGACTTGCTGCACGATGTGACTCCTTCTGTGAGCAAGTACAATGTCAATACACCACCTGCATTGAATATCTGGAGATGTGGATGAGACCCCTTGAAGAGTTCTCAATATTCAGGTGGATGGCCCTGACTGAGGCACCAAAATGGCCTGATGTGGTGCCTACTATTAAGTACTTAAAAGAGAAGGAAGTGCCCATCGATGATGTCAAGTGCTTCGATCAGTGTGCAAAACTGAGAAAATTTGTAGAAAGCATGTGTGATGATGACGAATTCAAAAAATTGATTGCGCACCAGAAATGGAGCAAATTCTTTGAGAGTTCTAAAACCAATGGCTGCTATACCGAACTGCTGCGAATTGCACAGGTTTTTTTTTCCCGTTCCTTCCCATAATGCCAATGTGGAGCACATTTTCTCATTGATGCAGGCCCAGTGGACTAAAGAAAGGAACCAGATGTCTGTGGAGACACTGAAAGGGATTTTACAGGTGAAATATAATTATAAGCAAATGTCATGTAAGGACTTCCACAGATTCTTGGTTAACACCCAACCCCTTTTAAGAAAAATAAGATCTACTGAAAAATATCTCTGGGTACGTTGGGAGGAAGAGTCTTAAAATGTATACAGCAACATGTATACAGAAAACCTCCAGAAGATTCAAAGAAATTTTGGAAATTAAAATAAGATCCCGAGGGTGGAGGTTAGGAATTGAGTTAAGAATTGAGTTAATGTGAGTTAAGAATTGAGTTAATGTGAGTTAAGAATTAAGAAGTAGAATGTATAGCTAAGAAATAAGAGGAATGTTATGTTATGTATGTATATGTTTTATTATGTGTTGTTGTTAAATTATTTTTTTTAAAAAAAACTAAAAATAAATGTTACTTTCTGATACATTGACTATCTCACTTGTTCTTTATTTCAGTGATTTAACATTAACATGTTACAGTATATAGAACAGGTTTGTCTTAATTGTGAAGTGTAGAATTAGATATGTGACCAAGGCTGTGCCCACCTTGGGGATGGTCATGTCAAGATGGGACGCCTTGGGGGCAGGGCATGTTGGGGTGGTCATGCCTCCTTGAGGTCGGCCATATTTTTCTCCTTTTTGGTGGGCCCGGCGGTGGCGAACCAAGGCAGGCAAGACAGAGGCAGCAAGGGACAACGTGGCAAGGCAAGGCCGGAAGAGAGGGCTGGCAGCAGCACAGGGACCAGGCTAGAGGAAGGAAGGAAGGAGGACATCGAACGGCCACAGACCAGGCAGCAGCAGGACACGAGGTACGCACGGAGGAGGCAGCTGCAACGTGGGAAAAGGTAGGCCGGGGCAAGGCCACCATGCTCCTTAACTTGGCATGGGGGTGATGAGGAGGAGGGGGGAGAGGCTTGGATGTAGGGCTAGGGGGGAGGCTAGAGCTTGAGGGGGGGGCTTCATTGCTTCAGCCACTTTAAAACTGGCTATTTGCAAGTTTTCAAGACGTCCCTGAAAAAAAATAACCTTGATGATAATGGATGGTGATGGAAATGTTAATAATGCTTCTCCTTCTCTTGGTGATGCTGATAATGGATGGTGATGATAATAATAATGCATATAAAAATGTAATAAATAAATGTGACCGAGGCCACACCCCCTTGGGGGCCGGACATGTTGAGTTGGCTCCGCCTTGGGGTGGGCATGTTGGGGTGGCCACGCTTCCTGAGGGCGGCCATTTTGTCCTCCTTTTTGGTTTCCAAAATATGGTCACCCTATCCGAACAACACCATCCATCTTTAATCTGTAATCATCAACTTTTCCGCGTGCGAGGACAGGTGAGGTCGGTTCCATTTACCTCAGTCGTTTCCGCTTTTGGCTTTCTCATTTCTATTTTTTTTATTATTTGTTCTGATCTATGCGCATCAATGCATATTCGTTTAAAAGGCTCTTTACAGAGCGCTGGTTAGTATAGGCAAAGCCCCAAATCCGGCGTGAAAAGCAGCCTCCATTTTTCCTCTTCACCTTTCGCGCAAGGGAGGGGGAGGCGGAGGCGGCAGGTATCCATTACCAAAGCCTTCCCTCTTTCGCCATTCCCCGTTGTAATTCTTGTTTTCAAGGGTTCTGAGTTATGCGCATAAGTGCATATACGTTTAATATTCTCCATACAGAGTGCAGCGGACTCTGTGTATCGTGTATAGGCGCACAGCACACGCAAGTGTGCTTTGAACTCTATGGGCAATAGTCAATTCTGGCGCGAAAAGCAGCCATTTTTCCTATTCACCTTTCAAGCGAGGGAGGGGGAGGCAGCAGGTATCCATTACCCTCAGTCGCCATTCCCAGTTGTAATTCTTTTTTAATTTATTTATATTCCACCTTTTCCCCCTTTACAGAGCGCCGGCTAGTATAGGCAAGCCCCAAATCCGGTGCGAGAAGCAGCCTCCATTTTTCCTCTTCGCATTTTTCCAGCGAGGGAGGGGGGAGGATGCAGGTATACATTATCCTCAGTCGTTCACTCTTTTGGCTTTCTCATTTGTAATGTTACTAGTTTCTTTAGAAGAAAATGATGCTGTTTAAATGTCTAGATGTTGAAATGTAATTAATATTAAGTTTCTCCCCTCCACACACAAACCCACCCCGCCCCTACATAGATTATTGCAAGCTTTTGCAGGCCTTTTTCGTAAAATCACAGTGTTCCTTTTCTGCTGCTGAAGTTTACATGTATCTCTTAGAACTGATATTTCAGTTCAGGAACTTTACCTACTTTTGTATAGTTCTTCATATTTCAGGTAATGGTTTTATGAGGAGAGTTATTCCAAGTGCAATACTTTTAAAAGTTGCTTTATGTTTGGTGACATATTAAAAACCTACATTCTGTTAGCAATTCTGCTAAGTGATCATTGACCTAACATTAAAACCAAATCAAGCAGTTAACGAGTTTAAGCAAGAGTATCTTTCTTAATTAATAATATTATAAATATTTTTATTCTTCATAATCCTTAGATCTGAGAATGGCAAGTGGCAGTAAGGGCCGAGGCACCTCATGGCGTCACCCAGAAATTCTCGATTTGCTTGACGTATGGGGGGAAGAAAAACTTCAGGAGCAACTGAGGGCAACCCATTGGAACATTGATTCATTTGAAGTCATAGCACAGGAACTACAAAAGAGGGGGCACAACCGAACAGCTGTAGAGTGCAGGAGGAAAAGCAAAGCTATGAGACTTGAGTACCGCAGAGTCATCAGGCACAATGCAAAGTCAGGGAACAATGCAACCACATGTCCCTACTTCTCACAGCTACACAGCATTCTCAGGGGTGATGCTACAATGAGACCTAAGCGTGTAGTATCAAGTTTAGAAATTAGAAGGACCATGCCATCATCAGGCAGCAGCAGCAGCTCATCCGGAAGTTCTTCGAACATCAGTTATGGGTCCTCACAGGAAGAAGAAAATGTGCCTCTGGAAACGGTGAATACTGAAGACCTTTACAATGGTGAGTATTTTTTTTGTTAATATTATATTTCTCCCTTACCTACAGGAGAAGTGTGTATTAAGTATTGCTTTTTTTTTACTACTCACAGATGAACAGGTCAGCATGGATTCGGATCCAAATATGAGCTGCACAGTGACAGATTAAGAGCAAGCACCGATTACTGTAGAGCAAGGTTTGGATCTGTTAAAGATGGGCTGACAATGTTTTGGGTTTTGAACCTGTTTTCCCCGGGGTAGCATTGGCTACGAGTAATCATATGTTTTCCAATGCAATAATCACATTTAATAATGCTGTTACTTTTCATTACTGTGTTTTTTAAAAACATTCTAATGTAGAATATTAACATTGTAACTATTTATATTCCTCAATTTAATAACATGAACCATTGTGAACATGTAAACGATGGAAAGAGAAACTGAGTTCATCTTTTTCAACTTATATTCACAGAAACAGCCTCAACCAGCAGTACTGCAGCTGATGCACAACAGCAAGCATCCCAGCACCCTGGAACTGGTAAATCTTACATGATACCATCCATCATATTTTATGTTCTAGAAATTAATATTCTAAGTCATGATAATGCCAACAACCACTACCTCTAACTTCAATTCCTTTTTTTTCTTATCAGACACAGGGATTCCAAATACACAGGCCACTTTGTCGCCTGCCACAAGGCTTGCGATGATTAGAAATCGAAAAACCCGACGTACAGCAAATGATATTGCTGACCGGTTAATGCAGCACTCTTCGTCAGAAAGTGCTAAAACAAGAGCAATGATGCAGGAAGATTCAACTTTTTTTAATGATTTCTTACGCAAGTCCTTGGAATCAGATGAGGAATACAAACGTGACAGGAAGATGCTGATAAACTCTATTGCACATCACTCATCTATTTTGGAACGCCTGGTTGATAAAATTCCAGATGCCAACAGCATGGTGCGACAGAGGAATATCCAGGCTGCAGAAATAGCAGAGATTCAAAGTGCCGCTCAGCAAGTAAATGCTGAGATTCTTGAAAATGAGGAAATTATGTCTAATAATTCCTCATCTGCTACAACTACTCCCAAAAGAGGTGTAGAAAATCCTGAGCGTCCAAGACGGCTGATTAAACGTCCCTTAGTGTTTTCTCCATAACTGTCAAAGTAGTGTGGAAGTAACCTAAAACTTGTTAAATGTTAATGTATCTGGTTTATGATGTTGTTAAAGGGTTGCTGTACTTGTAATGTTTTTATTTTGTATTTAGCACGTTTACCTTTAGTAGTTTAATGGTACCTTAGCAGATGCTGTAAGTCCCAGAAGGCTTATAAAACCTCCTATTGTGTTTTCACCATCACTATAATATTACTCATGTAACCACTTTTAACGTGTTAAATGTTTTTGGAGTTGGTAAATGCTTCGATTAAACTGTGGTTCTACTGTAATAGTTCTAATTTTGTTTAAAAAAAATTATGTTAGGGCTTTAAGGCGTAGAAGTAAAAAGTGTTACTGTTACTCTTTAAAACTTCGGCTTTACTGCATTGTAAGTACTATAACTACAATAAAGGAGATAACACTTTTATGTTTTCTTTGCAACAACTTTTTTTGTAAGTGCATGGTAATATACTTTTTTATAATGTACAGTTCTTTCATTTCTTTAATACAACATAATAAAGTTATGTTTTAAAATAAAAAAATATATTTACAAAATAGTTTGTGATCACTGATCATTTTGGAGGGGCTTGTGCTGGTGGACCCTCTTGGAGCACCTGGATGGTGCGTTTCAGCTGGCGATTGTCCTCCTCTACTAAGGAGACTCTCCTTTGCAAGCGACGCACTATGAATAGAGTAAGTATAACCGTTAATATTCCATGCAGGAAAGAGGTTATTCACAATTCACACTTTAATTTTTTTTTTAAAAAAAACATATTTACTTGTTCTTTTAAACGAACCCTCCAGCCGGAGGACAGCTTGCAGCACTGGGTCACTGCTGGATGTTGGCCTTGACTGCTCAGCTGCAGGAGGATCGAGGGTGGATGTCCCTGAAAGGGGAAGCATGTACTTTTAGTTATGAAAAAAAGGGATCATCACTCATTACCTTCATGTCTTAAATTATTCTACAGTTTATTGGAATCAGGGATAGACCTGGGTCCTCAGCAACTGCTGGTGACAGTGGTGGATCTTCACCTTGCTGCTGGCTGTGAGCTGGCTGCATGTCTGAAAAGTAGACAAAGAAGTAGTACGTAAGAGTATTTAACAATTGCTAATGTTTAAGTTTGGCAATAGAAAGTCATAGCTATTTTATTCTATTAAAATATTATTTTAAATAAAGTTAAAGATAATGATATACTGCATTAAAAATAAAATGTGCTCTCTTAACTGGAAAAGCAAATTTTTTTATTACAATATGTATTGACATTTCTTGTCTTTCTTTACTTAACAAATTAACATTGCTGTTTCATTAAGTTGTTTACAGTCTATATATGTTATGTAATGACACAACTTCATAAGTATAGCAATAGTAATTGCCTTAACATTACAGTAACATGATAGTTATTGACATGATAGTTATTTATTAGAATGTAAGCCTATGCGGCAGGGTCTTGCTATTTACTGTTTTACTCTGTACAGCACCATGTGCATTGATGGTGCTATATAAATAAATAAATAAATAATGATAATAATAATAATAATAATAATAATAATAATAATAATAATAATATTGTAGTGCTCAAACTGCCTTAGATACAGCCAGGTGATCAGACAGGACTGAAATTGTAATGAAGCAGCATATGAAAAAAGTAGGAAGTCTTTAAATATAAAAATGGCATTATATTTCATAAGAATATAAACTTACTAGCAGGTCTCCTTTCAAACCAGCTGGGCTCCCCTGCCTCCCGCCACAGCCTATAGAGAGCGTCGAAATGCGCTGGTCTTTGATGCCTTGGGGGTGGCCCTTGGTGTCTTTCCATGGCCTCATAAAATTTACTCTTAATAGTTTTGAACTTCGTGCGGGCTTGGATGGCGCTCCGCGGGTATCCCTCGCCGGTCAGTGTTTGGGCTACTTTTTAAAAAATATGTATGGTCTTTAAATTGGAGCTGCGCATTAGGCGCTCTGCATTGCCTGATTTCTGCAGTTCCTCCAGGAGCAACTCTATTTCATTCACTTGCCAAAAAGCAACTCTCCTGGGGGCCATTTTGTACTATACACGGGGTATAGTACAGGAAGTGGTTTGCTTCCTGAATTACGCCCCCTACAAACCCGGTGAAGTAATTGCAGATAATCGGACATGCGCAGAGATTATAATTTAAAACGGAAGTACAGCTGCCAAAAACATGATTTTATTCAATATGAAAGAACGTTACAGAAATATGCACGAATATGCAGTTCAAAGCACACTAACCTGCGCTCGGCGGCTAAACACTATACACGCACTCCGCTGCGCTCCGTAAAGAGACCATTAAACGTATATGCACTTATGCGCATAGCTCAGAACCCTTGACAACAAGAATTACAACGGGGAATGGCGAAAGAGGGAAGGCTTTGGTAATGGATACCTGCCGCCTCCCCCTCCCTCGCGCGAAAGGTGAATAGGAAAAATGGCTGCTTTTCGCGCCAGAATGGCGACTGAGGGTAATGGATACCTGCCGCCTCCCCCTCCCTCGCGCGAAAGGTGAATAGGAAAAATGGCTGCTTTTCGCGCCAGAATTGACCCTTGCCCATAGAGTTCAAAGCACACTTGCGTGTGCTCTGCGCCTATACATGATCGAGACATGTGCAGGGATAATAATTCAAAACGGAAGTACAGCTGCCAAAACCATGATTTTATTCAATATGAAAGAACGTTACACAAAACATAAAGTCGCGGAGAGAGAGAATACATCAACAACATAGCTATTATTGTTCAGTTTAATTTTACTGACGCAACTCCCTCTGGCGCCACAAGTATGTGCAAATTGCATCCCTAACCTCTGTTCCCTCAGCTAGACGCTCGTTTGCATCATTAACATAGGCTTGTCCTAGGGTCGCCAGTGTAATACGGTTTAGAGGTCCGTCTCTGTTAATAATTGCATAACCTCTGGCTTCACAGATGTTGTGCATAATTACGCAAGCCGTAATAACTGAGGGAACATTTTCCTCGGCCACTTCTAGCCGAGAAGTGAGGCACCGCCATCTGCTCTTCAGCCGGCCAAAGGCACGTTCGACCACGTTCCGGGCATGGCTGAGGCAGTAGTTGAAGTGAGCTTGCGGTGGCTCTAGATTACCCCCATAGGGCTTCATAAGCCATTTCCGCAACGGATAAGCCCCATCAGCAACAATGAAAGGCGGCACTTCGACGTCCCCAATTCTCTAGACCTCATTTGAGGGGCAAAAAAGTCCTGCATCCATTGCCTCAAAGAGGGATGAATTTCTGAAGACATGGGCATCGTGGTTCCTTCCACTCCACCCCACGTCAATATGGGTGAAGCGGCCAGTGTGGTCCGTAGTCCCCTGCAGAATCATGGAATAATAATTTTTGCGATTGATGAAATCGTTGCCTTGCCTTATGGGACAAACTATTTCAATATGGCATCCATTGGTGGCTCCGCAGGCTCCCCGAAATCCCAACGCTGCAAAGCCGTCCATTACCTGTATTTAAAAATGATAGTCAATTTTTAAACCACCAGT
This sequence comes from Elgaria multicarinata webbii, assembly GCF_023053635.1. Taxonomy (NCBI): domain Eukaryota; kingdom Metazoa; phylum Chordata; class Lepidosauria; order Squamata; family Anguidae; genus Elgaria; species Elgaria multicarinata. The sequence goes on along the minus strand of NC_086175.1, from coordinate 6,694,149 downwards.
AATGTTAACATAGATAATGTTATTAAACGTATATGCACTTATGCGCATAGCTCAGAACCCTTGAAAACAAGAATTACAACGGGGAATGGCGAAAGAGGGAAGGCTTTGGTAATGGATACCTGCCGCCTCCCCCTCCCTCGCGCGAAAGGTGAATAGGAAAAATGGCGGCTTTTCGTGCCAGAATGGCGACTGAGGGTAATGGATACCTGCCGCCTCCCCCTCCCTCGCGCGAAAGGTGAATAGGAAAAATGGCTGCTTTTCGCACCAGAATTGACCCTTGCCCATAGAGTTCAATCTCCGCTGCACTCTGTATGGAGAATATTAAATGTATATGCACTTATGCGCATAGCTCAGAACAATTAAAAAAAAATTAAAAATGGGAATGGCGAAAGAGGGAAGGCTTTGGTAATGGATACCTGCCCCCTCCCCCTCCCCCGCGCGAAAGGTGAATAGGAAAAATGTCTGCTTTTCGCGCCAGAATTGACCCTTGCCCATAGAGTTCAATCTCCGCTGCAATCTGTATGGAGAATATTAAACGTATTAGCACTTATGCGCATAGCTAAGAACAATTAAAAAAAATGGGAATGGCGAAAGACTGCGGAAAATTGAACGTCATTTTCACTTGTGCATCCAATTCTTCTAAGAAGAAATAAAAAATACCTTTCGATGATCGCCAAGAAAGACTGTGCGACGAAGAAGAACTAGCTCCATTGCCAAGCACACTTCAACAAAGACCTCGCCAACTGTCGAGCGGCCAACCCCAAACTGCTCTGCTGCATTTTTAGAGAACCCCGGGTTAGCCAGCTTCCAAATAGCAATTGCCACACGCTTAGCCACTGAAAGCGGCTGCCTCATGGCCGTCTGGATCCTCTGGAGTGCAGGAGTCAGCTCAGCAACGATTTCAAACAGTGTGGCTCAAGTCACCCTGAAGCTCTCGATCCACCTTTCGTCGTTCCATACTTTCAGAACTAAATTCTCCCACCAGTCCTTGCTAGTGGGACGGACCCAGTAGCGTCTGAAAAAAGCAGGGAGACGAATGAACTCGGTGCCTAACACCACAAAGTTCCTCTCCTGCTCCAGCTGCTGCAAGAACAGCATCCTCCGTCTCTGGTGCATTTTCAGGATTTTAAGGAGTCGCGAACGGCGACGATGGTAATCATCCTCGATCACAGACAGTGCTCGAAGAGCACATAGGAGTAAATTGATGGAAACAGCCATGATGCTGACTAACTCCATTTGGCTATCCATCTTCTCCACAAAGATCACAACGAACGACCAAACAGAATTCTGGGTTGGGAGGAATTTTTTTAAAAAGGGGGGGAGCAAGAGAGAACGTCACAAGCATCCCCCAAAGCCAGCCCCTAAGAAACGCCCACTTGGGACGGAAGGGACGGAAGGGACAGAAATGTGAACCGCTCAGACGAAACGCAACGAAAGAAAAGCCGCATCAAGCAATAAGAAAGAGCCGCCTCATATAGGAACGTTCTTAAAAAAGACGACCTCAAGCGATTTCGGAACGACGTGTGGACATGACGTCGTCTGCCTACCGCGTGCCTTCCCCCTTTTCTGGCTTTCCTTGCGCCACAAGAAAAACCACAGTAAGTCCAAAATACTTTAAAACTGGAAGTTGCTGCTCTCTCCTGCTGTGCACAGGAGAAGAAGCACCATTAGAACAACAGACTCAATGGGCCTTGTCCTCTTTTGAAAGAGGAAGTAACTGAGGAATGAAAACATGGGCGGAGAAGTGTCGGTAGGGAACGTGTTTCCCCCTGATGGAGCTTTTTGTCACTGGGAAAATGCAGTTTTCGTGGTGCTTCTCCCAGTGAGTATATCCCCCCCTTTTAAATTCACAAATATCAGCATGGCTATGTGCCTCTTCCTATTGTAATGCCCCTGTGTTGGTTAGTTTTTTTATGTTTTACTTTTAAAAAAAATTGTTTAGCCTTTGAACGCTGCACATGCTTACTCTGTAAACTGCTGCCATGCCCAACTTCCTTGGTATATGGGGTCTAGCTGCGTTTAGCCCAAAGAGCTGAGCTACCCCGCATCCAATTTAAGATCGCAGCAGCACAGTGAAGTCATGGTTTAACGGTAACCTGAATACAAGGAGGGAGAGCACGCAGTGGAAGGTCTGGTCCCTCTCAACCAGCTGGATAGACTCCAACTAGTGTCCAACACTAGTTCACACACAGCCTCTGCACTTTGCTCACACACACATCCAACACAGATAAAGCTTAATATGAAAGGAGTTCCAAACATGATTCACTCTCTTTCTCTGATGACCAGATTATGTGGACAGGGCAGACATACATAGGCATTTCTACGCATGGCTGCCAGTTCTCACTGAAATATCTATATGCCTTAATGAAGGACGGGTCTGTCAAGTGTTTCAGCCCTGTTTCAGATACAGAGAGCAGAAACACAGGGAGGGTTCGGATGGCAACGGAGGGAGGAATAGTCAATGCACTGTGCGTTATTTCGCTGGCACTCCCCACACAACATGTTGCCCCACCCCCACCCCACCCCGGTCGCACTGTTGTAACTCCCATCGTACTTCCAGCTGGCTGTTGCTCCTCCCTCCTTCCTCCCAGGCCTATCCTATCAGCCATTTCAAGTTCTGCCGGCTGTAGAGGAGCGGGGTGCTTTCAGCTGCTCCTGATTGAGATTTCTATGTCCTTCTGAAATAACACACGCAACACAGGAAAATCAGCAACAGAACCCGCCACATGACGTAATAACCAGCAGGTCTCTGGATAAGCAACGGAACAGTCCGTTGTTTTTCTCCGGTGCTTAATTCCAGGAATTAGCACACTGTGAGTTGTTCCCCCTCCAGACAACACAACAAGCAATGCAAAGGACGGTTGACTCTTTACCCACTCCCCATTGCTTATTGTGTTGTCTGAACCCAGCCACAGGCTTGATATACAACCAAACCTATAGATGTCCATATATGCGGGGTCACATCTGTCACACACAGGCAGATACCTATGTGATTTGGCGATAGCTAGTAACACACATAGCAATATCCTGCCATTGAAAAGTAGGCCCATGCTTGCTTTAACTAGTTTTGTATAATCTGAGGGGGGGTCCACACACCGTTCCGAAGGCGCCCCGAAGCCCCTTGAGGGCGCCCCGAAAACAGTTGTGTAGCACATACCTTAATTGTCCCCAGAAGAGGCGGAGGAGGGGGCGTGTTTTGGCAGTGCAGACTGTGGGCGGGCTGCTCCTGGCTCCGTTTTCCTTTAGCCAGCAGGCCCTGCGAGAGCTACCAGCAGCGGGGCGGCAGCGGCGGCCCCTGCCCCGGCCCCTGCATGGTCCCAGGGGCATGGGAGGCGCCTTCCCCTTTCCTCGCCCGTTGGCTCTCTTCCCTCCCACGACCCAGCCCCGCTGCTGGGAGCTCTCGCAGGTCTGCACTGCCAAAACACGCCTCCTCCTCTGCCTCTTCTGGGGACGATTAAGGTATGTGCTACACGACCGTTTTCAGGGCGCCCTCAAGGGGCTTCGGGGCACCTTCGGAACGGTGTGTGGACTCCCCCTTATAAATAGTTTATTTTGGTTCCATTTGGGCAACTGAATTGATGGCACTTTGTAGGTGCACTGATATGATGTAGAGCTCCATCAGACAAGTGTTTTATTGCACACTCGTGACTGGGCACCCATGGATCTTAGCGGGTCCCTCTCATGACGTTGTCTGCCTCCCACGGGCCTCCTGCCCATTCTAGCCTTCTTTGCGCCACAAATAAACACCCCATTAAGTCCGACTTATTTTAAAGATGGAAGTTGCCGTTATCTCCTGCTGTGTGCAGGAGAAGCAGCGCGATCAAAACAGCCATGTGCAAGTTGTTTACTTCCTCTTTCGAAAGAGGAAGTTATGAGGGACAAATGTGCAGGCGGAGAAGCGACGGTAAGCAAACTTGACTTTCCCCTGTGTGATGATGTCAAAAAGCTTTTGACAAAGTGCCCCATGATATTCTGATTAACAAACTAGCTAAAAGTGGGCTAGATGGAACAACTATTAGGTGAATTCACAGTTGGCTACAGAATCGGACTCAAAGAGTACTTATCAATGGAACCTTCTCAAACTGGGGACAGGCAATGAGTGGGGTGCCGCAGGGCTCAGTCCTGGGCCCAGTGCTCTTCAACATTTTTATTAATGATTTGGACGAGGAGGTGCAGGGAACGCTGATCAAATTTGCAGATGACACAAAATTGGGTGGGATAGCTAATACCCTGGAAGACAGAAATAAACTTCAAAGTGATCTTGATAGGCTGGAGTGCTGGGCTAAAAACAACAGAATGAAATTTAATAGGGATGAATGCCAAGTTCTACATTTAGGGAATAGAAACCAAATGCACAGTTACAAGATGGGGGACACTTGGCTCAGCAATACTACAAACGAGAAAGATCTTGGAATTGTTGTAGATCACAAGCTGAATATGAGCCAACAGTGCGATATGGCTGCAAGAAAGGCAAATGCTATTTTGGGCTGCATTAAAAGAAGTATAGCTTCCAAATCACGTGAGGTACTAGTTCCTCTCTATTTGGCCCTGGTTTGGCCTCATCTAGAGTATTGCGTCCAGTTCTGGGCTCCACAATTCAAGAAAGATGCAGACAAGCTGGAGCGTGTTCAGAAGAGGGCAACCAGGATGATCAAGGGTCTAGAAACAAAGCCCTATGAAGAGAGACTGAAAGAACTGGGCATGTTTAGCCTGGAGAAGAGAAGATTGAGGGGAGACATGATAGCACTCTTCAAATACTTAAAAGGTTGTCACACAGAGGAGGGCCAGGATCTCTTCTCGATCCTCCCAGAGTGCAGGACACGGAATAACGGGCTCAAGTTAAAGGAAGCCAGATTCTAGCTGGACATCAGGAAAAACTTGGAGCAGTGCGACGGTGGAATCAGTTACCTAGGGAGGTTGTGGGCTCTCCCACACTAGAGGCCTTCAAGAGGCAGCTGGACAAGCATCTGTCAGGGATGCTTTAGGGTGGATTCCTGCATTGAGCAGGGGGTTGGACTCGATGGCCTTGTAGGCCCCTTCCAACTCTGCTATTCTATGATTCTATGACGCTCAAAGTCTTTCTTTTCACCACTACTGCTATGGCATAGTCCTCCAGAAAGATCTATGCCACACAAACAGCCTTTCCTGCAGCGATGTGTTTGAGTAAACAAGTGGGTAAACAGGTCCCAGGAGTTTTTTGTTGTTATTGCATTGCTTACTGTGTAAGGTTAAAGGAATTAGTTACCAAGGTGGAAAGGGTGTGCTTATTGTATCTGAGTAAATTTTTGAAATATTGGAAGCACTAATAAAATGAAGCTAAAAGCTTTTGCAGGCGAGAAGGATGTAATTTCATCAGTGCCTGGATATGCTGCTGATGTCTTTCTGAACAGCCCCTGAGTAGAGAACGTGTTTGGTTACAGCCCAGTTCAGCTGGAACCAGACTGAACAAAGTACATGAGAAATCAGCTTTGGACTTAATAGCTCACAGACATATGGGGAGTCAGACGGACTAATTTACAAATTAGTCTGCACTGAAATTCTTAAATAGCTGACAGTTCTCTGGCAATGCATTGGTGAGTGATGAAATTGTCCAGGCTTAGCAAAAGTTGTGGTGGAAATTAGCACAGCAATTTATACATAACCCCCTTCACAGTCCATCCATCTTGAGAAGGGTAGCAAAAATTGTTGCCTGGGTTGTGCCAAATGTAGTCATCAGCTCCATTAGAGCTGCCTCCCGACTTTATCATGACTGAGTGGTTAATGTAAAGACCACCATGAGTACTGGAAGGATTGTGGGATTGTTCTACAAATATCAATCCAAAGGCAACAGCACAAATATATTTATTTGTATATTACATTTTTAATGCACCATTCTTCCAAAAAAGCCAGGACTCCCCCCATTTTATCCATACAACAACATTGGTTAGGCTGAGAGAGTGTAACTGGTGAAGGACGTAATGTGCACTTCATGGCTAAGGGGTTTGAACCTGAGTGCCTCTGGCCAGACCAAGTACTGTGCAGCTGGTCCATCTTTAAGATCTCTTGTGGCCTTTGCTTTACTACTAAGCTTTGAAAGAGAAATGGAGCTGTGGACGGTGAAGGCTAGTGGCTCCGATGTCAGTGGGGTGGTGAATCCGCTCCGGCTTTCAGTCAGAACCCTAAATGAGCTGTCCAAGGAGTTCTGACTGGTAATGACTGAAACCTGGAGTGGATTTACCGCTCACTGACATCGGAACCACCTCCACTGGTTCTGCTTTACCCTTTCCTCCCATACATTCCCCCCCAGTGTGAGATTCTCTGCCTCTGCCTCACAAGCTGCAATTACCCCCAAGGGGGAGAGAGAAGAACTCAGAAGTACGGAAATGACTTCAAAGCAGCCCAGTAGGTCTACTACAGGAAGGCAGTTCTTATGCCAAGACCTAGGTAAGAAGAATGTGTTCCTGATACCCATAAAAATGTAACTCTGGAACTTTAAAGTAAAGTGCCACTTTGAATGTTAGAATCTTCACCACTGTCTTTAGCAAAAATGGAAAATATTTCAGAGGGAGCATTTTTCTCTGCGTACTTGTTCTTGAAAAACAACTCAGTTTCCTTTGGATGTGTGCAAGCTACTATAATCTTAACTATTGACTATTGACTATTGATGCTGTGGTCAGTGTCTTGAAAGCTGGCCATACCACTAGGGAAAACAGAGCGGTTACCTCAGGCAGCTTTTTAAGGAGTCATGAAAGGGCAGAACACCAGGAAAAATGGACATCAGGAAAAACTTCCTGACTGTTAGAGCAGTACGACAATGGAATCAGTTACCGAGGGAAGTTCTGGGCTCTCCCACACTAGAGGCCTTCAAGAGGCAGCTGGACAACCATCTGTTAGGGATGCTTTAGGGTAGATTCCTGCATTGAGCAGGGGGTTGGACTCGATGGCCTTGTAGGCCCCTTCCAACTCTACTATTCTATGATTCTATGAATTTGTATTTATTATTGTTGCATTTTTGCTATCAGTGCTTGTGAGATTATGATGACGACGACGACCACGATGATGATTGCCTCAGTTGCCAAAATAACTTGGCTGGCCTAGAGTAATGTGCACCTTGACTGGGTGGGTGAGGCATTTATTGTTGTGCCTCAGGCAGCACAAAGTCTTGGGTGGGCCATGCCTATTATTCCTTTCTAACTTCAAACGTGAAACAGTTTGGGGGCCTCCTGGGAAACGCCATATATTATGCGAAGCCAGTGTAATTGTGCCAGCATGTAAGAAACCATACAGAAAAGATACAAAAGTTGTCACTGGGGAAATAATCTGTACTGACGCTATGTTAAACATTGCAGACCTCATTTCAATTGCTATTGCTGAAATACAAATATGTCCCTGGGACATTTGCGTCCTCTGTTGTTCAGTTCATAACTGCACATGAAAATTATTTTGTAGCGTCGCCCTTCAGGGTTTTATCAAAGCAAAATGAAAGTGAACCTGCTCTGATGTTTAGGGGAAGCAAGATAGCCGTTAATATTCACTGTACTGTTGTTCTCAGTTTCAGCCAACACTGAATGATTGGGATATTTGCATGTAATGTTTTCACTCAAAATCTCTACCGTTTATTTGTAATTGTAAGCTGTTGCCTTTATCCGGCTATCTTCAAGTGCTCATCCCTCCTCTGCTCTCACTCCCCCGTGGCATGTGGGGGAAACGGCGAGGCCCACTGTGTTCAACGCACACTCAGCGCCAAATCCTGCTGCATATGGAGAACCAGATCATCAGCCAAATCAAGCGAGTTTGTTCAGTGCAGTGGCCAAACAAATGTGAGTTTGGCAACAAGATAGAGAGGAAGGCTGTGGAAATCTCAGGCCCAAACTACATCTGACACTTGGGTCAGATGTAGTTACACAAATTCATGAAGGACAAGGCTGTCAGTGGTTGTTCATCATGATGACTACATATTACCTCCAGCATTGGAGGCAGTCTGATGGCGAACACAAGTGAGAGAGTGCTATTGGGCTGTAAGTCTCACTTGTGGTCTTCCCATGGGCATCTGGTTGGTCACCATGGCAATAAAATGCTGGACTAGATGGGCCTTTGGTTTGATCTGGCATGGCTCTTCTAATGTTTTTAAGAGGACCAGGAAGGGGCTATTTTGCGGGCATTTCTATCCACAGGAGATTAGATAGATAGATAGATAGATAGATAGATAGATAGATAGATAGATAGATAGATAGGCCATAGCTAGACCTAAGGTTTATCCCTGGATCGTCAAGAGGTCAAACCTGTTCATCTAGGTGACACACAGGGGATCCAGTGCTCAGGCAGGGGCGAACCCTGGATGATCCCAGGATAAACTTTAGGTCTAGCTGTGGCCATAGATAGATAAAGATATGATGAAATGCAGCTGAAGACAGTAATTATGTGTTGGAAACATCCAGAGAGTTGAAAAAGATTTAGGGAGCTTCCTGATGGAGGGTACCTAGTGCTACCAAGTAGAAAGCATTGGGCATCAAGTCCATCTTCTTTTCCTTAACAGTTTTTCTGAGATAGGAAACAATACAGAAAAGTGGTAGGAAAACACAGGAGGGTTAGAAGTGGAAGATGGTGTTGTCTGGAACCCCTGTAAAATTATGTGAATGAGGCAGGGTGATGACACCACCAAAGCCTCTTCTGGAGCACCCAAAAAAAATGCTGAGAGAAATACTCAGGTGACAGAGTTGGACATATAATTTGTGCCTCAGTAGGAGGAGGTCCTGAGAATTAGGGTGCTTCCAGGCAACGTTTTTATACTGCTATCAACCTACCTCATTCACAGAATTTTACGGGGGAGGGGAGGTGGTGGCTTTTATTCCAACACCGAATGTTTCAAAGTCAGTTGTTGGGTCTCTTGCTGGGATACATAGGTTTTTATAGTGCTATCAGACTTTAATAGCACTTTATTGCTTTTAAATTATATATTGTTTTAACTTGGGTCATGGTTTAATTTGTTTTTAACTGTGTATATTTATTGTTTTATACTGTATGTTTTTATCTGTATGCCACTCTGAGATTTTAATGAGATAGGATGGGATATAAATGTTTTAAATAAATAAATAAATAAATAAATAAGCCTGCCTGCCTGCCTGCCTGCTTGCTGCTGCTGCTCTGCTGCCATCACTGTTGCTCTCTCCCTGTTGGACTTCTGCTCAGCAGAGTGCCACGCCCTGCAGGACCTGGCCCCCAGGTACTCAGCCTGCTGCTGTGACATCCTCCACCTGTCCCTGGAGGGGGATACGTAAACTGGCTGGCTGAGGTGTCCTGGGAGAGCAAGTGCTGCAGGAGAAGGACAGGCTGCTGCTAAACACCTTCCCCCAAGGAAGAGGGAGTGCTGACTGTCTGCTCGCCTCTGCTGCCACAGCCACAACCTAGCCGTGAGCTCTGCAGGCTCTTCTTTTTTCTGCCTGGCTTTTTGGGGGTCCTGAACCATGTGCCTGGGAGGGAGGATACAGAGCCAAGCGGGGGGCACTTGAGGGGCTCCCAATCAGTGTAGTGACAGGTAGCGGGAGAGATGGCGTTGTGAGGAGGACTTACCAGGTAAGGGGAACACGGCCCAGACAGTTAATGGCTCTGCTGTGTGCCGGTCCTCCCTGCAACCGCAGGTTTGTTGGTTGCCCTATCAGCCAGCCCTCAGGTCTCCAGATGCTGCTTTTAAATCGGTGCATAATAAGTAGGCATGTGCTCTGCTCCGATTAGAAGCGCAGAAGCAGGAGCGAATTGGCCTGCTCCGCCTTGCCCAGAGGCGGAGTAGAAGCGGACCGCGGACCCCTAGAAGCAAGGCGAAGAGAAGCGCCCATTTTCGGAGCGCTCCGGTTTCCGCGGTCCGATCCGATCGCCATCTTGAAACATTTCGCCCATAGGATTGCATTGCGGAAAAGAATCGCAGATAACTGTTGTTTTTGAAGCTATCTTTCTAAAAATTCTTGTGCTCGGAGAGTCGTGGATGGGGGTCATTTTGAGACTACTCTCAGCTCTCTGCGTGGTGCGGGTCGCGTGCTAGAATTTTTAAAAAACCGGCGGGAAAAATACCTTTTCCGAAAGGCTGAGGGGCAGAGTCAACTCCCGGTCATGATCACATGATCCCAAAGTTGGAGGAGGGGATAGGCAAAACGGGTAACTTGGGATTCTGGGAACTTCTCTTTCTTAGTCTGAACAGACTTTTCCCAGTGTTTTTTAAAACAGTAGCCCCACCAAATGCACAAACACAACCTGTGAAATCATATACTAAGCCAATAATAAGAGATAGAAACACAGCACTGCTACCCACCCTAACTTTGGGGAACAACTGAAAAGATGTGGTGCAAGGGGATGAGCTCCCCTAGGGCATCCCATGTGGACGTGCCCCCACTCTCTTCTGTACTTGGAAGGCCATCAGAGCCTTCCAAAGAGAGTAACCCAGTGGAGCAATGCCTATCATGAGTTGAAGTGACAGTTCCACTTTTCTGTTGTGGTGAAGCAATGGCTTTCATGAGTTGAACTGACAGCCTTGCTTCCTAAAAGACTGGTTGACCACCAGTCAAATTGGCAGCTGCTGCTTCCCCCTCCCCTGGGCACGTCCCCCTATTGCTGGTAAAAGACAGATATAGCCTTTATAAAAAAGTTCTTCTTGTTGTTTATTCAGCAACACTGCTGCTTTTAATTCCACCCCTCCTTCATTTATTTATTTATTTATTCCATTTTATATGCATTACTGGCTTATCCTTGGCTCACTTCCTTATGCCCCCAGAAATGTCTGCTGCCTGCCTGCCTTCCCTCTCTCCTCCCCTGCCTGCCTTGCAGGGATGTTGTGTGTGTCTGGCTTTGACTCAGGGGAGAAGTCCTTCCTGCGCTCACTTGGAGTTTTGGAAGTTCCAAATCCATTTTTCAAGTATGGAAGAAGATTCATATAGGTTTATCTCTACTCCCCAATTCATGGCATGTTGGGATTTCCTTTGAAATGGCCCCATTGAGATGTCTGCAGGTTTAAGCCCCGCCAAAAATCAGGGGATGATGGGACTGCCTTGAGTCTGGGCGTGCATCTGTATCCCTGGATAAGCTATCATGGTGGTGAGTTTGAGGTTTTACTTTCTAACGTGCAAATTGACGGAGCTATGGAAAGGGGTGTGAATGGGGTGTTGGATTTTCCTAAATTCCCCAAAAATCAGGGGATGATGGGACTGCCTTGAGTCTGGGCGTGCATGTGTATCCCTGGATAAGCTGTCATGGTGGCGAGTTTGAGGTTTCTAATGTGCAAATTGACGGAGCTATGGAAAGGGGTGTGAATGGGGTGTTGGATTTTCATAAATTCCCCCAAAATCAGGGGATGATGGGACTGCCTTGAGTCTGGGCGTGCATGTGTATCCCTGGATAAGCTGTCATTGGTGGCAAGTTTGAGGTTTCTAACGTGCAAATTGATGGAGCTATGGAAAGGGGTGTGAATGGGGTGTTGGATTTTCCTAAATTCCCCAAAAATCAGGGGATGATGGGACTGCCTTGAGTCTGGGCATGCATGTGTATCCCTGGATAAGCTGTCATTGGTGGTGAGTTTGAGGTTTCTAACATGCAAATTGACGGAGCTATGGAAAGGGGTGTGAATGGGGTGTTGGATTTTCATAAATTCCCCAAAAATCAGGGGATGATGGGACTGCCTTGAGTCTGGGCATGCATGTGTATCCCTGGATAAGCTGTCATGGTGGCGAGTTTGAGGTTTCTAACATGCAAATTGACGGAGCTATGGAAAGGGGTGTGACTGGGGTGTTGGATTTTCATAAATTCCCCCAAAATCAGGGGATGATGGGACTGCCTTGAATCTGGGCGTGCATGTGTATCCCTGGATAAGCTGTCATTGGTGGTGAGTTTGAGGTTTCTAATGTGCAAATTGACGGAGCTATGGAAAGGGGTGTGAATGGGGTGCCCGGTTTTCATAAATTCCCCAAAAATCAGGGGATGATGGGATTGCCTGGAGTCTTGGCGTCCATGTGGACACATGGATTAGCTTTCATGGTGGTGAGTTTGAGGTTTCTAACGTGCAAATTGACGGAGCTATGGAAAGGGGTGTGAATGGGGTGCCTGATTTTCCTAAATTCCCCAAAAATCAGGGGATGATGGGACTGCCTTGAGTCTGGGCATGCATGTGTATCCATGGATAAGCTGTCATGGTGGTGAGTTTGAGGTTTCTAACATGCAAATTGACGGAGCTATGGAAAGGGGTGTGAATGGGGTGCCCGATTTTCCTAAATTCCCCAAAAATCAGGGGATGATGGGATTGCCTTGAGTCTTGGCGTGCATGTGTATACCTCCATGAGGTGTCATGGTGCCAAACTTGAGGTTTCTAACTTTCACATAAAAAAAGTTGTTTACTTTTTTAGCGTAATGCAAGCCTATGGGGGGGGAAACGGAGCTCCGATCCGGATCCGGAGCTCCGAGCGGAGCGGAGCGGAAGTGGGCGGAGCGGGGGCGGAGCGAAGCGGGCCGATCCGAAAATCGCAGATCTGGAAGTGAAGCGGAGCGGGGGGTCTGTGCACACCCCTAATAATAAGACCTCCCTCATATACGACTTAATTGTGGATGAGGTAGCCGATCAGGCATGTATAACTGAGACCTGGGTGGGTGAGCAGGGAGGAGTCAGACTGCCCCAGCTATGCCCACTGGGGTACGTGGCTCAGCATCAGGGTAGACCTGAGGGCCGGGGAGGGGGGGTTGCTGTGGTCTATTTATTTTATTTATTTATTTATTTATTACATTTTTATACCGCCCAATAGCCGAAGCTCTCTGGGCGGTTCACAACTATAGGAACTCCATCGCCTTCTACAAGCTCCCTGTCCATGTGACTGCTGGTCTGGAGTGTTTGCACCTTGTGTTGGGTCAGTGGGACAGATTAGGGATTCTGTTGGTGTACCGCCTGCCTCGCTGCTCAACAGACTCCATAGGTGAGCTGATGGAGATGGTTCCTGGTGCACTGCTGAGGTCCCCCAGACTGTTGGTTCTGTGGGATGACAACATTCACGCCAAGGGCAGTTCAGGATTACATGGTCTCCATGACAACCATAGGACTGTCCCAACATGCCATTGGCCCAACGCATGTAGCAGGGCATACTCTTGACCTGATTTTCACAACTGGACATGGAGATGGTGATCTGAAAGTGGGGCTCCAGAAGGTGGTGCTTGGGGAACATTGCTCGGCCCTGTAGATTCTCCAGTATTGAGTTCCGCAAGGGGTCAGTCTTGTCCCCCATGCTGTCCAACATCGACATGAAACCATTGAGTGAGGTCATCCGGAATTTTTGACTGCGTTGTCATCAGTACGTTGATGACACGCAGCTCTATTTCTCCTTCTCATCTTCATCAGGTGAGGCTGTGGATGTGTTGAACCAGGGCCTGGCTATGGCAATAGACTGGATGAGGGCTAATAAACTGAAACTCAGTCCAGACAAGACTGAGATGCTGTTAGTGGGTGATTCTTCTGACAAGATAGAGGGTGTTCAACTTGTTCTTGGCTGGGTTGCACTTCCCCTGAAGGAGCAAGTTCATAGCTTGGGGGTTATCCTAGAACCACCTCTGTTACTTGAGGCTCAGGTGGCTTCGGTGGCAAGGAGTGCCTTCTACCAACTTCGGTTGGTGGCCCAGCTATGCCCCTATCTGGAGAGGGATAATCTGGCTTCAGTTGTCTATGCTCTGGTAACCTCAAAATTAGATTACTGCAATGTGCTCTACATGGGACTGCCTTTGAAGATGATCCAGAAGCTGCAGTTTGTGCAAAATGCAGCGGTCAGATTTGTAAGGAAAGGGTTAAACGTACTCAGAATTACTGTTTTTAGCAATTCATTCTTGTTCATTGGCTGTTATAGAATTGCAGAAGTACCGCTTATCTCTCCACCTGGCCGTAGGCGGGAAGCCATCTCCTGGCTCCGTTGAGGCGAGAGAAGTGACCTTGGGGCAATTTGCAACTGTGAAAGAGAAACTGGCCCTTCCGGAGGGAGGGGGAGGAGTAGAATAACAAAGGGCCTTAAAAAGCCTACCAAAGCTGAGGCCGGTGCCTGAGCTGAAGGACACCTGGCTGCGGGGAAGTATATTCTGTAACAAATGTTTTAGTTTGCTGGTATGGGGTTCGGGGTTGATGTATCTATTTTAGTAGCTAATCTGATGTAAATGCTTGCCTCTTACCCTTCCTATTTCAATAAAGGATTGGGCTTAACCCTTTCAAATTGAGAGCTGTGTGCTTTATTCCAAGATCTGTGCAAAATCCAGTGGGCAGCCGGTTTGGCTGAGTGTGGTTTCCTTTACATGGTGGGCAGCGCTGGGATTCGACACAGATCTGGAGGAATAAATGCTGGCAAGTTAAGGAGAGCAGGAGAAAAAGGAAACTGAGCCCTAAACCAGCAAAAGGTAGTCCAGCCAGGATGTCTCAGGGGATATCCCTGGGAGAAGAAGAGGTAGCTCAGAGTCAGGGAGCGGAAGCTCCAGGAGCAGAGGTTCTAGGAGAAAACCCTCAGGAAGAAGCGGAGGGAGAGTCCAGGCTGACCACGGTTGAGTGGGAAAAGCAGTGGACACCCGGTTCCGTGGGGAGGGCCTGGAAGAAAAATGTGACGCAGCTCTGGCAATCGGAGGAGAAAGCGGAGCTGGAGGATGTTCCGAGGATGTTGCTCCCGGCGGTGAGGCTGGAAGAGGACACTTCGGGGGTGCAGGCCGTGCAGCAGCCGGCAACCTCAGCATTGGCAGCTGGAGGACCAGGACAGGATGGTCGGGGAGAGCAAGGTCCTCGACTAGCCGGAGCTCCGCCAGCAGGGACCCCTTGCCAGCCGGGAGATGCTGACAGAAACGGGTCTGGAGCAGGAAATGGCGGAGAAACGGAGGGGCAGAGGATGCGGAGGATGTATGCTGACTGCATGGAGATGATGGCCCGGCAGCTACAGCTGATGGAGAGAGGAGGAAACCCCGGTCCACGGATCGATAGAAGGGCATTCCCCATGTTCCAGGAGGGAGACGATGTGGGGACGTTTCTGGCCCTGTTCGAGGATACGTGTGACGAGATGGGGTGCCGGTGGCCCAGAGAATGAGTCTGCTGAGGCCGCAGATTACGGGAACTTTGCGGGAAATGGTGGCTACCATCCCGCGGGAGCTGCGTACTAGCTACCCGTAGTTCAAAAACTTGGCCAAAGAACAGTTTGCCTTAACAGCAGAGCACTGCCGACAAAAGTTTCGCCGTCTGACCAAGAGTCCGAAAGAAACTTTTTCCGCCTTTGCCACCAGGATGGTGACCGCCATGGATACCTGGATGGAAGCGGAGGGGGTGCGAGATTTGAGAGGAACAAAGAATCTGGTGGCTAAAGAACAACTGTATCGGCAGTTCCCGGAGAAGTTTGATGCCTGGGTCGGAGAGAAGAATCCCAGGACCGTGATGGAGGCAGCTAAGATGGCAGACCGGCTTCAGGCATTTGAGCAGAAGGGAGCTGGCGGGGCGTCGAGGTTGCCGGAGGGGCGGGCTGGAGCGAGTCCAGTGGAGAAGAAGCCCGTGTGGCCGGCCAAGGAGCGGCGAGAGAAAGGCGGAGTAGCAGCGGCAGGCGGAACCTCCAGCAGCGGATGTTTCTACTGCAAGGAGCCGGGGCACATGAAGAGAGAATGCCCCAAATTGGCCGCTAAGTCACCAGCCGTAGGGGCAAAACCGTCACCTGGGGTATGAGCGGCTGGGGCACCGGCAGCACCATCCTCACCCGGGTCCAACTTGAGTGATGACAGCGGAGGCGAGGCGACCGATTTGGAGTGGGAGCACATGCAGGCAGCGTCAGCAGGAGTAGCCCAGGCCGCCACGGTGTCTGGAAGCCCCGAGCCGGCGAACGCGGTTTCCATGTGGCTGGTGACTCCGGCACAGCTCCGGTGGAGTCGTCACAAATTTTGTGAGTGTGTGGTGGTCAATGGGAAGACGATTCGGGCTCAAAGAGATACTGGTGCGGATTTAAGCTCGGCCCATGTAGGACTATTGAAGCCTGGACAGAGTTTGGAGGGCCGAACTATAAAGGTGACCCCTTACGGGGCGCCGCCCTTCTAAGCGCCGCTAGCCCGAGTGAAATTGGAATATCAGGGGTGGAAAGGGGAGCTAGTTATCCTTACGCATAAGGAGGGGCCTGCTTTCCTCTTGGGCAATGACTTGTGTTTTAAAGTAACTCAGCTAGCAGTCACAACCCGGGGGAAGGCGGCCCGTGAGCGGAAGGATTCCCCTGGGAAGAAGCCTTGGTGGGTTCCGAAGACCCGACACGGGGAGAAGGGGAAAAAGGGGAGAAGGTTAACCCTGAATTCCTTAAGGAGGTGCAACAGGATCCCTCATTGCAAGAGTGTCGGGAGGCTGCGGGAGGTCCTGCGGGAGAGAGAGGAAAAATGGGAAAAGCTACGTTCGTGTGGGAATGAGGCAGGTTGTACCGCAGGTTCTCACCGAAAGGAAGAGGGGGAGTGGAACGAAAACAGCTAGTGGTACCCAAAGGAGAACGGGAAAAAGTATTGGAAACAGCACATGAGCGATTGTGGGGGGGGCATTTGGGAATCCGCCGCACACTGGAGGACACTGCACACTGGGTGGCACAAGATGTAAAGAATTTTTGTAATTCTTGCGAAGTCTGCCAGCGGGTGGGCTACCCTCGAGATCACCCGAAGGCCCCCCTGCACCCATCCTTAATTACAGAAGTACCCTTTGAAAAGGTGGGGGTGGATATTCTGGGCCCTTTTAACCCTGCTACACGGGGAGGAAAAAAGTACATTTTAACCATGGTAGATTATGCCACGCGATATGCAGAGGCAGTACCATTGGCAGTTATTTCAGCTCCCCAGGTAGCCAAGGCCTTGATGTCTATATTCACCTGGGTGGGGGTCCCTAAAACCTTGGTGCATGACCAAGGAGGAAATTTCATGTCAGCCCTGCTGAAGGAGCTGTGGCGATTGGCCGGGGTGCAACAGTGTGTGGCGGGGGCGTATCATCATGAAGGGAATGGGCTGGTGGAATGGTTTAATCAAACTCTGGGGAAAATGTTAAAGGCATATGCGGTGAAGCACACAGCCGACTGGGATCAGGCCCTGCCCTACCTTCTCTTTGCCGCCAGGGACACCAAAAGCGATAGCCTTGGGTTCTCAGCAAACGAATTGGTGTTTGGGAGGGAGTTGAGAGGACCCTTGAAGCAGTTGCGGGAGCGATGGGAGGAGGGTGCCTCTCCCGCTCCGGTGTCGATGGTGGAGTATATGCAAAACTTACAGAATTTGCTAAAAGAGGTAGGAGAAGCCGCCCAGGAGAATCTAGAGCAGGCTCAGCAAAGTCAGAAACGTTGGTATGATCGGCAAGCCAGGTGGCGAGTGTTTCAAGTAGGAGACAAGGTGTTAGTTTTGAAGCCCGTAAAGCCCGAGAAATTGGCGGTGCATTGGGAAGGACCCTTGGTGGTGGAGAAAAAGTTGAACGAAGTGAACTATTTGTTGCGGGATGTAGATAAACAATGGCAGGTGGAACTTTTTCATGTAAATATGATGAAGCCGTTTCGGGAACGCGGAGTGCACATTGGACAAGTAGGCAGCGAGGAAAGAGGAGGAGATGGGGCCGGGTTGGACATCTTGGCGAGTTATTGGCGCATGGAGGGGGTGGGAGAAATTCAGGTTCCCGGGGAGCTGAGCGCCAGGCAAGGGAGGCAGTTGCGGCAGCAGCTTGGAGAGTTTAGGGAATTGTTCTCGGGGTTGCCCGGGAGAACGTCTTTGACTAGGCACTCCATAAATACCGGGAAGCATCCCCCGATACATACCCCACCTCACCGGTTAAACGGGAAACAGCTAGAGGTGGTGAATAAAGAAGTGGAGGAAATGTTAGCTATGGGGGTGATTGAAAAAAGTCAGAGCCCCTGGTCCTCCCCCCTCGTGCTCGTGGCCAAGAAGGACGGTTCGGTCCGTTTCTGCGTTGATTTTAGGAAGTTGAACAGTGTGACCACCGTAGAGGCTTACCCCATGCCCCGTACTGATGATTTGATTGAGACACTAGGAAAAGCGCAGTTCATATCGAAGCTAGACTTGACTAAGGGATACTGGCAAGTGCCGCTGGATGAGGAAGCGGCTGCCAAGTCCGCCTTCTCTACTCCGCGGGGGCACTACCAATTTAGAGTTCTTCCTTTTGGGCTCTCGTCGGCCCCGGCTTGCTTTCAGAGGTTAATGGATTGGGTCCTAGACGGCTTGGGAGCGTTTGCGTGCGTTTATTTGGATGACGTGGCCGTGTTTAGCGACACGTGGGAACAACATCTGGAACATCTGGGGCAAGTGCTGGGCCATCTGCGGGAAGCGGAGTTGACCGTGAAGGCTTCCAAATGTCAGTTTGGGCGAGGAGAGGTGACTTACTTAGGGCACAAAGTGCGGAGGGGGGCGCTGAAGCCAATGGCCGCTAAAGTGGAGGCCATCAGGCAGTGGCCGATTCCCCAAACCAAGAAGCAAGTGCAGTCCTTTCTGGGGCTAGCTGGCTATTATTGGAGATTTGTGCCGAATTTTAGTCAATTGGCCGCCCCCTTGACAGAGTTGTGTAGAAAGAGGCAGCCGGAGCGGGTTCACTGGACTAGGGCTTGCCAGCAGGCGTTCGAGAAGTTGAAGGAGCGGTTGCAGTGTGCTCCGGTTTTGAAAGCCCCCGATTTTGACCAGCCGTTTGTGGTACAAATGGACGCCTCGGAGGCAGGCTTGGGCACAGTGTTACTGCAGAAAGGAGCCAGGGGGCTACAGCAACCAGTGGCATTCATCAGCAAAAAGTTGCTGCCGAGAGAGAGGGCGTTAGCAACCATTGAAAAAGAATGCTTGGCTATCGTTTGGGCCCTGGGCAAGCTAAGACCGTATCTTTGGGGAAGAGCCTTTACAATCCAAACTGACCATTCTCCCTTGTGCTGGTTAGCCAGGGTGAAGAACACCAACCAAAAACTATTGCGCTGGAGCTTGGCGTTACAAGACTTTGAGTTTACAATCTCCCACATTAAGGGCAGAGAGAATGTGGTGGCTGATGGACTATCCCGGAGCTTCAACCGAGGGGAGGGGGGAAGTTAAGTAGTAAAAAAGGGTTTCTAGCATGAGATGGTTTGGCTGAGTGTGGTTTCCTTTACAAGATTGATAACTGGGACCAGACGGTTCGAGCATATAAGACCCACTCTGGCCCGCTTGCATTGGCTGCCTGTATGTTTCTGGGCCCGATTCAAGGTGCTACTTTTAACCTATAAAATCTTACACAGCTTGAGACCACAATACCACCTCTCCCAACATGAACCTACCTGTACACTATGCTCAACATCTAAGATCCTACTCTGAGGGAGAGGCCTTTTCAGTGGTGGCCCCTCAATTATAGAAAGATCTCCCCGATGTGGCTCACCTGGCGCCGACATTGTTATCTTTTCAGCACCAGGTCAAGACTTTTCTCTTCTCCCAGGCATTTAACAGCATATGTTGAACTTTCTGACCCCAGATCAATATCCGTTTAAATGGATATTATATTTGTGTGTTTTATGCTTTTATGGTTTTTAAATTTTGTATGTTCAATGTTTTAAACTTTGTAAACTGCCCAGAGAGCTTTGAATACGGGACAGTATAAAATGTAAATAATAATCACCATCATCATCATCATCATCAGCATCATCAGCATCATCATCATCATCATCTTTGTGTATTTGGATTCCATGTAAGATACACGTGAGTATACTTTGTAATAAAATGTCTATGTGGCTTTTGCACATATGTGCAAAATGTCTATGTGGCTTTCCTCATCCTACATGGAGAAGCCAGGGGTCGAAACTGGGATCTTCTGCATGCAAAGCACAGGCGCTCCGTCACAATGATGGGTTTCCCCGCATTCTGTTCTATTATGGTTCTCTGAATTCATGCTGTTCTACATTCGCCCCGCCTGTCTTCTGGTATAAATTGGAGAATTTCAAAAATTAGTTTGGAATTAAAGCATGTGCAATTTACTGTAGTTTTCAATTGGTATGTTTCTCCCTGCCCTTATAGATAACTGATGTACACCAGCATACATACACGTTGATTATACAAAAGAAACTAAACACTTAGTAGCTTATGACATTCTTCCCATTCAAATTTCTCCCTGAATTTTGGAATTCTGAATTATCCTGTTTCTGGAACAGTACTAATGAGTTAATGTCAAACTATTCATCCATTTTTAATTTCATGACTTTGTTCACACATGCAATTAACTGTCAGGGAGCGGTTTTTGCAGGTTGCTGATGCACATAAGTGCAAATGTACATTAAAATGCATGAACACATTAGGATTCCTTTTTGTTTTGTGATGTAATCAAAGCATATATATCCATGTGCACTAATGTACATTGTATAAATGACAGTATAAAAAGGAATCCTCATATCATCATGTGATTTCATTCATATAATATGCTCTGATGTGGTTCGTAATCTGTAAAGAAAAAATATGAAAGCTGAAAAGTGTGGCAAAGTCAAGAAATTAAAAATGGATGAATAATGGACTGTTAATGCATTTACATTGCTGTGGAAGATGATGTAATTCAGAACATGAAAATCTAGGGAGACATTTGAAGCTCCATCACACCGGGGTTTAACACGCTCCCTACCTTCGCTTCTCCGCCCATGTTTTTGTTCCTCAGTTGCTTCCTTTTTTCAAAAGAGGAAGTACACAGCGAGCGCAAGGCCCATTGAGTCCGCTGCTCTAATGGCGCTGCTTCTCCTGCATACAGCAGGAGAGAGCAGCGATTCCAAGTTTAAAAAGAACAAACTTAATGAGGGTTTTTTTGTCGCGCAAGGAAGGCCAGAAGGGGCGTGGGAGGCAGATGACGTCATGTGAGGGACCTGAGCAAACTCCGTGAGTGCCCAGTAACAAGTGTGTAATAAAACACTCATCAGATGGAGCTGTTGGACGGAAAGAATTTCTAAAGCACCTCTATAAGCCAGTGTTTATTTTCTAAAATGAGAGGGGCTGAGACTTCATCAAGTTTTTGTAGATGTCACACTCAAACCTAAATCTCTTTCTCTTCTTTTTTTTCTTCTTTGTGGGCCCCTTTAGTACATGCTCAGAAGCTCATTCACTGTTGTCCTTTTAGATCTTTGTATTGTATTATTGCTTTATTTTTGTAATTGTATGACACCTAGAGAACCTGTTTTATAAGTGTCGTCTAAATAGAAATAGATTGATACATTCATCATCATTTCACATATTCCAAGGACAAGCCCATGTTCTGGGGCTGAGACCTCACGAGTCTCTAGTCAAATTAAGTACTATTCCAAATCCCATGCTGGACTGCACCTTTTACCAAATACAAATGCTTAATATTGCTGCAGTGTTGTCATATTTTAAATAGAATACCTCACATGCTATGTTCTGGCTTTAAGCAAATGCACATATGAAATATTTTCCAGGGTCTACATAAAAGCATCATAAAATATTAGGCAACATGGCGGGATACAACAACAATAATAATAATAATAATAATAATAATAATAATAATAATAATAGTAGATAACTTTCAGTGAGCTCCATCACAGCCCTCAAACTTGCAGGGGGTCTGTGGTAGAGGCTGTATTAGCAGAACTAGGAGTAGATTGGTCCAAATCAACATGAATGTTACCATATTTACATTAAATGTATACAATTCCAATTCAATTCAATGTACTTTTATTGGCATAAAACAACCACAAACCATACAAAAACATCATGACATCCTCCAGACAAACTAGTACTCTTACATTGTGCAGTTCAGCCCATTAAATGTATACATTGAATCTGTGAAGTCATTTTTGAACGAGTGTTATATAGACGCAATTTGCAAGAGGATAAATAAATATATGGATATCTGGTCTGCTTTTCTTGAAACCTTTGTATAACTCTCTCCTTCCCCCTCCCCTTCCTCCAGTTTATATGATGGAAATGATGATAATTTTACATACACAATCTATGGTGTGTGTTTTTCCCGTTTTCACAATGTATTTTTGTTTTGTTTGTTGATATTCACAATAAAAAAGAATTAAAAAATCTGTGAAGTCATGCCGGAGAGTACACCATTTCCATAAAAAGGAGTTCTGAGTAGGGCTGTGCACCGCCTCGGATCTGAACCCCGAATCTGAAGCAGAACGGGGTGGTTCGGACCCTTCCGAACTGGATCCGAGGCAGTTCAGGCGAAGGCCAAGGCGGTCCAAAGCCAAAGCCAATTGGCTTTGAAGCTTCGGGCCGCCTTGGTGCTTTGGAGCCACCCCCACCCGTCTCCTTACCTGCTGCCTTTGTCACCATCTTTCTTCTGGCGGCTTCCAATGCTGCCAGAGGAAATGAAATGGAGTAGGCCGCGCGATTTTAAGTTATCGCGCTGCCTACTCCCTTTCATTTCCAGTGGCACTGGAAGCCGCCAGAAGAAAGATGGCAGTGACGGAGGCAGCAGGTAAGCTTCCTTGCCCACTTACCTGCATCTGCCGCGGACGGCAGAGGCACCAGGTAAGTGGGGAGAGTTTTCTGGGTGCTGGCTGTGGAGCCGGCACCCAGAAAACTCCGAGTTGCCTCGGAGGGTCCAAATTTTGCCTCAGCTTTGGTGCTGAGGCACATCAGGAACCCCCAAGGTGGATCGGGGCTGCTTTGAGGCCTCCGGATCAGCCTCCGAGGTGGATCAGGGCCCCCCCTGCACAGCCCTAGTTCTGAGTGTTCCAGACTGGTACAGAGTTCAGAATTTAATGCAGCTGTTTCGCTTCTCCTGAACTTTATTTTAAACACAGGATGAAAAATGCAAGCTTTCCTGCTGTTCCTGCTGCCAATTAAATTTGAAGAGGACACAAGACTAAATCCTACTCTTGCTTACCCAGGTGCAATCCCATTGAAGTCAAAGAGAAAAGAATTTGGCCTTGGCTCTAGAGCGGCTTCTCTTTTTGTGCACGTTGAAGAATGCTGTACAATTCAAACGTCCCTCACACTATTCACTGAGTGGCCTGACCTGGATTGACCTGAACCAAATATCCTCTAAGTGTGGGGGACGGGACGGGACGGGAAGGGGATACTGTATTTTGACTTGTTTAGCCTCGAGTGTCGTTCAAAGACGAACTGTGCCGTCTTTGTGCCAGCATGTCACAGTACTGAGTGATGTTGCCAGCTACGTCCGGGCCAGCAGATGGCAGAACCCTCCCTTCCCTTTTGGCGTGTGGTTTGTGTGGCATTTCTAGGCTGTCCCTCTGTCTAAACCAAAATCAAGGGCTCATACTCAAGGCAGCAGCCCTTTACCGCAGTACTATCTAAGAGACTGGTGGGGATCAAACGCGAGAGTTGTCACGAGTCAAGTCCAAAAGATACTGCCTGTGGGAGATCTTGACGGAACTCAGCAAGGAGGACGGGATTCTTGCACTTCTTGCTCAGGGCTGCAGGACAGTTGCAAGATGGGGGATACTTGGGTCAGCAATACTACAAACGAGAAGGATCTTGGAATTGTTGTAGATCACAAGCGGAATATGAGCCAACAGTGCGACATGGCTGCAAGAAAGGCAAATGCTATTTTGGGCTGCAGTAATAGAAGTATAGCTACCAAATCACTACTGGTTCCTCTCTATTCGGCCCTGGTTAGGCCTCATCTAGAGTACTGCGTCCAGTTCTGGGCTCCACAATTCAAGAAGGATGCAGACAAGCTGGAGCGTGTTCAGAGGAGGGCAACCAGGATGATCAGGGGTCTGGAAACAAAGCCCTATGAAGAGAGACTGAAAGAACTGGGCATGTTTAGCTTGGAGAAGAGAAGATTGAGGGGAGGCATGATAGCACTCTTCAAATACTTAAAAGGTTGTCACACAGAGGAGGGCCAGGATCTCTTCTCGATCCTCCCAGAGTGCAGGACACGGAATAATGGGCTCAAGTTAAAGGAAGCCAGATTCCAGCTGGACATCAGGAAAAACTTCCTGACTGTTAGAGCAGTACGACAATGGAATCAGTTACCTAGGGAGGTTGTGGGCTCTCCCCCACTAGAGTCATTCAACAGGCAGCTGGACAACCATCTGTCAGGGATGCTTTAGGGTGGATTCTTGCACTGAGCAGGGGGTTGGACTCGATGGCCTTGTAGGCCCCTTCCAACTCTGCGATTCTATGATTCTATGACCTCTTTCAGACCACTTCAGAGAAGCTCTTGGGGGCTGCATTGCAGGGGTGGGTGGGACCGAAGGCAGAAAGGGAAGGGCCAAAAAGGCCAGCATATTTTTTCTTAAAATGCTGCCTGCCCTGGGAAAGGCATTCCAGCCTTTTGGAATGAAGGAAAACGGCACAAAAGGAGGGAAGCCACCCAACAATCCAAATTAATTGTTGTAAACCCAAATTAATTGTTGTAAACCGCCCAGAGAGTTAATTGTTGTAAACCGCCCAGAGAGCTTTGGCTGGGGGGGCGGTATATAAATGTAATAAAATAAAAAATAAATAAATAAACAATCAGTAGTTGGGGGGTGGGGGGCATGGCCATCTGGAGAACCCAGCAGGAGGGCTGGAATTGGCCCCTGGACCAGAAGTTCTGCAGCCCTGCTTTAGACAGGAGAAAAGGGTTAAATAGGAGCCAGCTTTCCTTCTCCTCCCTGGCTCAGCTTCCAGGCACCCAGCCAACTTACAGGGGAATCCTACTTGGCCTGGCTGTCTCTAGTGATTCAGTACTATCTGCCAGATGATGCCCAGTTCCTGCTTCTTCTCCAGCTGCTTCCTATGTCCTCCCTAGCTTCCTCGCAAATGCCGTATTTTATGAGACCAGAAATATGTCTCCATCACCTAGCAACAGGGCCAGCATTCCCCTGGTACCCTCCCTTGGGACAGGAGGGGCTGGGCCTCCATGGTCGTGGTGATGTCAGCTTCCACCACATGACCTCTCTGTGTGTTGCTTTCCCCCAGCCACTTCTGTAGGCTGCCACGCAGCTGTGTGCTGCAGCAGTGCCTTTGCAGCTTCCTCCCTGTTGTACCCTGGGTGTGATTTTGCTTTTAATCTCCTGATCTGGGGAGCCGGTCGCAGTACAGGAAAGGCAGAGAGCAAGACTAGTTCTGGGCTACAGCCAAGTAGGCAGGCTTTGCTGTTCTTTCCAGGTCCCTACTAAAAACCTTGCCGGAACCATCCATGGCCACAAATCTGGCTCCTGTGACCTAAACAGATCAAAATGTCAAGATATTTAGCGCAGAGAACAGACAATGGACCTAAAATAGAGGATACACCAACTAAAGATTTGAAATGGTGCGTAGTGCTACTGAAAGATACAACAGAAGAAACTCTGTTTTTGTGAAATAAGCATGCAGCTTGCTTATTCCTCCACTGTATGCCTAAGCATGCTTATCTCAAAAAGGACTATCTCTTACTTTAAAAAAAAAAGTTACACTCTATGAAGCTGCTGAAGAACTAAGAACATAAATTACTGGGAGATTCGTGCACTTCATGCCTTTAATTAAGAGCCTTTTAAATCAGCTAACAAGGGAGTTGTTGTTCTGCCAATCCATTTGCTTTGTGCCAAAAATGTCTGAGGGCCAAATAAATCTTTTCAGAGAAAATAAGTTTGTTTGTAGAGGACTAAACCCCCCCCCAAAAAAACCCAAACAATTTTTTCCACATGATGAAAGTCCCCCACACTCCAAGAAATATTTCATAGTTTCCAATTTTAAAGAGGGCCTATTTATCTTAGGAGAGGAGAAATAAACTTTGGTGTACAAGTGGTATTGAGAGATATACTGCTTCTGATACTAGAGGTAAGTTACAGGTGTTATGACTAGTAGGTATTCATGGTAGCCATTCAGAGCCATATCCTTCATGAATTTGTCTAATCTCAAGATGCCTGACAATCCGTGGAACACAGTTGGAACTGATTTAACAGAACCCATAATCCCCAGCTGCTGACCGTAGGTATTACCACATAGCCCCCTAGGTTGCAAACATTGCTACAGGAGAGAAAGAGAAGCCAATGCATGTGGTGGGTCCTGATTCTATTTAACTGCTACAAATGTATTTTTGCAGCAGAAGCTTTTACAAATACTTGGCCCTGCATAATCCTGGACCTAGGTGAATCAATAACCAGAGACAATTCTCAGTTAAGTTACACTCGTTTCTTTTTGTCCAATCCAAGTTATTTTGCTCTGCGCTTTTTCAGTGAGTTGTAATAATAAATAGTTGAGTCTAGTATGTGCTGCTGTTCCTACATAAACAGCAGCCTTACTAGTCTGCCCCTGCTTTTGCTGTCACTGAGTGTTAAATTGGTCCAAAATCTATTCGTTGATGAGGGGGCCAAGTTGGCCTGGATTACAGAGACCTGGATGGGTGAGCTGGGTGAAGTTGATCTCTCCCAGCTGTAACCTCCTGGGTAGTTGGCTCAGCACCATCTTAAAGTTCAAGGAGGGGGATTACTATGGTCTGTAGGACGGCCATCTCTTCCTCCAGGCTTCCAGTTCGTTTAAGTGCCAGTCTTGTTTGTTTGTATCTAGTGTTGGGCACTTGGGATCGATTAAGGATTCAGCCCACTGCCCTTCAGTCCCCCTGGCCTTTTGCAAACTGGCCCAGTGGGAAATACAAAGGCAACCTTGGTGGTACCTTTGACAAGATCCCTACACATTTTCAGGACAAAATAGCTCACGTGCCCCACAATCTGGACAGCACGATTAATGTATATTACACTGTGGGATAAAAAAAATATTGCTCCAGTGTCTCGTTGCTAAGCACCACAATACTAATCACATCTAGATTTTGGCTTTCTGAAGGGAAATTCTGTTACAAATGGTTCTGAAAACTCAAGATTTACTGACTATCATTTTGGCACAGGGAAGTAATTTCCAAAGGTATATTTGGCTGTTAAGTCATGGGCATAGTATGGTTTGTTTGCTTGCTTGACAGATTTAGCTGTATTACACTACAGAATGGGAAAATGTGTTCAGAAATAACTTTTTCAGAAACTTTACTCTGTGCCAAACCCCCACAGCCCTTGGGCTAAAAGTAGATTTTGTCTGTTTTAAGAGCTTACCTAACTTCCACAGACTCTTTGGTTTAGGGCCCATAGCTTTAAATGTGTCATCACAATAACTTTGCAAAACATTTTTAGCCAAAGGGCAGTAGGGCTACTTGTGACAAATCCACAGTGGGAGAGTATTTTCCAGATGTTGAAACAACATTCCATATTTGTAACCACATTGCTTACTTTACAGGCAATTCTGAATGGAACATTTTGACCATATCTGCACTTTTGCTGTAACATACACTATCTAGATATATTAGTGGGAGTTCAGTACAAAAGCTTTTCTTCCACCTTGGAGGTGAGGAAGGGGCAGACAAGCCTCAGGTTTGTCCCAGCAATTGTATTAAATTTTGTGGATGCTTTTGAACAGGGATTTTATAATGTATTCTTCACAGCAACATCCACGAAAAGAACCTGTATTATGGGAGAATCCAGGCTCCACTGCTATGTAAAACTGTGTTAAATCTCTGCAAATCAGAAGTAGAAAAGTCCTCACTGATGTTGTAGAACCTGTATTAAACAACTAGTGGAAACAGTTCTACAGTCACTGAAAACTCACTACTTAGAGAGTATTTGCTACATGTGTCACTTATAATTCATGTTGTTGTGTAACACTGTACCACGTGACCTTTAACTTACACAAATACTTTCCGCTGAGAGAAGTCCTACCATGAAATAAGGCATGATGCCCACGGAAGCAGCAATATAGGACACAAACACACCTGACCAATGGAACATAATTGTAAATTCATCTGGAAGTTCTCCTGCACAAGCCGCAAAGAAGTGTTTGGGGCCAGCACTATCCCTCGTTTCAATAAACTACTTCATTGGTTTACTATAATTAGAACACAGCAGTAACATGGTTGACTTTGGAGGTACTGAGTCTAAGGAGCCAATAATCCTCTTTTTAAAATAATAATCTTACACACTGAAAGGAATATAGGGTGGGCTCCTTGACAGAACTTCCACACTGCTCTTCCTTCTATGGTAACTAATTCATTGTAGCAGGTGGTTTGTGAAGAATTTCATAGTGTAAAAATTGCCCTGGAAAGAGAAATGGAGCAAAAAGAGGGCTGGATTGATGACTCTTACACATGGGTCTAGATAAGTATTACACAAAGCTATCCCTTTGGCTTCCATAGAATAAGCTCCTCCTCTCCCCCCCCCCCAAGTAATCCACTAACCCTTGGCCAGATTTTTGTGGAAACTCTGAGGAATTTAACAGATCCTAGTTATTTCTGAACCAGTTCATGAGAAATCCAAGTTTTGTGAGGATATCCATTTTATGCAGAAGTGCAAATAATTCAGATAAGATTTATAAAAGTCAGAAATCAGTAGGCCCCAAATATGGGCCTTTGCAGGTGGCTCTTGCAAATTAGGGCGTTTAAAACAAAATCAAACAAACAAAGACCCGGGCTTGTTCACCCCTTCAGAATCCCAACTGCCATTCAAGAGTGTACCAAGACTCTAGTTGCCAGCTGGGCTGCCAAGAAATTGCACTGTGCAAATAACTGCGTATTTTTGGCAGCGTCAAGAAAAGGGCCTGAGAAATGCCAGCAGTTGGGAAGGAAGGTTTCAAAGAGCCTGACTTAAGCAAGTGATGGAAGGCATTAGCACCGCTGTTCCCTTGCCAGCTGTGGGTTTGCAACTGCAGCTGTGTAACAATTCACAGTTGATTACTTCCTGATGTATTCAAGTACAGTCTGAAAAGTCAACAACAGGGAAACTAAATCCGGTCAGGTTTTCAGGGGTGTGAGGCAGCATGAGAAGATACACTGAGAGATGCATAGCTGAGATACTACATATGAAACTGCTTTGTACTGAGTGTGACCCCTTGATCCCCTAACCCAGTACTGTGTTAAATCTGACTGGCAACGGTTCTCTGAGGTCTGGGTCAGAGATTTGAACCACATCAGCTGGGCTGCACCTTAAGAACAGAAAGAGAGGCCCTTCTCATTTGCCCACCCGTGAGAGCAATTAGGTGGGTGACTGGGACAAAACAATATTTTATATGTTATTGTTTATATGCGTATATTTAAGTATGTGGTTTAAGGGTTGGATTTGCTGTGGCCAATTCTTTTCTTTTCCAGGAAATATAAGTGGGAGGGGGAGTTAGAATGGTGAGCAGTGTGAATGGTGTCGTCTGGTTGGTTTATTTATTTTATTTATTTATTTTACATTTATATACCGCCTCACAGCCGAAGCTCTCTGGGCGGTTTACAACAATTAAAAATAGTAAATATTAAAAGTATACAAAATTTAAAAACCATCAAAAACATAAACAGTATAAAAACAACAGTATCCATTTAAAAACAACAATTCTGGGGTCCATTAAAAACAAACTTAATGTTGTTAAATGCTGTTAAAATGCCTGGGAGAAGAGAAAAGTCTTGACCTGGCACCTGAAAGATAACAGTGTTGACGCCAAGCGAGCCTCATCGGGGAGATCATTCCACAGTCGGGGGGGGGAACCACTGAAAAGGCCCTCTCCCTTGTTGCCATCCTCCAAGCGCTCAGAGTAGGCCCTTAGATGTTGAGCGCAGTGTACGCATAGGTTCATGTCGGGAGAGGCGTTCCATCAGGTATTGCGGTCCCAAGCCATGTAGGGCTTTATTGGTTAAAACCAGCACCTTGAATTGGGCTCGGAAACATATAGGCAGCCAATGCAAGTGGGCCAGAATCGGTGTTATATGCTCAAACCTCCCTGTTCCAGCTATGAATCTGGCCGCCGCATTTTGCACAAGCTGCAGCTTCCAGACCGTCTTTAAAGGCTGCCCCATGTAGAGGGCATTGCAGTAATCTAATCTGGAAGTTGATTTGAAATGGAGGGGGGGAGAAAAATGACAGTTGGCAGTGAGTTAGAGCACTATCACACCTACATGTTTGCCCTCCTATTATTCTCCTTTATTTCCATAGCGTGTGAAGCCCTGATCATTTACACCTGTGCACGTTTAGGGTTCATGCATCTTTACACCTCTCCTCCCCTGTGCACCTGCAAATCGGTTGTTGCATTTGCCGGCAGCTCTCCTTCGTACCTCCCCCTACACTTCATTGGTTGATGGTGGTTGGACAACTCTCCCACCCACCCCACACTGACTGTGATGGACATAGGGCTACTAGGTGTTTCTCTGCTTTTTCCTTGGCAGTAGCTTCTCTTGTTGCTGAACAGATTTGGGAAAAACAAGGACTTCTCTCCCCTAAGTAGTTTCATGGATATCCCCTGTAAGTCATTAAGCACCCTCCTATACATCTTTACTTGGAAGTAAGTCCTGGTTAGGAGCACTGAGCACTGCCTGGGATCGAACTGGTAGAAATAAAGAAAGAAAACCTCTGTGTGTGTGTGGAGAGAGAGAGGGAGAGAGAGAATCCCACTTCAGTAAAGTGCCCACCTGGATGGAAAGAGACATGGGGGCTCTCGTTTCCCCACTGCTTGACTCAAGGTTGCCTCTCTGCCTCCCCTTGATGCAAAACAGAGGAGGGGCACCTGGAATAAGAAAAGAAGCCACTGCTGCAGCCCTCCTGGGATTGGTATCCTTAGCCAACTGCCGAGACAGCTGGTGTCCAAGCCTTGTGGAAAGCGCACCAGGCAAACCCGGTTCCCCTCACCCCCTTCCTCTCCCTGCCTCGCATGGTGCACCTCTCAACATGCTCCATCTGTCAAACACACACACACACGAGCCCTCTGTGGCTCTCTAGAACTGGAATATATATTTACTCAGAAGTAAGACTCTCTCTGTTCAATGGGGTTTACTCAACGGTAAGCCTGCATGTGACTTTAGCAGTTGAAATCAATGGGATTTACTTTTGAGTAAGGGAACCAGCAGATCTCTAGTTTATGAACTTGAAGATGCACAGCTTTGCATGATCAAAGGAATGGAACAGTGATCCTTCACCCTGGTGCAAAACAGAGAAAAAGAATTTAAGGGGGGGGGATTTTAAAAATCGTTAAAAATCAAGGGATGACCCAATCTGATTCAAATTTGGTATGCTGAAAACTCTCCTTAATAGCTATCACTGTGCCAATTTGGATCTCTTTATCTTTAAAACTTACACAGATGTAAGCATTTGTTTAATTTCCATTTTAAAAATCCCTTAAAATTAAGGGATGATTCAAACTGGGCATGCTGAAAGCCCTCCTTAAGAGCTATTACTGTGCCAATTTGGATCTCTTTATGTTTAAAAATGAGGATGCTGCTGGCAAGGAGGGTGCATTTTTCGCATTTCTTTTAAGGTAAAAATGCCTACTCAGGAGTAAGAACATAGAGTTCAATGGGGCCTCTTCTTGCTCCAGAGGGACTGCTCATAACCCACATGCAAATTTAATACATAGATTAATTGATTAATCAACTAAAACTCCCTTTTACTGGAGTAAAGTCACGCCCCTCTCTTTAGTTAGCAATATTGCCCCTTGAAAACACACCCACAGAACATTGGATTGAAAACGATGGATGAAAATACAAGTTGAAGTCTGAGCAGTGTGCTTTCGCATACCAGAAGAACCGGACTTTCCACGTGCCAAAATACATCGCTAAGAGGGTGGGGAACAACCGCAATCACAGCAGGACATGGTCGACGTCATCTGAGTCCTTTGCATGCAATTCACCATGACAGCAGACTATAACGCTGGTGGAATGGAGTTTTCTGTCAGGGTTGGGAGTGAGTTGGGTTTAGTAGAGGCTTGCTTCAGGATAGGATTAGGAAAGTGGGGTTATAGGATTTGGAGGTGGTTAGTATTCTCTGGGAGGTTGAGGGCAGTAGATTTATGTGTACAGCTTGAACAAACTTAAAGTCTTTTAAAATCTTTTACTTTATGAATAAAGTATGTTCTTATTTTGTTATTTCAACCATGTCTGCTCAGTCGTATGTGTTACTTCATTTGGTAAATACACACTCACACACAAATAAGTCATAAAAAGAAGGTTTACTATTCCCTCATTCTTTTAGAAGATGAAGAATAGGGTAGTGGCAGCAAAGGAGAGATTTAAAAAGACGTCACAGGAGCTGGTGATGTCCCAGAGACACACATGAAAAGGCCTCCTCTGCAGTGGCTCCAAACCTTTGGAACAAACTGCCATCAGGTCTGCCATGCTCCAAGCACACAGGGAGCCACTCCCCTGCCTCGACTTCAACAAAATCTTCTGACCGCACATGCAAATGACCAGCAAGTGTTCCAGCTCAAGATAATAGTAATTAAAAAGAAAGCCAGCAAAGGAGAGAAGCATTACTCCTTTTTGTTTATGTCAATGGATCAGCAAGTAGAGGAAGGAGGATTTGCAGATTTGGGTGGCTCATTTCAAACCACAAATTCCTATCTGAAACCTTGTGAAATTTTGCTTTGTGAGTTTTCCTTTACAAACAGAAGCCAACAGAAGATACAGCACTTCCTCTTTGACATCTGATTCCCACCACACACTTTCAGTCTACACATACACACACTATTCCAGATAAGAGAACAATATTTCCAGTTTAAATTTCAAGGGCATGTCTACACCAGCCCTATATCCTGGAACCCAGCTCTTTCCAAATCCATTCAACCCACAGTTCTCCTGTATGGAAGGCCCACTCTATCAGTTATGGAGAGGTGGCTGAAACAAGGTGCTCACCTTCGAGCTGGCATTCAAATAGGAAACTCGCTTCAGAAAAACAGCAAACAGATATCTCCACATGCAATTGCCTGCATGTCTAGACCCATTCCAGTCTGGGTTTTGACATGCTTATGGGACCAAATCAGACTTAGGGCTTCTCTAAATGAGCTATTTATATCCTGCTCGTGACTGGCCACTCATGGAAGTTTCCAAGTGGATTACATGATGCTGTAAACAAACGGTGCATCTCTTGAGGTTCCCTCGCCCCCACTCCATTTTCTTAAAAAATCAGAGATAAACTGGAATAAATAGCAGTGTGTAAAGCTGGCATTGCACTATGAACTTGCCAAGGAAGGACTTTCCATGTCTGTGATTAGAGGAAGGAAAGGAAAGGAACCTCTCCTGCAAGCACTGAGTCATTACTGACTCTTGGAGGGACACCAGCTTTCGCTGACGTTTTCTTGGCAGGCCTTATAGCGGGCTAGTTTGCCGTTGCCTTCCCCGGCCGTTATTACCTTTCCCCCAGCTAGCTGGGTACTCATTTTACCAACCTCCTCGGGAGGATGGAAGGCTGAGTCGACCCGAGCCGGCTGCCTGAAACCAGCTTCTGCTGGGATCGAACTCAGGCCGTGGGGAGAGTTTCAGCTGCAGAAACTGCTGCTTTACCGCCCTGCGCCACACGAGGCTCGTGTTATTAGAGGAAGAAAGAGGGTAAAATGCCTCCCTGCAACAAAGGGAAGCTGATCTGGCTTACTCCCAAGTAAGGGAGACCCTTCATTATTCTAGATTAGAGTTGTGCTTGCGATTCTTTTTAATTTCTTTCTTCATTCTGTTAGTTTGTGCTAGTAGTTCCCCATGTGATTTCTCATTGGTTTTGGATACCACTGACTATGGTATCTTCCTGGATCAACTCCGTGAGATGGGCATCGGATGCATTGTGGGGCCAATTTCAAAGCGTAGCATTGGGTGACCATTCCTCGCCCCCTTGGCAATTAAACTATGGGATTATGCAGATGCTATCTTGTCCCAAATTTGTTCAATGTCTATATAAAGCTGCTGGGAGCCATTTATTTGGAGCAAAGTGCCATCAGTTCTCTGATGACACACAGCTTTGTGGCATTTGAATCAAGTGAGGCTGGGCAAGTCCTGGATCAGTGTCTAGAATCAGTATTGGGCTGGAGGAGGGCCAGTAAACTGCACCTCAATTTTTGCAAGATGAGAGACTGTGGGTGAGTCGTTCCTAAGGATGGGAGACGGACTCATTGCCTGTTCTGGATAGGGTTGCACTCCCTTTGAAGGTTAGGTTCATAGTCTGGCGGTAGTCCTGTCGCTGGAGGCCCAAGTGGCTGTGGCAGCTCAGGGTACCTTTTACCAGCTTTAGCTGGACAGGGAGAGCTTGGCCACAGGGGTACAGGC
This sequence comes from Elgaria multicarinata webbii, assembly GCF_023053635.1. Taxonomy (NCBI): domain Eukaryota; kingdom Metazoa; phylum Chordata; class Lepidosauria; order Squamata; family Anguidae; genus Elgaria; species Elgaria multicarinata. The sequence goes on along the minus strand of NC_086175.1, from coordinate 6,660,203 downwards.
AATAGTAACCTCAAGACTGGATTACTGCAAGGCACTCTCTGTGGAGCTGCCCTTACAGCTGCTCCAAAAGCTGGAGCTAGTGCAGAACGCAGCAGCTCAGCTGTTGTCAGGAGCTGCCCCTTTTCAGCATGTGACTCCTTTGCTGAGGGAACTCCCTGCCTTTGATGGTCAGGCAGGCGGCAACATTGCGTTGTTTTCGATACCTCCTGAAAACGTTTTTATTTCAGGACGCCTTCCCTGACTGACCAGCCACGGTTTTTACGGGTACTCGGTTTTCCAAAATTAAAATGTTAATGTGGTATTTTATTTTATCTTTTAGTGTTCACCGCTCCAGAATCTGTTTAAACATGCAGTGCTATATAAATATATATTATCTATCAGAATTTATCATCTTCAAGAAGGCCATTTTACTTCTTGCACTTTGCTCCCCTTGTCTCCCTTTTGGGTCCAACTCCTATGCTGCCTTACATGCAGTATTCGTCCTGCAAGCAGCAGGGCTGGAGGGAGGAACGCTGAGTCGAGATGTTTAACTACTGAGTAAGAAACAAGGGCCAGAAGCAGGTGCATAGTTAGGTCTGGCAGAAATCAGGATGCAGAACAGTGAACCACAATCATAGGAGCTGCAGGGCTGGATGGCTTCCATATAGAGTGGTATAAGGCACGCTTAGATCTTTTGAACTCCAAAGCTTTTCTACCTTTATTGTAAGGCTTTTGAATCAGGAACTTTGCCATTGTCTTTATTTGATGCTTATATTGTTGGGGTCCGAGAAAAATTCCTCTACTCCAAGCAGAGAGAATTAGCAGAGTAATACAGCGTTCCAGGCAGGATTCAGAGAAAGCGAATACAGCCACAGAGATAAACGACAGACAGCAGCAATTTCTTCAGCAACGCTTTACTGAGGCATAGACATAGAGATCTTATTTACAATATCATACAATATACTCACAGAACGTCATGATCACACAGGAGAGAGAAGATATGCTTCTACACAAGACTTATATACACAGCAGTATCTTCCTCTACCAATTTACAACTTAATTGACAATCAATCACACTTGTCAGGTCGTTAACCAATAAACCAATTATCTCTTGACCTTTAAAGTGGCTGATGTAACTCCTTGCAATTCTTGCAACTGCTCTGGGTTGGACTGAAACTATGGATATTAAAAATCAAAACCCGGACACCCCTTCATTTTTACTAATCCAATAGTTTCAATATTTATACAAATACAGCAAAAATCAATTTGCACCACCCAGCTACTTTTCCTTGAAATTTAACATTTCACATAGCTCTGCATGCCTTTTACAATTCCCAGAGATTCCAAAACTTGCCATATTACTTTTTTATTTCACAGTACATAAAGTCAATAACCATTGGAACTCTCTGCCACATTAATCAACACATTACATGCGCATATGGGTTTAATTCACTTTCATCATCATAATACTTTTTCCACCATGGTTCCTCTTCCTTTTTCATGTTTGAAACCTTTTCTTTCTTTGATTGGGGCTTACTTTTTACAAGAAAAGTTTGATCTGAGAAACGCTCTGGAGGAATTCCTTTGTTAGAACGATTTGATCTTCTAACTGACTGCTGCCCTTCCCCCGCAGCCTCCTGCTGCTGGCTGCTATCTGTTGGCTTAGCTTCAGCACTCTCCTTTTCCCCTTCAGGCTTAGTTAACCCCTGAGGTTCCGGAATTTCCTGCTGCTCGCTAATTTCTTCTGGTAACTCAGCTGGCTTAGCAGATTCAGTTAACTCTTTTTCTGCTGGTTTAACAGACTTAGCTAACTCCTTCTCTGCTGCTGGCTCTTCTGCACTGTTTTTTAAATCCATCAACACACTTGGGTTAGAATGGACTTTCTCCCAACCCTGCTCAAAAAATTTAGCAGACTTTGTTATCAGGATCTTGCCATTATTCTGCAAAAACCTCCAACTGGTTCCCTGATAACCCACAAATCTGAGATTCAGTGCATTTGCTCCTTTCTTGTGCCTTTCACTTAAAGGAACATTAGCAGCTGCATAACTTCCCCAAACTCTTAGATGATCCAACCTTGGCTTCCTGCCATGCATCAAATAATAGGGAATGTTATTTATCGAGCTGCTCCATGACAAATTGCATAAAACATTTGCAGCTCTAAAAGCTTCTGCCCATAGACCTTTCTGTGCACCACTGTCTTGCATCAAACAATCTTTCTTGCTTTTTAAATAACCAATTCTTCTTTCAACTGTGCCATTTTCCCAAGGATTTTTAACATTTATCAGTTTATGTTTAATTCCAAGCTTATCACAAAACTTTTTGAACTCAGCCGACATAAACTCCGCCCCTTGGTCGCTTTGCAAGACATGTAATTGCATTTTAAAGAATCTTTCCACATATTTGACCCAAGACTTCAGTGTTTTCAAACAATCACTCTTCTTCTTGAGAAAATATACCCAGGAATATCTGGAAAAAACATCCACAAGTACAAATGCATATTTGGCCCCTCCCAGACTGGTAGGAAAAGGTCCACACAAATCAATGTGTATTAAATCTAATTTTTCTTTAGCTCTCCAATTCCTGGACTTTGGAATATTAGCTAACTTAGATTTTGCAAGTTTGCATACTTTGCGATCTAAGTAATTTTGACAATTTTTCAATTTGAGTCCTCCAGCACAACCAATAGTTTTATTAAGTGTTTTAAACCCAATGTGTCCCATTCTCCGATGCATCAAATGGACACAGCCATCATGAGGTGATTTGTTGCCGGCCACACGGTTCATCTGTGCCACGCACGGCATTTCCCCTTCATCTCCTGGCTCCATGTGGAAAAGACCGTTCTTCTTTATCGCCGTTCCTTGCACCACTCCGTCTCGCTCCACGCAGCATCTGTTTCCTTCGAACTTCACCGAAAAACCGAGCTCCGTTAGCGTTGACACCCCGAGCAGGCAATATTTCAACTCCGGCAAGAAAAGAACTTCCTTCAACTTCATCCTTAAGGAATTTACAGCACAGACTCCTTTGCCAACGACCTTGGCAACGAGCCCGTCCACCAAACTGACTTCCTTTAAAGACGTTCCTTCCACATCATCAAATAAATCTTTCCTGTTGCTTATGGTTCGACTGCACGCTGAATCAATCAACCAAATTCCATCACGTTTACTGGATTCTGCACCTGAAAGAAAACAAACTTTCCCTTCCTTGGTTTCCACACAGGAAGTTTCAGGCTTCAGATTCACATGGCAATCTTTCTTCATATGCCCTGGTTTTCCACATCGAAAGCACTTCGGCTTAAACCTTTTTTCTCTCCTTTTGCCACCGACAGACACATTCTCAGCCGTCTCTCCTCTTGGCAACGTATTAACACTCTCCTTTCCAGCCAATTTACGATCTTGGACATCAGCAGCGCTCCTCTCGAGCCTCCTCTGCTCCTCTCCAATCAATCTTCCATAGACATAATTCAATGTCAAATTTTGGACTGGAACATTTTCAAGAGTTGTTACTAATACATCATAGGACTTAGGCAAACTTGACAGAATAATATAACACATGTTTTCATCAGACAACCGCATTCCGCTGGCACTTAGCTGGTTAAAGCATTCTCTCAACGACTGTAAATGCTTAGTCATGCTTCCGCCTTCTTCCAGCCTTGCACAGTAAATCTGTCTGGTCAGTGTTATTCGACTCCCAGCAGTTTCTCTCGCGTACACTGCTCGCAATTTGGTCCAAATAACATTGGGAGGATCAGAGCAATCTATGTAAGACAATTGATCATTACGCAAACATAAAACAATCATTGCTTTGGCACGCTCTGACATTCTGTCCCATTCGGCTTGTGCGTCTCTCTCCAACGCTCCCGGACGTGGATTAGCTACTGCAAACCATAAACCGTCCTTTTTCAAAGCCATTTCCATTTTAAAGGACCACGCTAAGTAATTGATGTCTGTTAACAGCTCCATAGGAACATTAGTACCCACGGTTTGAGCCATCTCCTTTCCGCTTGACTCTCCTTCCTCCGACCGGCTCTGTTTTCCAGACACCTCGGCTTTAGAGTCAGCGTGTCTTTTTCCCTCACCGCTCAGCATTCCAGACCTCCGTACCAACTACTCAAGGCAGACAGCCTCTCCAGTAAGTCGGCTTCCCTGGCACGTCTTAGCTGATTCCTGCTGAGAAACACTCACTGTTTTCCTGCTGTGAAATCTCTTTCCAGGCTTCCGCTCTCTGACATCCACAGCCTCAGGCTTTTCTGCTCACAAGAGATAGATTTCTCCACTCCACAAACTGAGCACTCCTGGGCTTCCTGGAAACACCTCTACAGAACCTCCTTGGTCCCAGACTGGTTCTGTTTGGTTCTGATTGGACCTGGGCCCATAACCTGTTGGGGTCCGAGAAAAATTCCTCTGCTCCAAGCAGAGAGAATTAGCAGAGTAATACAGCGTTCCATGCAGGATTCAGAGAAAGCAAATACAGCCACAGAGATAAACAACAGACAGCAGCAATTTCTTCAGCAACGCTTTACTGAGGCATAGACATAGAGATCTTATTTACAATATCATACAATATACTCACAGAACGTCATGATCACACAGGAGAGAGAAGATATGCTTCTACACAAGACTTATATACACAGCAGTATCTTCCTCTACCAATTTACAACTTAATTGACAATCAATCACACTTGTCAGGTCGTTAACCAATAAACCAATTATCTCTTGACCTTTAAAGTGGCTGATGTAACTCCTTGCAATTCTTGCAACTGCTCTGGGTTGGACTGAAACTATGGATATTAAAAATCAAAACCCGGACATATATAGGGTGACCATATGGAAAGGAGGACAGGGCTCCTGTATCTTTAACAGTTGTATTGAAAAGGGAATTTCAGCAGGTGTCATTTGTATATATGGAGAACCTGGGGAAATTTCCTCTTCATCACAACAGTTAAAGCTGCAGGTGCCCTGCCCTCTTTTAAATCTGGTCACAGTGTAGCTGCAGTATAGCTCCTGCAGCTTTAACTGTTGTGATGAAGAGGAAATTTCACCAGGTGCAACATACATACAAATAACACCTGCTGAAATTCCCTTTTCTATGCAACTGTTAAAGATACAGGAGCCCTGTCCTCCTTTTCATATGGGCACCCTACGCTTATATATCAACCCTAAATGTAATAAATAAATAAATAAATAAATACATTAGTACATCCTTATCAAGTGGGGCTTATTTGCCAGAGACAGGGAGCATATAGTTGAAGGCTTGCAATAAATCCAATTGCTTTGAATTCTAAAAGAACAGATTCAGTTGTGATTATTTCACTTGATGCTGAGAAAGCATTTGACTATTTGCAGTTTATCTGTGTGCTCTCGGAAAATCTGGCTTTCTGCAGGAATTTTTAAGATGGATTAGAATTTTATGCACCTCTCCTGTGTCACGAGTAATGACAAATGGAATTATTTCAAGTTTCTTTAGTCTGGAACAGGCCACAAGGCAGGGCTGTCCTCTGTCTCCCTTGATATTTGATTTGTGCTTGGAACTCTTGGTGTGTACAATTTGGCAGAGCAGAGAAATCCATGGGTTTGTGCATGAGCAGGCTGAATATATAATGGCTTTACAAGCAGATGATTTGTTATAATTCATTAGCATGTCAGAGTCTTCTATACCAAAATTAATATGGTTAATTGAGACCTTTGGTACATTTTCAGGTTATATTATTAGTTGATCAAAATCTGAATTAATGTCTGTAGGTAGAATCAATACACCTAATGCGGTTACTAAATGACAATTTCATCGGTGTCCAGAAGTGATAAAGTATCTTGATATATTGGTGCCTAGAGATATTTCTCAAATGGTTAAACTGAATATAAGGGAACAATCCTATGTCCCCTAGACAGTGACTGGGGAGAAGTAGGATTTTTCAGTTTTCCAGCTCTGAGCTCAGAGACAGAGCTCCAAGTTCAGAGCCAGGAAACCACTCTCCCCGCTTCCTCCCACTTGAACCCAGCGCAGAGTGAATTGCAGTGGCTGCCTCCTTGTGCTTGGTAAGCCGAGTGCAAAAAGGGCCAACGGAGTGGGCCCTCCTGGAGGGGAGGAGACCATGCCAGCTGCTTTAGACAGCTTTTCCTATGTGACATGCGGACTCCAACCCTCCCACTCTGAAGCTCCCCGGGTAGATGCTCAAAATCGAGCATCTAGCTACAGGGCAGATGGAGCATGAAGAAGAGGATCCCCTCCATCCTCAGTCCACCCTACATTGGATACTCGTAAGTCTCCAAGTTCCAGGGATTACTAGTACCCAGGGTGAAACCCATAGGATTGTGCCCGAAGTATGTTACTGACAAAAATATCTCTTGACTTGGAAAGCTGAACATTATATAATGTAAGTAGCTGAAGTAAGGTTAACATACATACGATGAATGTCTTGCCATGGCTAATTGATGTATTATGTAATATTCCTTTATACATTCCGAAAATGTATTTTCAAAAACTTTATGCAGCATTTCAAAAGTTTATTTGTGTGTGGGGGGGGAGTGTTTCTTCCCTGTTTTTAGCTGAAAGGACTGCAGCTGCCAATCAAAGAGGGACGATTTCATTTTCCATATCTTAGTTTATATCAAAAGGCTTATTTGTTAATTCATACCAATGCTGAAAAAACAACTTTATCTTTTAATATTCCTCCAAGTGTTGTTTTGAAGCCAATGGATTTTGCACCTCTTTCTGGCTGGTTGGCATTAGGATCTAGGTAAATTAAAAAGAAAGGGACGGCTCCGCTAGCCATTTTAGCAGCGAGAGACTTGGCACACAAGGTCTCATCAGCTGCAGCTTGATCCATGCTCTCATGCTAAATTAACTCTGTGGAAGAATCCAACCTTGAAAATAGAGGTGGCCTTTATGTGGAGGAATTCAGCTGATACTAGGATTTACACTTTAGATTGGTTAATAGGAACAGATGATTTTTTTTTTACCATTTTCAGTATTGCAGATTAAGTATCACTGACTGTCTAATGCTACTTTGCAATATATTCAGCAACAGGTTTTGTTGGAACCTACATACGGGCCATCAGCAATGAGTGTTTAAATGATTCCTACATTGTTGGAGGAAATATTTGGTTATTTACAGAAAGCTAATTCTACAGTAGGTATTAGGCATTACTATGTCAATGAGGTAGGTGAGACTATGGTCATCCAGTGAAGGATTTGCAGTAAGAAAAGATATTTGAGGGAAGGGAAGACTGTATCACACAGAGCATAGCAAAAGCTTCAAAATCAGGAATGAGTGAAGTTGATTTCAGATACATTGAATGTCTCTCATTCTTTATTCCAGTGATTTTAATATTAAGATGTTATGTAGAACAGATTTATCTTAATTGTGTGCTGTGAAATCAGATATGTGACCAAGGCCATGTTTGGGTGGGAATGCCCCCTTGGGCGCTGGGCATGTTGGTGGGCACACACCCTTGGGGCAACCATGTGGTCCTCCTTTTTGGTTTCCAAAATATGGTCACCCTATATAAAACATAACTTGACAAATATTTACATTTAATGCATAATAGGCAGCTGAACATCACACCTACTTCTGTCACTTCTTCACCCCCAGTCCTGTCCTACAATACTCCGCTTTCTACCTGGAGAAGAAAGAGGAAGTGAACAAAGACCACATGGCCCATTCAGAGGCTATATTTATCATGACACATTTCCTGCACACAGGAAACAGTGGCACATTCTGGTTTTTTTTTTTAAAAAAAAGTCGGATTAAAAGGGGTCCATTTTGTGATGGAAAACAGAATAAGCAGGAGGCGTGTGGGAGGCAGACATCATTGTCTAAAGGATGCACGAACATCTGTAAGTGAGCAGTAGCGAGCGTGAGATAAAACACTCATCTGATGACGCTCCTACACCAAGCAGAATATTACTCTTTGAAAGCAGTTTGAAAATGGTATATGGAATGTGTCATGGCCCCAACAGTTGTCAGTACCATTATAAAGTAGTAGTGTAGATCCTTCCATAATATGGTCTATGCCTCATTGAGGCATATGATGTGGACATGTCCTGTAGTAGCATCTTTTTGATTGAAGTAATTGCTTATATACATTTTCTTCTTGGAAAATCTGTGATGTTGCAAATGTTCATGCGCTTTTAAATTATATTCCTATGATGTGAGGATTAACAGACAGACAGCAGAAGTAGATATTGAGATACAGTTGCAAAGAGACATACTTCAAGCTTGGAGGGATAATTACCCACCACCTGTCACTTAAGAAGTACTGCCCTTGCAACATTTGAACGTTTCTCCTACAGCTGTCAATTTCACATTGACGATTATTTAGATATAAACTTTGAACAACTAACTGCTTATATTAACATTTATATTTGAAATAGAAGTGTCAAATCCTCCTCCTCTCTTCCTTCTTTTCTTCCTTCCTTTTTTATTTATTAAGGGTGATGTAAAGGACCATTGTTATATGGATATGTTTCATTATATCTTCTTTTTCTTATTTATTTCTTTCACGGCTCCCCCCTCCCCCTCATTATTGGTTACTTTTATACTTACAAATATAACTTCTCCATCCCTATGTCTTGAAGTTGGTGGGGGGAGTGTGTGCGCACATGTGTCCATTCATGTATGTGTGTGCGTGTCTTTGTGTGCATGCACGCCTGTGCCTGTATGTATGCAACCTGCTATCCATCAATTGTTGGCAGGTGAAACCCGAAAGATGAAAAGGTTGCCCACTTCTGTTTTAAAAGTTGCCCAGTGGTGCAAGGAGTATAGTGCTGGAGCCCTGTTGCCAAAATGCTATTCCCATTGTAGGGTCGTTCAGCCCAGAGAGTTTCTGTGCTCCTTCAGTTTTACAATACCACTATTCTCTACCACTGTTCTTTACCCAGTGACTAGAGCTAGCTGGATGCTGGGGGCTGCCTATACATGGGGAAAGCCCCCCCCCCCCCCGGTGGCTGTGGATCTGCGCTGCCTCATTTAGATGATGCAGGTGCAGCTTTGCAGACACCGCAGGGCTTTCCTACGATGCTGCAGTTTGAAAAGTCAGGGATTTACCCCAACTTTTTCAAATGGAGCAGCGTCAATACAGTGCTTCTGCCATCTGGCGTTGCTCCAGGGCCAACCCGGGGGTGGTGCCCAGTGGAAGGCGACCAGCGATTAGACCCCTTCCACCAGGAAGAGGGTAGGAGCACCTCCAGTACCCGGATGGCTGCCCAGAAGCCCCACACTCTCTCCTTGGTGATGGGATTACCCAACACCGTCCCAGAAGAGGGAGAGGGAAAGCGTGGCATTTGAGACAGAGAGGGAGGCAGCACCAACCCCAAGTCAGTCCCCTGGAGGTGTAATTCTCACTAGGCATGAAATTCAGTGACTAAGGAGACCAAAGGAGAGCAAAGGTATGTGAGTGAATTCTTCTCTCCATTTCCCAGCATTTGGATATGAACAGCCAAGTTGATGTTTCAAGTGTTCCCCCGGGCCGTTGCTTAGCACAGACCTGACCAATTCTGTAGCTTGCCTGAATCCACCATTTTTTCCTCTGCCTCTCCCAAGAGCTGTATTTGTGCAGGATCTCCCATATTTCACAAAATCACGATGAAGAGAGATCACTTTGTAGACATGACTTTACTAAGTAGATGGGGGGGGGGGAAACTATTTTGGTATGCTATGAACAGTGAGGACTAAACAACACGGTACGTTAAATAGTGTAGAACTTAGTCTCTCTTTCTTTTTTATTCGCAAGTAAGCATGCAGGGGCACCAGTGGAAGCTTTTGTCTTTGGCCCCATGGGGAGAGGGTGAATTTAGAAAAGCAAGAAGCTGCCAGAGGAAGGTTTAAAACTCCGCTATCTGCACATGGCGATCAAATACCTCCAAGTAAAAAAGAACGAATCGGTGAGCTGCATGCTACAGGCGTAATGTATTGTGTAGTTTAGCCCTGAGAGAGACACGAACATCTCTCTTCCCCTCTTCCTCTCATATCAATATATCAATATTCTTTACGCCAACTGTGCAATCCAAGTTTCCAGATTCGTTTACCTGTCCTAACATGAACTCTCCAGCCCTGGGTATTTTGACACCCATGCATCATCTTAATTCTTGTAGTGAGTCAGATTCCAGGTTTCACTCTTTCTTCTACCTGGAGTTTCCTTGTACCACACCTTTGTTGTTTTCTGATCCTTGCTGCTACCTCCCACATCGCTGATCTTCCACGTCCCATCCTTTGTTCATTCAAACAAAGAATATCTATCCAACAAGCATTTGCTGATAAATTATAATTCCTAGCCACCCACTCAGACTCTCTTCCTGCTACTTCAAGAAAGGTGATTGGTTAGCAGAGTAATGGGGAAACCAGGAATGTAATTATGCTGCAGGGCGTCATGGCTGGATAATCTCAATTATTCTGCTTAAATCAAGGTGTGCTTCTGGGGACATCTCTGTATGGAGACCCATCCTAATTAAAAAGATGAGATTTAGTAAAGCAGAATGGATTGTCCAATAAAGAGAAAGTTACTCTTATTGATTCCTTATACTGGGGACTACAGAAAGCATCAGATTCTTGTTCAAACAGGTTATTACACTTTTCTCAGACATAACTATTCTGGACAGAAAGCTGATACATATTTTTGAACAGACAAGGCAAAGCAAAATTAGTAATTTAGCAATTCTAAATTAGTAATTCTCTTAGCATTGCTGATTCATGTAAATATAATCTGAAAAATATTGTGCTAATCCAGAGTTAATTTTCAGACTTGTGAATACACTATTTTTTACAGTCGCAATCTGTAGTTGATTAATTGGCAAGAGTGATTGATGAAAACAATATCTTCCAATTGAAATTTCCTTTCCAATCTGTGGGACCATTACTTACAAGATTCTAGAAGTTCTCAGTCTGCATAGACCACCCAGGGCACCCTGTACTGTTTCACATGCATCGCTAAGTAGCAGTTTTTAAGTTTTTTACAGCTGTGTGGGGCAGATGTTTCTTTGGGGCCTTATTGCCTTCTAAGGACATTAAATAATTTTAAAATAATAACATAGGAGGTTATAGAAAAAGAAGTTAAACTACCTGGTTTTAAATATATGTTTATATTTTATTAGAATATTTATACTCTGCCTTTCTATTCAAAAATCCACCATGGTAACTGAATAAAGTAGACTTTTGAAATCAGCAGTCAAACCAATTAGCCATTTTTCTTATATTCATTCAATTTCTCAGTCATACTTGAGATGTGTTGGAGTAAAAGTGGACCAGTTACTTGATAAGAAAACCATAGTTCTGTGACAAATGTTGATTTAACCATAAGGATATTCCCATGCCTCCAATATCCAAACTTGAAAGGTCATTTCTTCCTTATCTCGGCATGTATTTAAGACTTCACAGCATTCAAAGCATTTCATATACATTATCTGTTGTAATCCTTATAACAATCCTGCATTGTAGGTCAGTATTGTTATGCCCATATTGCAGATAGAGGAGTTGAGGCTGGGACAGAACAGCCTGTCCAAGGCCGCCAGGAGAGTTTAGGGTAGAGGTGAGATTGCATTCATGCTTCAGCTTTTTAGCCAATATACGACACTGATGTGTAACATCCTAGTTTGCTTTATTAAGCTGACCTTAACTTTGAGGTTGACTTCTGTAATGAGCCTTGTTATATTACCCTCTCAAATCTCCTCTTTCCAAGGATCTTGACTGCTCTTTCCACGCATACACACTAAGTTGTGAGAGAGTGGGTAGTTCTTGTGGTCACCTGTACCCTTCAGCAGCCATTTTGCCTGGCCCAGTACATGGAAGGAAGGGAAGCACATTATGGTTGCCCAGCTAAACCTTCCAATTCCAGAATCCCACAAAGAAGCAAGCCAATTATGAATGCAGTTTCTCTCATTAAAGTGAAACCCTACCACAGTAAATAATTGTGTGGCCCAGAATTTAGAATGGGAATTATCAGCTCTGTAGTGCTGATAATTGAAGATCAATGCAGACCCACAATGCAATCACTCTTTCATTTTCTGACTGTTTGCATGTTCTAGCATTTGAGAAAACAGATTTCGTACACATTGGTTACTCAACTTCACTAGATTACTCACCAACAACACTGACTTAAGCAGAAATCATCAGTCACCAAGGAGTGGAGTGTTGATTTGGAAACAATCCACATTTAAGAACAACAACCTTTCCCCTTATTTCTCATTGTTGCCTATTATCTTATCAAAGTGAGAGTGCTGTCTCTTTAGCAACCAAGGCACAAATAATAGCCCTTACCTGCCTTATCTTACTTCTTTAGAACATGTATCTATGATTCAACTGAGACTCACAAAACAAAGCAGAAATAGAAACACCACTATACAAAATTCATCGTGTTTGTCATTCTCTGGAAAGGGAAATATTTATTTATTTATTTATTTATTTATTTATTTTTCTGAAAAATGACTCTGGACCTGCTATCTTTAAGAAAAGACTAGAACACAGCTAGAATCTAGCATATTTACAGAAATAAAAGAGACAGACTTGCAAAACCAGTCTGTTTTTCAAGAAATAGGAGACAGACAAACTTATCGACGAAAACATTCTACTTTGTGTTTTCTTGATACAATTGATCCATTTGCTATAAAAAGAGGGTCCCTATCTTTCTTAATGACCCACTCCCTGTGTCATTAAGAGGAGCCTCACACACACACACACACACACACACACACACACACACCTCTTATTAAAACTTTGTCTTCTATTTGTCTCCATCCTTGGAAAAAAATTCACATGAGTGTGTTCGGCTGCTGTTAAAGACACAGGGACAGGCAGAGAGAAAGAGAGGGGGAGAGTTCTATGGAGTACCATTTAAGGTGGGACAGGATAAGAAATAAACAAGCAGTAAATTTGCCAGTTTAGAAAAGCTGATGTAATTTTTGTATTTATTTATTTATTTATTTATTTATTTTGCAGTACTGGTTTGCACTCCTTTATGCCCTTGTATTGGATATGTGGGCATAGCGTGGGAAATATAGTGCTTTGTTGGGGCTGGGGGTGTTGCTGTGCAAATAAGAAAGGCCCTTCAGTGTCATTATCACATGCTTTGTCTGAAATCAGTTTAAAAATAATTTGCGCAGTGGGTCAGGCCACCCCCATCCCTTGGGACATCACCGCAGCCTCGTATCTGTCACAGTAAATTTTCCTTATTGCAAGTGGAGAAGGAAGCACAGAATACAGACACAGACACCAGAACTTGGATTAAACTAAGGGCCTCTTTCTTTGAATAATATGGGTAGTTCACACACACACACCCTTGGATCTGCATGTGAAAGTGTGGTAATCAATGGGTCCTTCCTCAGGCCACTTGCATGGCTTTATGGGCAAGCATTCTCCAAAGCCAGGAGTCAGGAAAAAACCTGGCCCCTTTCTTCTATGACACTCTGCAAGTGTGGGGAGACCAGCCCATGTCACCCCCACCTGAAGCCTCACAGCTCGGAGTAGGTGAGGCAGGAGAGTCTCCAAAGGCAAACCATATTCTGTCTTGTGAGCCTCATAGCTCGCTAGAAGCAAGTCCTCCGGATATGCCAATCACCAAAAGGTGCCAGAGTGCTCACCGTTCCTATTCTAATATATTCCTGCACTTCCTGCCACCAGTGCTTTTCAAAGCTTCTATCTAAGGCAGTGGTTCCCAAACTTTTTCAGGTCACCGCCCCCTTGGTTCCACAGACTCATGCCCAGCACCCCCCTACCCTACACTATAAAAATCATTATTCAGAATACTGGTTTTCAACGACCCACCAAGGAAGATAATAACAATAAAATTCAAAACAGTAACAATTAATTGAATACTTTATTCAAAATCCAATTGGTGTGCCCTGCCATGCTGGCTGCAAACAGAGGCGTTTGCTCTCTTTTCCCTCCCTCCCTTGCAAAGTCTGGGGCGGGTGCTTCCCATTTAGAGGGGATTCTAGGAGTTGAAGGACTTTTTTCTGTCTAAACATGCATAAAATTGTGCTTTTAACTTATCGTGTCACACTAGCATGAATACAGGAATCAAATAGGATTTCCTTCTTCAGTGGAACACACTTACTTAGGAGTAAGCACCATTTTGTTATAGGAAAGGATAATGTATGTTAATTAAAATTTTAAAATTATCTGCCACCTGGTACAGAGTTTTCCTATGGAAAATCTGGCTGGGACTGAAGTAGAGGGGCACTAATTTTACTGTACTTATTGTCTTTCAATATGGTTAAATATCCCACAGTTACCTTGCTATTCTATTTCTACAATTCATTTTCTCCTGTCTTTTCTTCACCCTCTTTTCGTTTTCAGGCTGAATCCTGTGCACATTTACCTCAGAGTAAGTTCTATTGATCTCAGTGGGGCTTACTTCTGAGTAGACATACTTAGGATTGTGTTGCAGCTCTGTTTTTATGGTGACACAAGATACACGCGTACCATGTTTACCAAAAGAACGCTTGAAAAAAGGGGGTTGGACACCCTGAAATAAGCAAGGGCAGATAGGAATGGTTTCAGCAAGAATTCTGGAAAAAGGTGCTGCTGAATCTTCTTTAGCCAGGAAGGACCTGGGGAATTGCAATTCTCTCTCCCTCCCCCTTTTCTTTTCTCTCCCAATCCTGTTTTAGTCCAGGTTTTTTTGGGGGGGGGAGAACACACAGAGACACACAGTATCTCTCTCTCTCTCTCTCTCTCTCTCTCTCTCTCTCTCTCTCCAACCCCCCCTCCCCTCAAGCCTCACAATAGCTGCTGGGCTGATTACGACAGGAGGGCAGCAGCTCAGAGGGGAGATGGCCCCAATCTGACAGGGGAAGGGAGCCTGGTGATCCCTTGCAGCAGCACAAGCAGCCCTGCTCCCCACCCAGCCTGCCGGCTGACTTGCTGTTCTTGGCAGCTGCTCTGCCACCCGCCGTCCTCCACGTGCTCCTTCCTCTCCGCCACATGGCTGCTGCTCCCGCCTTGTGCAGCAACTATCGCAAGAGGTCTGCCGGGGCAGCTTGTAGGAGGGAGCAACTCTGGCCGAGCAAGCGAGCAGGCGGCGGTGGCTCCAGCAGGAAAGAAGCCCTGGCCCTCCTAGGCAGGGGAAGAGTGGGAAGAGTAGCTGAATTTGCTGCTGTTTCCTGCTCTGCTGCCTCCTGTGGGCGCTTCCCCCACCCCCTACTTCTGGTGGGGCTGCTGTGGGCTTGAGATAGGAGGAGAGAGCGGCTGCGTGAGTGAGAAAGTCCTTCTTGAGCAGGAGCAGTGTGGGGAGAGCAGCTGAATTTGCCGCTCTTTCCTGCTCGGTCCCTGGGTTTTAGGACCTTCTGGAGAGACCACCTCGAGTGCCCCCCTGCCACCCCTTTGCCTGTTAGCACCCCCTGCCAGTGCCCCCTGCCGTCCCTTTGCCTCTTAACACCCCCCTATGCAATCCCACCACCCCCAAGGGGGCAATACCACCCACTTTGGGAACCACTGATCTAAGGGAACACTTTGCACATCAAAAGTGCAGTACGACAATGGAACCAGTTACCAAGGGAGGTTGTGGGCTCTCCCACACTAGAGGCCTTCAAGAGGCAGCTGGACAACCATCTGTCAGGGATGCTTTAGGGTGGATTCCTGCATTGAGCAGGGGGTTGGACTCGATGGCCTTGTAGGCCCCTTCCAACTCTGCTATTCTATGATTCTATGAACATGTTGTGTGCCATGGAAATACAGGCTCCATCTCACTTAATTACAGCCCATCTTATAGGCACATTTCCACATGATTTCCCACCTCTTGGAGCACATCGTAATAACAACAACAACAACAACCCATCATATGCATTTTCATTTAGTTTTTGCATACTACTTTCTATAAAATTGGACAGATATCAGTATCATGAAAGACTAATAAAGCATACAGGGATTGGGGAAAGCACACTTGTGAAAACAAACTATCAGGAATTACTATTCAAATGTCCTTGCAAATAAAAAAAAATGCTGATAGAGTGTGTGTGTGTGCGTGTGTGTGTGTGTGTAATAGGGCAGTTTCTCATTTTATACTGAATTGTGTGAGGGGATTAGTAGTTGCGGTATCAGCTTCTGTGATGAGTTTGATTCATTCATTGACAAAAACGCAGGCCCTGCAAAGTCTCCAAGGCAGTGAAGAAGGGAGGGAATTGGCTTTCCATCACTCTTTGGCACTTGTTAATTGAAATGGTCATAAGTCCCGATTATAACAGCTGACATTTCTTGGACCAGTAACAAATAGAAGCACTCAGCTATGAAACTAGTTGTCTAAGTTGTCTTGGGATTTGTGCTGTTGTCGTAATTCTTTCCTGCCACAAAGAAATGAAAAGTCCAAATTTAGAAACACAGGACAATACTCGGCTCAACATGCTTTCCCGAAGTGCAATAAAATCCCCCGCTTCATTTAAGAACAGCCTTCATGAACTTTCTTATTCTTCTCATTTTCCTGCTCTCTTTTGTAGCTATTTGCAGTGGGTTGGATCCAGATTTAGATTTGTGCAGCCGAGCTGGCAGAAAAGGACTTCCTTGCCCCCTCTTCCCCGTGACAGCCACTTGGCAATGCTACACAAAAGGTCCCAGCCCCCTGCTGAACGGATGAACTGTTTGTGAGTGCAGTGGGGATGCCTGAAAATTGGGTGGAGGCACTTTTGGTCAATGCCAGCATGGAGCAGGAGCCTTGTAATGCTGTTCAGGGCCAGGGGATGGGCAGGTTTTGGGGAAAAGAGGAAAGGGTTTCTTTCTTACTCTCCTGAGGCCTTCTGCTGCCAAAGGGTTCACATGTGGGGGTTGGCAGCTAGCCATGAACTTGAGTATTCTATAGCTATATAGGGGAAGGAGTGTAGCAAAATGTCTGTGTATCCATGAGTGTCATCTGACAGGGGGGAAATCATGGTTTCCTACCGTCGCTTCTACGCCCCCACTCCTGTCCCACTATACTTCCTCTTTCTACCGGGAGAAGAAAGAGGAAGTAAACAAAGACCACATGGCCCATTCAGGGGCCATTTTCATTGTGCCATTTTTCCTGCGCACAACAGGAAATGGCGGCACATTCTGTTTAAAAAGAAAACGTCGGATGAGTCCATTTTGTCCATTTTGTGACACAAAACAGGCAAGAAGTAGTGGGAGGGGTGCGGGGTGCGGGGGACGATGTCTATAGGAGGCGCAAACATCCGTGAATGGGAAGTAGCAAGTGTGCGATAAAACGCTCATCGGATGACGCTCTATGTCTATATCTAGCTTGCTAGCTAGCTTTTCATACAAATTCCGTGTCAGACAATTGACCATATTCCACTTCCTTCCTGTCACATTTTCAGAGTTAAATATCAGGGCTGAAAATGCAGGCAGGCACATTTCTGCTTATTTTAATATATGCTTCCAACTATAAAAGATAATCAAGAATTCCATGTGGCATTTCAAGTACTGTGCATATGTTCAGCATTCAGCCCATATACTTCTATGCAGTTTTAAGCAATAGATGTGAATCCTCTGAATCTGAGTTGGATTGGATCATCTTGAACATACAAGGTTCTGTCTGGTGAAAGATGGTTGGACCTCATGTCCTTTTGATCCTTTGTAATCCTTATTTTACTATTTCAGCTCAACCCAATCTTTAAGTTTACATGAAAAACAACACGGGGCCTCAACCCTAAGAATATTAGCTTGGAAACAAGGGGCATAGATTCTAGCAGAGCATGCCTGCAAATAAGGTGAAGTCTTAAGCATATTTCTAGGAAGTAAGCCCAAATTGAATTCAGTGGGAGTTATCTGTGAGTAAACGTGCTTAGGGTTGTACTGTCTGTGTGCTTAGGAATGTAGTAGTATAAGAATGTGACAGTGTCAACAGTTAAGGCAGCTCTCTAGTATGACAGTCATAAATAGGCAATTTAGGCCTGGGCATTCTCTCTCGTGACTCTATATACAGAGGCAGCAAATGTGCCAAGAAATAATCTTATTGTCTGTAGGTCCATAGGCCAGACTGCTGCAGCTATTTTTGAAACTGGACTACACTTAATCCACTTAGCCAGGCAGAACTTCCACCCTCTTTTGTTGAGATGGATTAAAAGCTCCTATCTCTTGTTTATATCTGTATATCTCTTCCTTCCCTTCAGGAACAAAAAGTAGAACAGAAAAAACTGCAAAGGATGTCAAATGGTTCTTTCAATGCTTACAGTGCCCAGGCTTATGTAGCACTTTGTGCCAACAGATAATAATACATTTTACTGCTTTAGAAGTGCTCATAATGCCATCGGGGGTCCTAAAAGATGTCTTCCAAAACAAGACCCCTTTTCCCGGTCAGAACAACAGCCACACGTCTACATTGGGACAAGCCAGGCGTAGAACAACCATCTCAGAGCCACTGGCGTTTCACTAATCTGTTGTTCTGAGTTCTGTAATGTATCTCCTCTAGAAAATAAGATTAGACCTTTCTCGTCTAATAATAGTGGATATTAAGGATGTGTATTGGGTTCAGCTGAAGCCTGAAGCCTGAGCTGAATTGGGGCCCTCCACTTTATGGTGCTTCCTGTGGCGAAGCGAGCTTCCCTCCAAAGTGTCCAGTTGCAGGAGATTTCATTTGTAATTTGGCTTTAGAAAAGCAGGCCGTGTCTCCACCTTTTGCTTGATTTCCTTAGATGGTGATGGTGGGGAGGAGGGTCGAGTGATTGACAGTGGTGCTGTGGTTAGTGGAATTGTGCAAAAACACTACGGTTTCATGCCGCCACTCACAGAAATACCAGACTTTCTTTGTTAGGAAAAAAGAAAACCGCACCAAAATGGTTGCAGACAATGGGAGAGGCCCTGGAGGAGGAGAGTGTTGTATAAAGCATCTGCAAACTACTATAGTGAGGAATCACGAGCGTGTAATAAATGCCTTGTGTCGAAAAGTTCTGAGTAATGGACGAAGAGGAGAGTTACATACTATGGTTTAGTCAGATTAGACAGTATTATTATTTTATGTTGAGCTATGTATAGTTCAACAGAATTCTATGTTAGAGAAAAGTGGTGTATCAGTATTTTTCAATAAAATAGCTAAGTTCCAAAGCATAACAGACCCATTTTACCTCAGGGACATCTATAACTGGAGCAGGGTACATAATCCCTGCAAGAGAAAATTAAGCATGTGCACTCCACCTTCCAATTGAAGGATCCCTTCGACCCCTAGATTTGAAAGGTGATTTTGATTTCCAAAGTTCCTCGGTTTAATGAATTAGAGGTTCTTAAGGTCTGTCCTCCTGGGTTAAATCCCAGTTTGTAACATACCATTGTTCAATATTGTGGAGAAATTTTGGTCAATTTCCGGTTGAGCAATTTGACCACAGCAGATGATTTATTATTATTATTATTATTATTATTATTATTATTATTATTATATTTATTTGTATCCCGCCTTTTGCCCAATGCTGGGCCTCAAGGCGGCCTTACAAAGTTTAAAATATACATGGGGGGGGGGGAGGGAAACAAAACCATAAACAATTAAAAAAAATACACAACAAAATTATAAAACATTAACATAGATGGAGGGCTGGATTACTCTCCAAAGGCCTGCTTGAACAAGAAAGTTTTAGCCTGCTTCCGAAAGCCCATCAAGGAGGAGGCCAGCCTAGCTTCCCCAGGAAGAGAGTTCCAGAGCACCGGAGCAGCCAACGAGAAGGCCCTCTCCCATGTTCCCACCAAGCGTGCCTGTGAAGAAGGTGGGACTAAAAGAAGGGCCTCTCCAGAAGATCTCAAAGTATGGGCAGGCTCATAGGGGAGAATACGTTCTTTCAAATAACCTGGACCCGAACCATATAGAGCTTTATAGGTCAAAACCAGCACTTTGAATTGTGCCCGGAAACAGACTGGAAGCCAGTGGAGCTGTTTTAACAGGGGAGTTGTCTGCTCCCTGTAATCAGCCCCGGTCAACAATCTGGCTGCAGCTCTTTGAACCAGCTGGAGTTTCCGAACACTCTTCAAAGGCAGCCCCACGTAGAGCGCATTACAGTAATCCAAGTGGGATGTAATTAAGGCATGTGTCACCGTGGCCAGGTCCGACATCTCTAGGAACGGGCGCAGCTGGCGCACTAGCTTTAACTGTGCAAATGCACTCCTGGCCACCGCCGAAACCTGGGCATCCAGGCTCAGGGCTGAATCCAGAAGCACACCCAAGTTGCGGACCTGCGTCTTCAGGGGGAGTGTAACCCCATCCAACACAAGCTGAATCCCTATTCCCTGATCTGCCTTTCGACTGACCAGGAGCACCTCTGTCTTATCTGGATTGAGCTTCAATTTGTTCGCCCTCATCCAATCCATTACTGCCAACAAACAGCGGTTTAGCACAGAAACTGCTTCCTTGGAATTGGGTGGAAAGGAGTAGTAGAGTTGGGTGTCATCAGCGTACTGGTGGCACCGCACCCCATAACTCCGGATAACCTCTCCCAACGGTTTCATGTATATGTTAAATAGCATGGGAGACAAAACAGAGCCCTGAGGGACTCCACAGGCCAATGGCCAAGGAGTCGAACAGGACTCCCCCAGTACCACCTTCTGGGTCCGTCCATCCAGGAAGGAATGGAGCCACTGTAAAACAGTGCCTCCAAGACCCATCCCAGCAAGGCGGCCCAGAAGGATACCATGGTCGATGGTATCGAACGCCGCTGAGAGGTCCAGCAGAACCAGCAGGGACACACTCCCCCTGTCCAGTTCCCGGCGAAGATCATCCACCAAGGCGACCAAAGCTGTTTCTGTCCCATAACCAGGCCTGAAGCCAGATTGAAATGGATCTAGATAATCCGTCTCATCCAGGAATCCCTGGAGTTGGGAGGCCACCACACGCTCCAATACCTTGCCCAAAAATGGGATGTTGGAGACTGGCCGGTAGTTATCCAATACAGTGGGGGCCAAGGAGGGCTTTTTCAGTGTGGGTCTTACCACTGCCTCCTTCAAACAGGCTGGGACCTTTCCTTGGCGAAGGGAGGCATTGACCACTCCACTTACCCACTCAGCCAGTCCCCCTCTGGCAGCTTTTATAAGCCAGGAAGGGCAAGGATCTAGTATACACGTGGTGGCTCTCACCAATCCAAGGACCCTGTCCACATCATCGGACTGTGCAAATTGAAAGGTATCCAATAATACTGGACAAGCAGGTGCCAAAGTTACATCCACTGGATCTGTATCAACAATAGCATCCAAGTCAGAGCGGATCCGAGCGATTTTGTCTGCAAAGTGCTGGGCGAATTGGTCACAACAGGCTGTTGAAAGGTCTGAAATCACTTTTTGGGGGCCAGAGTGTAGAAGGCCCCTGACCACCCGAAACAGCTCTGCTGGACGGCTCTTTGCAGACGCAATAGTGGCAGAGAAAAAAAGATTTATCAGTTAAATATTTTCACAATTGCTTAATCTGCTCCCATGTCTGACCCTGGGCCTCCCACGTGCCGTGTTTAGAGAGGTCTTTGGCTGCATAGGTGCCATGGACTTCCCCTGAAGATTTGTTTTCTGAGAACTGATGATGTGCTCCAAAACATGATCTGAAGTGCGGTTCAAATAAAAATCACCAAGACATTTCTCTTTCTGGGCACCTAGGGATGTACGGATTGTGTCAAATCCATTCCGTCTGCATTTTGTGGATTGTCAGGCGTCTTTCTTTCCATCATCTGCTCATTGATGGAATCAGCCTTTTCCCCATTTCCAAATTAGTGCAAATTCACACTTGCAAAAATGTGCAATTCTGCCATTTGGGGGTATTTAAAAAATGTATACTTTTCTATTACTAAATTTGCATAAAATTCTAGAAAGTTAGGGAAATGGTCTGCAAGTCTAGAGAATTGGCCTAACTGGGGAAAAGCTGGTCTGCTGTGGGATCTCATTTGATTCCATTGTGGATTTCTCCAACGTTCCTAGGCACTATATTTTACAAAATGTTTTATGGAGTACGATCTGTATATTACCTTATTTCTGTCCACCATGGTGAGGAGCTTCAAAGCTAAAACACCATCTTTGGAAAATGCCATCCCAAATCCCATATTTTTTAAGAGGGGAAATGACACACAAATTCCCATAGCATTTATTATTATTTACTTTATATTCTGACTTGCCTCCAAGGACCTCAAGGAGGCATACATGGTTTTCTCCCCCAGCTCTTGTTTTATCCTCACTAGCACCTGTGAGGTAGGGTGGGTTGAGAGAGTGTTCCTAGCCAAGGTCACCCAGTGAGCTTCATGGCTAAGGGGAATTTGAACCTGGATCTCCCTGGTCTTAGTCCAACATGCTATATCACATTGGCTGGCCCTCTCTCTCTCTTTGTCCTATGAGTCTGAATGGAACTCACCACTAAGTATAAACATAAAGCATACAATCCAGGATATTTTGCATGGAACATCTTCAGCTATAGCAAAAAGTAAATTGTGATGCTATGGAAGGCATGGACAATGTTTTCTGTGTGTTTCTCAGTAGCCAATCAGATTCAGTCTGCACCAGCTGATGGTCTTGGTATTCCCTGTTGGACAAATGTTTGAGAATTTTAAATATATTTAACCGTGGATCAATATACAAATATAATACTAAATGGAGGATAAAACATCAAAGAACCTTATGACACCTTAATGACTGGAAATGTATTATGGGGGAAGCTTTTCTGGACTAGAATTCACTTCATCAGATGGATTAAGTTTTGGAACACTAAGGTATTGTAAAAGGATACTTATTTGCTGGTCAAAGCAGGCCTTGGTTTGGGGCAGGCTGAGCGGATTCAAAGGCATGCCTTTGTTGTGTTTTTTAAGGAAGACCGAGAGAGAGCACAGGTGATTTTTTATTTCTTCAAGGTTTCCTCTGCAATCATGAGACCCAGTTGGGTTGTTTTTGTTTTGTTGGTTGTTGTTTTCAAGGGTTGATTCTCAGGGTCCCAGCAAGAGCTATTGGTATACAAAGTCTACCAATGAAGACCACATTGTGTATGAGCTGCAGAATTTCCAGTGCTGTTAATTATTGTGCAAAATCATATGCTTCCAGATTTCTATTTTCTTATGCTAAATCACTATTTACATTGCTGTGTTGAAGCTAAATTAACAGTTTGGTTTGGGGGTGATTGTTTAAAAGCAGCAGCTGGAGCCCTGAAATGAAAGGCACCGAAGGAGTGCAAACCACATTCTAAGTTGTTGTCAGTAAAGATAGCTGGTTTGCCAGGGCAGTCAAGATTCAAGCACCTGATAATTGTACCTCCGTAGCCTTAGGGGACATAAACATGGTACTGCTTTGTAAATCCATTTAGCTGATCTTAGTAATTATATCAATTGAAGGTAATTGATTTCATGACCCATTTTTAATAAGCTGGCTGTTTGTGAATATATTCCAAAGGTCTGTATATATTATCTGCCAGCTGTTTTACCTACAACTGGTGTCAAGCTAATTAGCCATTTTCCCTTGCTCTGTTATTGTGTATCAGCTTTATATATCACTTTTGTGCCTCTACTTGCAATAGACTTCAGTAATTTCTATTTTATGGACAGGGACCAGCAGCAAGGCAGAGTATTTTGCCAAATGGCTGCCATCTGATCTCAACTGAACTGGGATCTGAACCTTGTTCTTTCTGACCTTCAGCTCCAGCTCGCTTATCTACTGGACCATAACGATTTTGGATACATAAGAACAAGGGCAGGTATTAGTAGAGCACTAAGATCTACACTAGGGTTATATAATCACACACATAGCTATGAATAACTTCCATATCACCACCATTATCTTTATAACATCTTACCTGGAAGAGATCTGGAAGCCTACATAGTTTTTGTGATCTTTTAGTTTGCCTAATAAAAGTGGATTCTGGGAATTATAGCCATCATGGCTACCTTTGCTTTCTATATATAGCTGCAGGTAATAAATCTAATTCATATTGCACTTCGTTGAGCACAACAGACTCCAAATTACAGTCAGGGAGATCTCATGCTTATTCTTTGGTGTCTATATTCTAAACTAGCTATCTTCAGGTATGAAAAACTTGTCAACCCTGAAAGCTGTTATCCATGGACATGGGTTCCTGTTTCTAATTTTTCTTTTTTTCCTAACCCCCTTCCAAATCTCTCTCTCATTTCCTTCAGAAGTGTTCCCAGATGCATGGAACCTGCTTGTCCGACCAGCTTCTCTGCTGCTTGAAGAATGTTGAAATGGGGGAATCACACCAGTTAGGCCTTCTCCGATTTGGTGCTGACCAGATGTGTTGGACAGCAGCTCCTAGCATTTCTAGACAACATGGCCATGGCCTTGGCCAAGGTGGCTGAGCCTGATGGGAGCTGCTTCCAACACATCTGAAGGGCACCAGGTTGGAGAAGAGTGCTATAAGTCTTTCCCACAGTATTGGATGCACATGAACACACACGCCCCACACACCCCCATGCTGATTTCATAGGTGGAGATCCATCATGCTCCCTGTCTGGCCGTTTGTTTTTGTTTTTTACTCTTAAGCTGAAAACATTTTCTCTTTTTAAGTTTTACTGCTGCTGGTCTTTGTACTATATTTTAGATTATGTCTTTCTATTTCTGGTAGTGTTTTTATGTATATTTTGCCTACACATGAATGATGTGATGTCCCTAATGATCAGAAGAGCAGGGTATAAAACTATTTCCTTTCTCACGTAACTGACCTCTGCCAACATAGTTGGGTCACGTATTTGTGCTCCCAGCTGCAGGAAGGACACTTGTGGCTAAGTGGCTCCTGCACAGATGGGAAAATGTTTAAAGGCCATGAAGCATATTGTTTGAAGATGAGTTTTGGCAGATTTCTACCTCAAATGGTGGGAGAGGTGGACATGTTGGCTGTCCTGGCTTAGATGGGATGCTTAAATGCTCAGGTGCATAACTTGACAGATTAAAGTATAAGACTTCATGCTTCACATGCTTCAAGAATGTGTTTGGCTGGATACTGATGTGAAAAGGTTTTAATTAAGGGTGCCTGTTTGTTTCTGCCAAGATGGAAGACCAATTCACCTTCTTTCCTCTTGTGTTTTGGCAATAGACTTGCACCAAGGGTAGCCTTGCCAAATTCACCTCACTTTTGACCTTGATGTATTTAACTGTATGAGAACTGGTTTAGCTACACTGGTGTGTGGGGTGTGTGTGGGGGGTGTGCATGCAGACATTTGTTGTTGTATCCTCTCCTGTGGACATGGCTCTGCACCAGCAGGAATCCCCATAAGAATCATAGTAGAGTTGGAAGGGACCTATAAGGCCATCAAGACATAACAGAAAACTGTCTTCTCTTCTCCCTCCTCACTGGTCTTTGGTGCCTTCATGTTGGGGACTTAGGGAGGGTCATTGAGAGGGAATGGACTGTGCCTTATATTTTTATTAGGAGGCAGATGCTTAAAACACACACACACGCAGTCCAGAAGCCTCAAAATAGTTATAAGATTACAATTTTGAGGAGAGAGGGAGAAAGCTCAGCAGCAACAGTTAAATATTCAGGATGTGCTATCAACAGTCTGTTTTAAAAAGGACTTTCAATAACAAATTGTGCTCTGGAAACAAAAGCAGTCAGATGTTTTTGTTCCATTCAGCCTTCTCATAGCCTTGTTTCGTTCACATTCTAGGGATATTGTGAGCTTCTGGACAGAAATCAGTGGATAATGTATGTGACTCAGTGAAGAATCTTGGCTAATGTGTTATTTATACTTGAGTAGGGCCTGGGTCTTTTGTTCGTCCCATTCCAAATTAGAGTGTTGCAAAGAGCAGCACGCCTACCTGCTCCCCACACCCATGATGTGAGGGAAGGACATCATGCTATTGACAGAGGGCTTCCAAGAATACCTGCTAGCTACAGAATGTACCTCTATCCCTCTTTCCCTCTGTATCACCTGCTTCCTCTCAGTGTAACACAACTCACTAATTCTGAGCACTACATGCTGCTGTTTGCAGCTGAGGACATTCCTCAGAGTTTGAGGGATTTACAGAAGTGCCAAATCCTGGCTGCCACAGTGGAGGGGGCAGTGTTATTTTATCTCCTTTTATTTCACTGCAAGGGCAGGTAGTGTCTCAACGTGCTATAAGGAGCCACGTCTAATGCTGGAGTGTTGGTGAAATGCACTTCTGCCAACACATTCCCCTTGCCAACTGCATTCAGCACCCACTACATTTTCCAGTCATCTAGTGCAGCCCCATATAAGGAGCTTTACGGTACCCTAACTTTGAGGCCATGAATGTGTGACTGGATTGCTGGAATCTGAAAGAAGAGGCCACCATCAGGTGGAGTCAGTAGAAAGCACAATGTAGGTACCTGGGCACAGGTTCAAGAACTCTCAGAGGCTACCAATACACAATGCCAGGGATGTGACATGCCATCAAGTGCAAGATTCACTACTCTCATCCCCAGTCACAGGAATTACTTATTATCATTATCCAGACCTGTCTGAAGTCAATTTGAGCTATTTCATCTGCATTCAGCTACACCATCATCCTTATGGCTAAATATTATTAAATATCTGCAGGACCTCGGACAAATGAAAAGACTAAATAAAATGGGCCGTGGTTGTGTTGTTTCATGCTTTTGCGTGGTCTTGGCTAATGATCTCATAAAGCACCCCTCCCCCAACCAGCACCTTCCAGACGTTTTGAATACAACCCTTATAATCACTGGCCATTGGGTCTGTCAGCTGAGGCTGATGGGCACTGTAGTCCAAAAAGTCTAGAGTCCCAGGTGTGGAAAGCTGTTACAGCCACTCTGAGCAGGAGATACTAGTCAGCAAGCCCCCTCCCATTTGCCACTATTTAATTGATCTATTCACACCCGCTTCTGTTCCTTCAGGGTATTTTGAGAGCCTGCCCTGCCTCAGTTTGTTATTGTATGAGCTTCAGCTGCAGATGCTTAGTTCAGAGTGCAGTAACTTGACTACCAGCCTCCGCTCTCTCCGGAAGAGATATGCAGCCTTTGAATCACCTCCTCACAAGAATGCTGTTTCAGGAACCAAGACCTTCTGCCTTTTGGCAATTGTTTCATATTACTGGGGACTACAGACATGAATGTATAGATGAATGAATGTACAGATCTTGCAAACCATTTTCACTATCAATTAGTGCCTTCAATTATTTTTAGTTTGACACTTCATTCGTATGTCTGTGACGACAAATTCCCTAAAATGTCATATGTGTACTGGATTTGGGTTTGTTGTGATACAAAGACAAATATCAGTGTGGAATAACAGCACAATTCAAGGGCCTTTGTTCAGCGATGGTAATTAGAATCATCGAATCATAGAATAGTACAGTTGGAAGGGGCCTAAAAGGCCATCGAGTCCAACCCCCTGCTCAATGCAGGATGGACAGGACAGTATCAGCCTGTTTTAACTCCGAATGCATGCAGTTATCTTCTGCAATATTTCTTTGTGGATAAGGCACGCTGCTAATGAAGCCTATTTTCTTGTTCTAATTACCTATTCCTACCCATTTGTGCTAGGTTAGTATATTTGCTGGTTAGAATAGCACCTACCTGGTGCCCTCCAGATCTGTCGGACTGCAAAGTCCACTTGGGTTTAGACCAAAAGAACTGGAGGACACCAGGTTGGAGACGTCTGGGCTAGAATTTAAGGATTGCCTTGCCAGCTTAGACCACAGCTATCTAGTTTGGCTACCTATTTCAGCAGTGGCCAACCAGGATGTCTCACAATCAACATGTGAAGGCAAGAGCCGAAGCTTTCTGTTTCTCCCAGGCATCAGACAGTTTCAGAGTGATATTGCTTCCATATATGCAGGTGCCTTTTAGCTATAGTTATGGCTGATGACATAACCATGGATCTGCCCTCCATCAATTTGCCTAATTCTTTTTCAAAGCCACCTAAGGTCATGGCCATCATCTTACCTTGAAATAATGAATTTCATAAATTAATTAGGCATTTTGTGAAGGGCTTCCTTTTGCCTGTTTGGAGCCTTCTGTCAATTGCAACAAAATGCCTCTTCTAATTAGTTTTTTTTTTAAATCGTCTTTACCACTGGCGTCTTTCTCCTGTACAAGAGATTATGATGTTGTGTGATACATCTCATTAGGTACATTAACCTAGTTTAGACAAATGCCTTCTGCAGCGTCCGGTCTCATCGAGCCAATTTGTCACAGTTTCTTAAGTTTTACAAAAGCCCTACAAATACACTTCATCCTTGTTCCAATAGAGGAGGAGGGCAGGCAGGCTGGCTGCCACCCTCCTGCCTGTCTTTGTTTCCAGTGGTCTTGGCTCACTTTCAAGGACCTCTGCAGGCAGGCCCTTGCCTAGCCTAACTGTGTGGCAGCATCTGAGGCTACCCCGCTTCTTTCCCCTCTCCAGCTCAGGAGTAATAGCTGTTCCCCATCTTCTCCTTCTCAAAACTCCCTGGCACCAATGGTGGTGGGGTGGGGGAAGACCAAAAAAAAAGGGAATGTTCCTTTTGTCATCATGTGGGGATTTCATAATCCAGAATTGCCACAAAACTGAGCTAGCAACAGTGCAGCTATTTTTGTTGACATCAGTAAGCTCCCTTACTGTGATATCATATATCAGCCAACAACATGATTTGATTATTTTAATGAGGTTGCTTTTGGGCTCCATCACTCCCTCCAAGATCAACTCATGCTTCTGTTGACAAATTTAGACAAATTTCAGCAGCACCAGAACTTCCCATTCCTTTTACATTG
This sequence comes from Elgaria multicarinata webbii, assembly GCF_023053635.1. Taxonomy (NCBI): domain Eukaryota; kingdom Metazoa; phylum Chordata; class Lepidosauria; order Squamata; family Anguidae; genus Elgaria; species Elgaria multicarinata. Next base: position 6,631,647 of record NC_086175.1, on the reverse strand, counting down.
ACAAATTTCGAGCTAGACATTCAGGGCCACTGAGAAACAGGGAGATATCAGCATGAGAAAGGGGGGGAGGTTTGCAGAGAATGGGGCGGGGGGAGTCCCAAGAGGTGCCGAGACAGCCCAGTCAGGACTGAGCATGATCAGTGAAGTCCGGGAGTCCAGGAATGTTGAGCGCAATTTGGAAGAGAAAAATGGACAGTGGTGCAGCGGGAGGAGTGAATTGACCTGCGTGCGCCGTGTATAACTTCTATAGTATCCTAGAGGAGGACGTGCTCAGCTGTCTGGACCCTGAAGAAGGGGGCACTCCTCTGATGGGGTGAAGATCCAGCGCATTTGGGCATACCAAGTTTCAATTTTCTAGCTAGTGTTGAAGGTGTTCATCCTGCTACCTACCTATGATATCAATATTATCAACACCATGGAGTAGCTAAGCTTATAATAAAGTTTGGTGCATGAGCCAATGCCTGTAGTGGAATAAGACCCATAAAGGCATTCTTATTCATGGCTCCTGCAAACACCAGCACAAACTCTTGCAAGTACTTGCTTACATCTCCTAATTACATCTTACTTACATCTCCTAATTCAAAGATGCCTGTACATGTAGACAATTCAGTCAATTCCTTTTCTTGCCAGTGTGTAGGAATCATGTAAAATTCCTCTCAGAGCTCCAGCTTGCTGAAACAGCCCATCTAGTTCCTTCAAGCCACACAGGAGCTCTCACCGCCTCCATGTTGGGCTCTGGTGCGCAAGAAGATGCAGGTTCGGCATGCCCAGTCAGTGTAATCCACGCGGAGGAACCACTGCACCGGAAGACAATAGCAGCTTTCCCTGCAGATGTTGGTTCTTGCACTTCCTGGTTTGGATTTGAAGCTCCATGCTCGGATCCAGGATCTGCCTTCCATTGACAGAAGGACTCTGCTCACACAAGGTGCCTCTGCCCAGTTTTCAGGGGCTCAGTGTACATGTGTGTGGCGGGGGGGAGTTGTGCTTCTGCCAGCCCAGTTGCACATGTCTCAATCTGGATCTAACCCTGGGAATGGATGTGGTGCCTTCTCTCTCCCACCCACATTACTTTTGTGGTATACAGAGGCATCCCAACCATGAGGCAAGATAAGGTGGGATTTTGAATCCCATTAAAGGCAGCAGAGAGGGGAAGGCAAACAAACCAGGCCCAGGGTGCCCAATACACTGGGCAGAAGATCTGTGTAACCCTGATTTGAGTGAACAGAACTTCCTAGTGGGTTGTTCCACATGATAGTGTGCGCGCCAGGGGCAGCGTAGCCTCCTGCTTCATGCCCAAGAGGGGCCTTCTTTCAATGTGGGCCTATAAATGGTGAAACTGATTCATCGACAGAGGGCTTTAGGTGGAGTTGAATAGCAAACACACTTACAGGAATACAGCTCTGCTTTAATGCAGACTGTAGTGCTATTTGTCCTCCTGGATTCTGTTAGCGAAGAATATTGGCTCTGAGATATCTATAGAATTTGGAGCCTTTACTTTCATCCATTCCACTCTCTCTGAAAAGAAGCTTCTGGCTTGTATGGTTTCTGGAAAGTATACAGTGCCTTTACCCAGACAACAAAGAACAATTTATTTTGGCATCCACCTGGGGGGAAATTATGTTGACACATGAAATTAAATGTCAGAAGTAAGAAATGGCAGTGCTTGGGGGGCGCTTTCCGGAGAGTTCCTTGCATTACCAATTAAAATATAATGTGCAGCTCTTCTGTCTTTTGCTCCTGGGAATTTTTGTCAAAAAGAAAAAAGCAGAAATGGCGGGGAAACACAGGTTGCAGTTCACACAACATGATAGTCCGGAACCCCACATAAATTTCAGTGACCGAGGCAGGCAAGAGCACACAAAGTAGAAGCCATAGAAGTGCTGAGGTTGGAAAGCAACTGTTGTTTTTAAATGGATACTGTTGTTTTTACTAGGGATGTGCGCCGCTTATCCTCGAACCAGAGAAGCAGGAGCGGAGCGGGGGGCTTCGCCTACCCTTAAGGCGGAGGCGAAGAGGATTGGGGGACCCGCGGAGCACTGCGGAGAGGATCGAGGTGAAGGCGGATCCTTCGCCTCGATCTGGAGCTCCGCCAAAAAGGTAAGTGGGGTTTACTTGGCCCTGCCGCGATGGCGGCAGGGCCAGGTAAACCCCCCTCCTCTCCCTTACCTGTGTCCGTCCGCGGTCCCACGGCTGCTTCAACTGAGCCCAAGTCTTCTTGGTTGAGGCCTCGGGCTCAATTGAAGCAGCCGCGGGACCGCGGACGGACGCAGGTAAGGGAGAGGAGGGAGGGGGTCTTACCTGATCCGTCCGCGGTCCCGCGGCTGCTTCAATTGAGCCCGAGGACTCAACCAGGAAGACTAGGCCGCAACTGCAGCCTAGTCTTCCCTGTTTGAGGCCTCTGGCTCAGTTGAAGCAGCCGCGGGACCGCAGACGGACGCAGGTAAGGGAGAGGAGGGAGGGGGGTTTACCTGGCCCTGCTGCCACCGCCGCCACCCATGCAGCAACGGTGGCAGAGCCAGGTAAGTGACCAAGGGGGAGGGGGGTCTTACCTGAGTCCGTCGCGGCCCATCCCAGCTTCACTAGAGCCCGCGGCTCAACCAGGAAGTGTAAGCCGCCTACAATTCCTGGTTGAGTCGCGGGCTCTAGTGAAGCTGGGATGGGCCGCGACGGACACAGGTAAGCGGGAGGAGGGAGGGGGCCTTACCTGACGCCACTCCCCGCCACTGCGGAGCTCCGATTCGGAGCCGGAGCTCCTCAGCGGAGCAGAGTGGCCCCCAGGCGGATCGAGGCAGGGCGGAGCGGGCCTGATCCACAATTTGCGGATCGGCCGCGAAGAGGATCGGGGGGTCTGTGCACACCCCTAGTTTTTATGTTTCTGATGGTTTTAAAATTTTGTATACTTTTTAATGTTTACTGTTTTCAACTTTTGTAAACCGCCCAGAGAGCTTCGGCTATGGGGCGGTATATAAATTTAATTTAATAAATAAATAAAAGCTTCATCAGGAAGCGCCCTGAGTTCCCACCATTTCATGGATGGGTCACAGAATATGGCATATTATGAAGCTATTGGCTGCCTATAAAAAATAGCATAGGATGGTGATTTTGCAACAATGTACCAATGAGTTCTGAGGCCATGGGATATTGCTGGGAAGGAAAAAGAATAATTGATCACCTAAACAGTAAGGACAAGAGCCCTTATGGTCTTCATGTTTTGGTCTTCATCCTTTTAAAAAAATACTTAGGAAACACAGATTACGTCATTGAGAAAATTAATTATGTATAGAATGATATGCATATCTAAATGTGAGTCTCTAAATGTGAGTCCAACATTCTGTTTCCCACAGCAGGAAGCTCAAAGCAGGGGCACAAGGGAATTCCCCCACACACACACCAGCACCTGATATGCACAAGGAACGATCTAAGAACTGCTGATAAACCATCCTCAAAACTTGGCAAGTCCTCTTTTTTAAAAAGACTTTCAGGGTGTATCCTATGCAGGTCCAGACAGAAAAATGTTCTACAACTCCTAGCGTGCCCCAGTCAACGTGGCTGGCTGGCGGATGCTGGGATTTGTGGGACTTCAGTCCGTGATCAGGTTAATCTTATATCATAGAATCAGAATAGCAGAGTTGGAAGGGGCCTACAAGGCCATCGAGTCTAACCTGCTCAATGCAGGAAACCACCCTAAAGCATCCCTGACAGATGGTTGTCCAGCTGCCTCTGAAAGGCCTCCAGTGTGGGAGAGCCCACAACCTCACCAGGCAACTGATTCCATTGTCATACTGCTCTAACAGTCAGGAAGTTTTTCCTGATGTCCAGCTGGAATCTGGCTTCCTTTAACTTGAGCCCGTTATTCCGTGTCCTGCACCCTGGGAGGATCAAGAAGAGATCCTGGCCCGCCTCTGTGTGACAACCTTTTAAGTATTTGAAGAGTGCTATCATGTCTCCCCTAAATCTTCTCTTCTCCAGGCTAAACATGCCCAGTTCTTTCAGTCTCTCTTCATAGGGCTTTGTTTCCAGACCCCTGATCATCCTGGTTGCCTGTTTCCAGACCCCTGATCATCCTGGAGCGTGTTCAGAGGAGGACGCAGACAAGCTGGAGCGTGTTCAGAGGAGGGCAATCCTCAAAACTTGGCAAGTCCTCTTTTTTAAAAAGACTTTCAGGGTGCATCCTATGCAGGTCCAGACAGAAAAATGTTCTACAACTCCTAGCATGCCCTCCTCTGAACACGCTCCAGCTTGTCTGCGTCCTTCTTGAATTGTGGAGCCCAGAACTGGACGCAATACTCTAGATGAGGCCTAACCAGGGCCGAGTTGAGAGGAACCAGTACCTCACGTTAGTATTCTGAATACTGAATAGTATTCTGAATACTATTTTTTTAATGCGTTTGGATCTACCTTGCTTCTGATAGAAAGATCTTTAAGACCCATAAAGGAAAATACGCTGTGTTACGCTGGGGCGTGCTCCTGCTCAGAATTCCAGCCAGCCCTGCACTTGTCCAGGATGCTCCGTTCCATTCCTCCTCCCACCTTGTTTTCCATTTTCCCTTAGCAGTCAACCAGCGTTCAGTCACCACTGAGCATGCTCAGTCCTTATGGGGCTGTTTGGGTGCGGGTTCCCTTGGAGCTTTTTTCTATCCCATTTTTTTTTACTTCTACAAATCATGGGACTCTCTGCTGATCAAGTGTGGGTGGCACCAGTTTGAATATGCATGCATTGGCACTCACACCTGAACACTAGAAATAAAGGAAATGATGGGGGGGAGTATTCTTTGTTCCTTGTGTCTTCCTAAGTGCTTCCTCCACCCCCTTTTCTTTTCTTATTTATTTATTTATTTATTATATTTATAAACTGCCCCATAGCTGAAGCTCTCTGGGCAATTTCTTGAAAGGTGAGGAATTCTTTTAGCATAAAGATAAAAAGGCATAAACATTTTTTTTTCAAAACTACCTTCCCCTCTGCATATTACATATGTTTGTAATTATTGGATATTACACTATTGCTTGTTCATCACAACTTGCAAAATTATCACACAAGGTCTAATATGTGGCATGGCTCTCTGATTTCATTGCCTACATAAGCTTTTGGTAGTTGTGATTGAGGTAGACTTAGTTGTCGCAAACCATTGGGATAGAACTAGCTAAAAATGTAAGTCACAAAATATAAATTTAAACCCAAATTCTAGGTACACTGGAGAGCAGCAATGACAGAACTCAGGGTCACAAAGTTAGAAGTAATAATGAAACGTAGAGCAAGAGCAAATAACAAAGCCCTATGAAGAGAGACTGAAAGAACTGGGCATGTTTAGCCTGGAGAAGAGAAGACTGAGTGGAGACATGATAGCACTCTTCAAATACTTAAAAGGTTGTCACACAGAGGAGGGCCAGGATCTGTTCTCGATCCTCCCAGAGTGCAAGACACGGAATAACGGGCTCAAGTTAAAGGAAGCCAGATTCCAGCTGGACATCAGGAAAAACTTCATGACTGTTAGAGCAGTACGACAATGGAATCAGTTACCTAGGGAGGTTGTGGGCTCTCCCACACTGGAGGCCTTTCAGAGGCAGCTGGACAACCATCTGTCAGGGATGCTTTAGGGTGGTTTCCTGCATTGAGCAGGTTAGACTCGATGGCCTTGTAGGCCCCTTCCAACTCTGCTATTCTGATTCTATGATATAAGATTAACCTGATCACGGACTGAAGTCCCACAAATCCCAGCATCCGCCAGCCAGCCATGTTGACTGGGGCACGCTAGGAGTTGTAGAACATTTTTCTGTCTGGACCTGCATAGGATACACCCTGAAAGTCTTTTTAAAAAAGAGGACTTGCCAAGTTTTGAGGATGGTTTATCAGCAGTTCTTAGATCGTTCCTTGTGCACATCAGGTGCTGGTGTGTGTGTGTGGGGGGGGGGAATTCCCTTGTGCCCCTGCTTTGAGCTTCCTGCTGTGGGAAACAGAATGTTGGACTCACATTTAGAGACTTTCCTGCCTCCGCTCACACAAGGGGAAATCCTGAGAGAGAGAGTCCGTCTCAATACAGGCAGGTGCTGCACCGTCTCTTTCTCCGGCTCTACATTTGTTATCTTATTGTTGCTTTGAGGTTTTATGGTCGTAAACTATCCTGAGGGCATTTGTCAATTGGGCTGTATATAAATCTAATCAACATTTTTTAAACAAAACAAAACATGGCTGCTATTAACCTTACAGCTGCTGGACTTTGTAGTTTGCAAGAATCCTTTACAACGAGGGGAAAAGCGTAGTGTAATGAGCAGTCTGGTTGTTTCTTTTTGTCAAGTCCCACAATTCCCAGCCAGCCAGAGAGCTTCGGCTATGTGGCGGTGTAGAAATATAATAACTGAAATGAAATTCCCCAGCTTACAGCACTTTTTCAAAAGTGCATTACGGAGCCGTTGCTATGCATAGAGGGAAGATTTACACCAGTCACAAAACCACTTCAGAGGGAATGAAAATGAGGACTTTGGTTTTACAGTTCCACAACCTCAATGCAAGAACTATAAAAAGCAACTGACATGGGAGTCTTCATGCGTGCACACACACACACACACACACACGTGCCAAATATCTGAACACTAAAAAATTAAACACATTTTAAACAAAATTATGTCGTTTCAAAAATATCTGAGCCTTTAATTCTTCTGGCTATATAAGTGGTAGCCTGCCCATACCTAAACTGACTTAAAATCAATTTTAAAAAAGCATGTTTCAATAGCTGCAGAAAAATACAATAAATTTTAAAAGATTAATTAGTTATGATCAATGGAAACTTCAGACAAATGCTATTGTAGTAAAGTTAAGATGTTAATGGTTCCAATCCTATACTTTCTGAGGAAACATAAATAGCCAAAAGTTTAATATGCCAGGAGTTGTAGGACATTTTTGTCTGGAGGTGGATAACTTTAAAATTTTCAAACAGGACAAATGCCAAAAGCACTGAAATGTTCGACTCAAATGGAAATGAAAGAGCCACTTTAATTCCAGCTGACACGATTCTTCATCGTTGAGTTTTCGCAACCTTTTTGGCGTTTTCCCCCCTTAGGAAGTGGTTTCAGAAACAACAATTTAATCACAACAGTAGCAACTATTACATGTGCCAGCACAGCCTTCCCTGACCTGGTGCCCTGCAGATTTGGTAGACTACAACTTCCAGTATCCCCCAGACAACTAGGCTGTGCTAGCCTTGATCAAACAAATGCCCATTGCCATTTTTGTTAAGCAGGGTTCTGAAGGCGGACAGCATCCTAATCCACAGAAGGCAGTCAAGGAGAATGGGAAACAGGATTTTAAAGGGACACAGGTGATACATTAAGTCCATAGCTCAGCCATAGTGACTAAGGGTTTTGAGCTACAAATCAAAGGGTCTTCTACTGGAATCTCACCTCAGCAATGAACTCCCTGCATGGGCTTTGATAAGCTGCACTCTTAGACTTCGTTCCCCATCAGCAATATCAGGATATTACTGTCCTACCTTACAGGGCTAGTGTAAAGATTACATCAAATGATGTATGCAAAGAACTTTGAACACTTCAAAGCGCTGTGATTAGAAGTGCCAACCGTTATTACTACTGTTAGTTAAAATCCAATCCATTTAAGACAGCTGAATGATCCATTCAGAAAGCTGCAGCAGCAGCAGCTGCACTTTCCACACTCTTACGGGCTACCAAGCACAAACAGGCCATTAGTCACATGAAGCAGCGCAGATAGTTTGTTGCTAAGAAACAGTCGCTGCCGTTTCAGCTCTGAAGGATGCTGTTGATCATTCACCAGCCAGCTCAGGCTGCAGAGTAGAGAGCCGAAAACAAGAGTGGAGGGCAGACAGTTTCCTTGTAAGAATAAGCTGCTTTTTACCTGGTTGTGTCAAAGCAGAGCGTAAGATTAGCAACACTAGCTCCCACCAATACCCTTCTGGTCTCGATCAATCTCTGCATTCATTTTACCAAGGGCATGTCTACACCAGGGGGTGGGCAGGATCTCGCAATATGGTGATCGCGAGATCCTCCCCCTCAGTCCACACGCGGCGCGTTACGTCCTGGGAGGAAGGATGTCGTGCCCGCCATTTTAAAATTATTATTGTTGAAGATGAGCGCACGAGTGCTCCATCAAAAAGATTAGGGTTGTTTTTTTTTTGTTAAAGATCCCACTCCCCCCCCTTGATGGGACGGAGCTCTTGAAAAGCTCCATGCCTGGTTCCTGTCTCTTCGCGTTTACTCACGAGGAACTGGGATGGCTGCCCACACGTGCAGTCTCGGGACGATCCCGAGACTGCGGGAAAAACCGGGGTAAAAGCCATCCCAGTTATCCCGGGGAAAGGGAGGGAACATCCCTCCCTGCGCACGGGATCCCCTGTGCGTCATTTGGAGGCACAGGGATGATCCCTGGGATAAGGCATGGTGTAGACATACCCTAAGACAATATTTTGTTTGAAAAAAAGGCAAATGCCTAAATTCGTCATTGTTAAAACACATTAACACCCCATGCCCCCACATAACATGCTTTAAAATAGATTTTCAAAACCAAAGTGCTTTATCAGATTAGATTCCCCTGGAAGTTAGAAGTGGAAAGTAACAACTCTTCTCAAACCACAGCTTCTAAATCAACATTTTATGCTTTATTGGAAGTTGAGAAGTGCAATAGTTAAATATACTGACATTTTACAATTTTCCTTCCCGCCCGTCAAGAACATGCACAGGAACATATGCATACTACTATACAGGTCATATGCAAAAAAAGTATGAGAAATTGCTTTTAAATTTTGCTCTTGGGGACTGATTCCCCCCTGCATGAAACTGAATTATCGTGAACAGAGTTTGACTTCAAGGTATTCAGCTCCAAGGCAATTTTCAGAACTTACATAAACAGCATCAATCAGCCAATTTCTGAAGAGCTGTATAGATGCAAATCTTATTCATGTAGCATCAAAAATAAAATTAAAAAACCCTATCCAAACTTGTTCAATTCATCCTTTTAAATTCACTCTGTACAACTTAACGAGTAGTTACAGTTCCTATTTTACAAAGTAATTACACTAAATACACAAATATACATTAAGCAAATAAACCTTCATTTTTAGGATCCTATGTCACATCAACGTGTCACCTACCTGCTCTCTTCCTAGAAATACTTTTGCACCCATCCTTGGCTACAGAAAACAATGAGCACATATCTGCATTTTAAGATTTCAGGCATTGAAAGCCAACAATTACTTCCCTCCATATTTCCTAAGGTCCTTTTTCATCAGTCGTTGATTTGGCTTCTTGGTGGAATGCTGGAGAATGGGTCTTCATTCCCACCACCCCAGCCGATTTCTTCATATTTCCATGCTTAAAAGCACTTGCATTAATTGCGACAATGTATGGGAGGACGATCTTAAGGAAAAAAGCTTCAGGCACACCGATCCATGTGTCTTAGCAGCCACCTGCACAAGCTGCTCGAGTCCCCAGTGCATTTGTGCAATTTCCCTGAACATTTGTGAGACCCTCCCCCCAACTGAAGAAGATAAAAGAGAAACCCTCAACCACCTCACTCCTGATGAACAGCTTAATACTGGAAAAGCAAACATCCTGTGACTATTGGACGCAGGGCACAGAAGAGTCTTCCCGACTGGGTGGCAGCATGCAGTGATGGAGCGGGCGATGCTGGGTTCCCGGCAGTCCTGCCTCGGCAGAGTCCAGAGTACTTATGCCCAAGGCGTTGCAGGCTACGCTGAAGGCCCTGAGCCTTGTGGCGCTGGCTGTGGAGGCTGCTGAGTGGTCCCTTGTGGCTGGGAGGAAGGAGGCGAAGGACTCGTCTGCAGCTGTGCTTGGAACTGAGCCAGCTGCTCCGGACTGGCCAGGGTCTTCAGAAGGTTGTTTTCCTGCTCCAGTTGGTTGTTCTTCTCAATTAGCTCTTTGATCTGCTCCTTGAGGACCTCCACTTCCTCTCTTACAGCATACATCAAATGGCTCTTTACAAGATCCTGAAAAGGATAAAGAATGTCAAGATTCCAGAAAGGGGCAAAGCAGCAATGGCAAGCAGTTCTAGAATGAGTCTGAAACAACTGGGCATGTTTAGCCTGGAGAAGAGAAGATTGAGGGGAGACATCATAGCACTCTTCAAATCCTTGAAAAGTGCAGGACACGGAATAACGGGCTCAAATTACAGGAAGCCAGATTCCAGCTGGATATCAGGAAAAACTTCCTGACTGTTAGAGCAGTACAACAATGGAATCAGTTTCCTTGGGAGGTTGTGGGCTCTCCCACACTAGAGGCCTTCAAGAGGCAGCTGGACAACCATCTGTCAGGGATGCTTTAGGGTAGATTCTTGCATTGAGCAGGGGGTTGGACTCGATGGCCTTATAGGCCCTTTTCAATTCTACTATTCTATGATTCTATGACACAACTCGACACTGCTTGTGATTTTCAGAGACATTCCATCAGCTGAGTCCCTGGACATGTATACACTGTGTTCCCCCCCCCCTTCCACAACCTCAAAGGGGAGGTCTTTTTTCATTTTTAAAATATTCTTAAACTTTTCGGTTTGCACAATTCTAGTGTCACATAGTTCAGGCAAAGCAATCAGTATTGCAAGGCTTACAGGATATAGTCTAGTCTAGTCCTTGGAACTTCATGATGCCTGTCCTGTTTAGGTTTAGTGACATAACCAATATATAGAGATAGATAGATAGATAGATAGATTTAAAGGAAGATCACAGTAGGGTCTTGTGTGTACACAAGTGGCATTAGCAGGGCCGAGCCAGCGAGTACAAGAGGAGTTAAGCATCTCTTTCTCCTGCTCTCTGAATGACCTCATAAGCGCCCCTCACCTCCACATCATCCCTGTTATGTTGGCAAACGTGGGGTCGGAACCACAAACCTGCCAAGGAAATGCCAAGCATTGCAACTGCCCCAGCCAGATGGATCAGGGGCCTCAGTGCAACTCTGAATGGGTTGAACACAACTGTCCCCTATGAAAAGGGGCTCACCGGCCTGACAGATCATTCACACACGCAAGGTAAGCAGCAGGAATATACACGCAAGAGAAGGGGCAAGGGCATGGAAGGATACAATTTACATTCCCCGCTGCTGCATTTTAAAAAGCAACGGATGGATACAAAAGAAGCAAGGTTTAAGGTGTGTCTTATTGCACTTCTGTTGGGAAAATGTAGCCGACCTTTCCAGTTACATTGTTCATATCGGTCAAAAACTGGCACGTGTTTTCACCCAGTCTGATTTCTCCTTCCCCCAATGGTAACTGCTTCTGGGCTTGGCAGAGCACCCCCTCCCCCTTCTTGTCCGTGGGGCCAACCCAGCACCTCTTGGGAGATATGCTCAGAAGGGATGCACATAAGCCCCGCAAGCACTGTGCTTGCTCCCACACACACACACACACACACACCCCCGGGGCCGGGCACAAAGCTCTGCAACATTAATAGGCCCATCATCCCCGCAATACTCCTTGCCTGCCTGGTCTGCCCCCCCCCCCCCGAGCACCGGCTGCAGCTAGTTGGTTCTTGGAGGGCAAGGCTGGCTGCCGCATTTCCCTCCCCACCAACCCTTGGTGACGTCAGGCCCGCCAGAGCAGGCCGCCTCGAAGGAGAGGCTCAGCCAATCAGCGGGCTGGGCTATTTATAGCCGGGAGTTATAGTTCAGAGTTTGCCTAGCAACAGAGGAGGAGGAGGAGGAGAGGGAGAAGATGAGGATCCCGTGAGAACAGCTCCACGCAGTTCTCCAGCAACAAAAGCGCAAAGGCAAAGCGGAAACTGAGCGGGGGGGGGGGAGGGGGGGATAACTTGTTTTTTTGAGGGAAGGGGGGGGACACAAGAAAAGTCAAATGCTTTTCATCAAAATCGAGCCCGATCCTCACTCCACCTACTTTGGGGGGGGGGGGGGGGAAGGGGAGAGGAAGGGAAGGGAAGGATGCCATCCCTGGACAAGAGCGAAGACTCCTCATTCTCTCAACACTGAGCCGAGAAGAGTCAATGCACTTTCCCAATCCGCCTCCCTGCCCAAAGTGCCTGCAGGATTAAATGGAGGGTCAGGAGCCGGAGCGCCATCCTCGCGTCCGTGTGAGGAAAGGGGGGGGGGGGGTTGCGTGTGTGCGTGTGTAAGCGCGGGCGAGTGTCGCCTTCACGCGCTTCGCCTTTGCTAAAACCCGGCAGCTCTCTGAAATAACGCAGGAATAGGGGAAAGGCGCTGCTGCTGCAGCCCTGCCCTCCCCCCCTCCCCGCCACATTCCCGGGACCGGGAGGTGCACCTACCATGGCTTGCTCGATCTTGTTGTCTATCGCTACGACGCTCGCACCGGAGGAGCTGCAAGACACAAACGGGGGTGGGGGGAGAGGAGGGGGGAGAGAGAGACGACGTTAGCGGGCGCCGAGAGGGGAAACGCGGGCGGGGGCACCCGAGCACCGAAGGCAGCCGCAACACACACGAACAGGCGAGAGCCCCCCCCTCTCCCTCCCCCAAATAAGCCAGGAAGATGGCAGCGGAATTACATAATGCGGGCAGCCGCAGCGGCAGTGCCGGGATGTCAAACCAGAGCGCCCTGCCCGCCCGCCGGACAATAGCACCCACCCCCCGGCACTACTGCGACACCGGGGGTGGGGTGGGGTGGGGGGAGGAAGCGATGCGGGCCCCCCGCAAATCCCAGCCAGCGCCTCGGGCAAGGGGCGCCCTGGACTATTTACCTACTGTCGAGCCTGAGGGCAGAGCTGTCGGTGCCCAGCAGAGATGACAAGAAGGAAATGGAGAAGTGCCTGAGCTGGTAGACTCCTAGATCCATTGCCACCTGCCTCCTACACCATTGGGCAGTCATGCAACGGCGGAAAAGGGGGAGAAAAGCGGAAAGGCAGCGGGACCCTCGGCCAGGCTGGGGTGCCCCGCGGTTGCGCCAGAGGGAAGCGGGCGGGCAGGGCTGGTGGATCGGGCGGCAGGATGGACGGCGAAGGAGCCCGGGGAGACGGAGGAGATGCTGATGCCGCTGCGCAAAATCCGCCGCCGCCTGCCCGTCGCCGGTGACCAGCGCTCCCCTGCCTGCTCCGCCGACCGAAAACCTGGCGGGGGCTCCAGCCTTCTTGCATAATACATGCAAAAAGAGCAGCGCCCATTGGTCGCTGGCCGCTCGGACACGCCCCCTTGCCTGCTTGCCTCAGCAGCCCCGCTGGAACCATCAAAAGCCAGTTTGGGCAGGAGCCAAACCGGTGCGTAAAAACGTCAGCGCGAAAAACGCAGTCCGCGAAGGGAAGGGGGCCCTCGGCACTGCCACACGCGCACACGCACCCCTCTTCCCCACAAAAGAAAAGAAAAGCGGGGAGCACAACCGCCCCCCCCCGGCTCACCCCCGACCCCAAAGGGGCACATTTCCAAGGATGCTGGGGGGGCGGCAGAAGGCAAAACGAAACACACGCCCCAACTTTTGGACGTTGGGAATGAAACCCGGGGTGGGGGAGAGGCGGCGGCTCTCTTGACGCGCCGATAGGAGCCCTGGCCCCCGACCAGGGGCTTTCGCCACACCAAGATCGCCACCTAGGGGCCTATAAAAGGTGATGCTCTAGAGGGGGGGGGACATTTCTAAGGGACACAGCCAGGGCCTCCCCCGCCCCCAAGGAATCTGGCTGCTACTGCTTTTATAGGAGACCTATATTTTTACTTTGTCTCCTTCAGCTTCTATATTATTATTATTATTATTATTATTATTATTATTATTATTATTATTATTATTATTCACTGCCCTTTAGAGACCAAAATAGATTTACATGGAACAAGATGCTACCTGAGGCATAGCAGTTTAAAAAAAAAAAAAAAAAAACCACTGAAATTGCATAAAACTCTGCTGTGAAAAGGGGCTATTTTTACTTCGCAGGAAAAGCTGCCAACTGCCAAAGAGAGGCAAACAGTACACTCAATCTCTCCTCCTTTCCTTCACCCAGCAGCCCAAGCTGGAAAAAGGCTGGGAGGAGGGGGGAGGTCTCTAGCCAGGCAGCCCCAGGCAGCCCCTCCTCTTCCTCAAAGTTCTTCCCCTTCTGGGGGTGGGACAGCAGGGAAGCGGCTGTTCCTCCCTCCTCTCCGGGCACCACAGCAGGGAGGATGAGGGCCAGGAGCGCTGCCTCTGCCTGCTCACTGGTCTTCTCTTTCGGGGCAGTGCAACACACAGGCTGGGCCATTCTCCTCTCACTCACACCTATTCCCACACCTCACACTTCCAAGTGACCTGGTGGTGGAGATGGGGCTCACCTAGCTCAACTGTCTAAATCACTCGGTGCGAGTGAGCAGGCCAAGGTGGCAACGGCTCTTTTACAGAGCAGCCACGTTTTGCTCACTTGCTCCTTCCGGACGGCTAGGCCAAATTCTTCCTGCTGAATCAGCCAAATATGTGGGTACGAAAGCAGAGCATGGCGGAGGGCAAGAACAGACGAGCGATCAGAGGGAGCAGCAACCATCCTTCCGGTCTGGAGAGATTTTGAGATGCGACTTCAAGGCGTTGCTGCTTCCTCTCACACTCCCCTCTCTCTGGACATGCTTCTGGGGGAGGGTGAGTGTGCAAACTAGAGGAGACCGCAACTGCCCCTGCATTTCTGCTCTCCCTGTAAGAGCACTACCACAGATGGTGCTGCTTAGAGAGAGCTCACTCACCCGCTGGGCAATGCAGCCTGCAAGCCTGGTCACCGAAGGAGCAACCACCTCGCCCTCACTTGCTCACCAGAATTCTTCCTCTGGGCAGCACGGTGGTGGGGATTTTGCCCAGCAAACCAAATCTCCCAGGCACAGAGAGTTTGGGAAAGAGGGGTGAGCAGCACTGGCGGCGCTTTGTAGGAGCACCCTCTGTCTCCACTTAACTGTTCAGCCTCTCTTTCTCCAAGCTTTGGGCAAGTGAGGGTTGCAGCTGTCTGCTTGCTTACCTGTGCTCTGCAGTTCTCTACCACCTTGCTCATCACCTCTCTTTTATGTATTTATTTATTCATTTATTTAATTTTATTACATTTATATACCGCCTCCCAGCCGAAGCTCTCTGGGCGGTTTACAACAATTAAAAATAGTAGACATTAAAAGTATACAAAAAATTTAAAAAACATAAAAACAGTATAAAAACAACAACAGTATTCATTTAAAACAACAATTCTGGGGTCCATTAAAACAAACTTAACGTTATTAAATGCTGTTAAAATGCCTGGGAGAAGAGAAAGGTCTTGATCTGGCGCCGAAAAGATAACAACGTTGGCGCCAGGCGAGCCTTATCGGGAAGATCATTCCACAGTCGGGGGGCCACCACCGAGAAGGCCCTCTCCCTTGTTGCCATCCTCCGAGCTTCCTTCGGAGTAGGCACTCGGAGGAGGACCTTAGATGTTGAGCGCAGTGTACAGGTAGGTTCATGTCGGGAGAGGCGTTCCATCAGGTATTGTGGTCCCAAGCCATGTAGGGCTTTATAGGTTAAAACTAGCACCTTGAATTGTGCTCAGAAACATATAGGCAGCCAATGCAAGCGGGCCAGAATCGGTGTTATATGCTCAAATCTTCCTGTTCCAGCTATCAATCTGGCCGCCGCATTTTGCACAAGCTGCAGTTTCCGGACCGTCTTCAAAGGCTGCCCCATGTAGAGGGCGTTGCAGTAATCTAATTTGGAAGTTACCAAAGTATGGACAACTGAAGCTAGGTTATCCCTGTCCAGATAGGGGCGTAGCTGGGCCACCAACCGAAGTTGGTAGAAGGCACTCCGTGCCACCGAGGCCACCTGTGCCTCAAGTGACAAAGATGGTTCTAGGAGAACCCCCAAGCTACGAACCTGCTCCTTCAGGGGGAGTGCAACCCCATCCAGAACCGGTTGAACACCCCCCATCCGATCAGAGGAACCACCCACCAGCATCATCTCAGTCTTGTCTGGATTGAGCTTCAGTTTATTAGCCCTCATCCAGTCCATTGTCGCAGCCAAGCACCGGTTCAGCACATCCACAGCCACACCTGATGAAGTTGAAAAGGAGCAGTAGAGCTGCGTCGTCAGCGTACTGATGACAGCGCACTCCAAAACTCTGGATGACCGCACCCAACAGTTTCATGTACATGTTAAACAGCATGGGGAACAAGACCGATCCCTGTGGAACTCCATACTGAAGAGTCCACGGGGCCGAGCAATGTCCCCCAAGCACCACCTTCTGGAGCCGTCCTGCTAAGTAGGAGCGGAACCACTGCAATGCAGTGCCCCCCATTCCCAGCTCAGCCAGACATTCCAGAAGGATACCATGGTTGATGGTATCGAAAGCTGCTGAGAGATCAAGGAGAATCAACAGAGCTACACTCCCCCTGTCTTTCTCCCGACATAGGTCATCATACAGGGCGACCAAGGCTGTTTCCGTGCCAAAACCAGGCCTGAAACCCGACTGAAATGGATCCAGATAATCAGTCTCATCCAAAAGTGTCTGGAGCTGTCCTGCCACCACCCGCTCAAGGACCTTGCCCAGGAATGGAACATTTGCTACCAGCCTGTAGTTACTAAGATTTTCCGGGTCCAAGGAAGTTTTCTTCAGGAGTGGTCTCACTACTGCCTCTTTCAGACGGTCTGGGACCACTCCCTCTCATAGAGAGGCATTAATCACCTCCTTGGCCCAGCTGGCTGTTCCATCCCTACTAGCTTTTATTAGCCAAGAGGGGCAAGGATCCAGAGCAGAGGTGGTCGCGCGGACCTTTTGGTTATGCAGAAGGGACTGGGCTTAGCAGGGACGTCCAGAGGGAGCAAAAAGTCAGTGACCTGCTTACCCTTGATGTGGATGAGAGGAAGGGGGAAAGCAAAAGATGCCTGGTCCTGGGAGGAACAGTTGCCCCCTTTGCCTGCACACTTCTTGTCTCTCTGTGGGTGGTGTGTAGGATTGGGGCTTGTTGGGCCCAATCCCTACCACCATGTCACTTGGAAGGAAAGCAAGGTGAGCGAACGGGGCAGCTGCTCCTTCAGAGGCAGCCCGTTATACTCACCTTCCCCAACCTGGTGCTGTCTTGCAACTGCCAGTATTTCTAGCCAGCATGATGGATAACAGGGATTGCTGGGAGTAGCAGTCCAGCACATCTGGAGGACACCAGATCAGGGGAGGCTATTCTATGATGCACTGCCCACATCATGGGCCCAATCTGCATGTCACTGTGCCCGGGTGAGCAAGAGAGAGACAAGACAGGATTAGCACTTGCTTAATCTTGCTCGCACACTTGACTGCTCGACCCCCAAAGTAGCAAAGCTCAGGGTCTGAAACAGACCTGGGGTCTTTCTTACCCCTCTTCTTTTCCAGCCTCTGCTGAAGGGGCAAGAGGAGGGCCGTTGACTGGATTTACTGTCTAATTACCTCTCCTCACCCAACTGACTTGAAAACAAAAGCAGCCATTTTAAACATCCTTTTCGAAAGAAATGTTCAATGTCATGTGTAATTTATTTATTTAAAATATTTCTCAACCTTCTTTCAGGAGTGTGGTCTTTCTAAGGTGGCTTCCAATACAGAAACAGTAAATTCAGTATCGGATTAGAAACACACCTTAAATTTAAACAATTTTAAAATGTCAATTAAAATATAATTATGAATAACCAATGGCAGCAAATAACATAAAACATCAATTAAAAATCAGAGAAAACAAGTTCATTTTAAAGCACTCTTAAAAATAGCCACAGATGAAGACAGCCATGCATCTTCTCAGGAGGAAATTCCATAGGGTAGGGGACACCACTTAAGAAGATCCTATCTGCCTAGTGCTCATCAAACTTAGGATCTTAATTATCAGGTTTCACAAGATATCTTTTCATACACTGGATAATTCCAACAAGGTGAAGTCCTAGTAAAACCAGTGTGAACCCAAGATCCGATTCCTTAGTCCAGGAGTGGGTAGAAGTTAGATCTCCAGATGTTTGGGACTTCAACTCCCATAAGCTCCTGCTGGTATGGCCAATGATTAGGAATGTTGGGAACTGAAGTCCAAAAGACTACCTTCTGCCCACCCGTGACTTAGGTTACCACTCCCAGGCATACCATCCACTCCTGGCAGAAGTGACATTTTGCTGGGAATTACATTTACTCCCCCCACAGATCTCCGACCACAAAACCCTAGACCAACCTTCCCCAACCTGATGCCCTCCAGATGTTTTGGACTATAACTCCCAGAATTCTTGCCCATTAGCCATGCTGGCTGGGCTGATGGGAGTTAAAGTCCAAAATATCTGGAAGGCACCAGGTTGGGGAAGGATGCCCCAGACAAAGCAGCTACAAGTTTTAAAAAGAAAAAAAATATATCCACTAGCCTAGCTTTTCGCAACTTATATGTGTGCATCTGTCTTCTTGTAAGTTTAGCGTTCGGGGCTATACTTTGCTCAGCTGCACATAGAGAAGATTTCAGAGAGAGTGAGAGACTGATTCTCAACTCCCCACACAGTGTACAATAAAATAACTAATATTTCATCAAGCCCTTTCCTCAGAGGTCCAGGGTGCTTCCAGGGGAGAGCTCCCTAGTTCTACTAAACAAAAGATACTGTGTAAAGAGACTCCATCTTTTCTTCCTTAACTGTTTTTCTGTGGAAAGAAATGATGGAGGAAGCGCTGAGAAAGCACGAGAGGGTTACAAGCTGATGACGATATACTCTGGACTCTCCATGAAATGCTTTGAATGAGGCTGGACAATTGTCTCACTATGTTCTTCTGCAAATTCTCTCCCTTTACTGTGGCGGTGAGTCCACAGTGCTTTAGTCCCTGCAGGCTACGGGGCGAGAGTTTCAGAAAATAAGCTGCCAGACCTAAGGTTGATACTCCCCCTAGCTGCCTGTGATGGCCCCAGTCCAGATCAGGGCCCACACATTTTCTTGTGAGAAAAACACGAGCAGCTGTATGCTACATATTTATCACATTGTGCAGTGTGACCCTGAACCATCACATCACACACCTAAGCTCATTTTCATTTCCTCAGTCTCTCAATATAAATTTATCGCATCTATATGCACAGCACCACGGCTTACAGTGATGCGTGGGACCAAACAGCCAATTCCCCCCACAACCATATTTCATGTATTCTTAAAGAGGCTGAGTTGAAAAGAAATTCAAGGAGGAGGGAGGAGTAAATGGCAAAACAAATATGCCACAAATTGAGAGTTTCTTCTACACTTACTACAATAAATCTTCAGCCTTCTATAGATTAGGGATATTTCTGCTTTTAATAGTTGCTTAAGTTATTTATCTCAACTGCAAAAATAACAGTATTCTATAAATTGCACTGCAGAGGCATGTCTGCCATCCAGATAAGGAGAATTTGAAATGTTGTCCTCTCTCAGTCTAACCATTCTCAATAGACCTTATCCTATCTGATTAGCCAAGTGTGTGAACTCCCTTCCACAACGTGGTCTTCCTGAGACTTTTTCTGGGTATTTTACAATCAGTTTTAACACAATTTACAAAGAAAAAGGCAAACAAGCATTCAGACCAAAGTCACCACCCAGGTAATGTGTTGCTAGCACAGAAATAGAGCATACCTAGAGAAAGCCAAGGAATAATTGAATTACATTTAATTTCCAGTACTAGAAGCCCATCATCATCCTCTTAAGGATCTTATTTTAGCTTCCCTGTTCCACTCTTCTTGAGGCCTGTACTACTTACTACCATAAAGGCGTAGCTAATACAACTTGTCTGCAAGGAAAATTGCACAGAGTGAACCCAACCAGAGCCATTCTTTGCCTAGTGGTGGTCACTGAGCACTCCAAATGAAGGCATAAATTCAAAACCATTCCTCTCCTCCCCATTTTGAAAAAGCAAAGAGTAACCATATATTCATAAATTAAATGTGCACAGCATTTCTAACAGAATAATTTGATCAGGCCAGACTATATATTCAACTGCTGCCTCATCTTTGAAATCTTTACAACTGACATAATAAAGCATTCTTTCTAAACAAGAGGGAGAGAATCTTGCTTTTTAACTTTGCTGTTTTAAATCTATATTTTACATCTGTATTAATCTCTGCATTGCTGCTCGGTTTTATCCTGGTTGTGCTTTTATATTATACTTTTATACTCTGTTTTTATACTGTTGTTATAAATAAATAAATAGATCGTTCATTTGCTCATTTGTCTTTGTGATGATTGGGTTGAACCCAGGCAGAATGAAGAGAATATCAGATTGTCTAGTCCATATACTCCCATATTCTAATATTATAGTGCAACTTGTTCTGTCTACTCTGAAGTAAGTATCAGTTTTCATAAACCTTATAAAGGGTGCCTTTTATAGTGCTGTCACCCTGCCTCTTATTCACAAAATGTTATGGTGCATCCAGATGGTTGTCTTTCAGTCATAACCTCTTTTTCGTTCCTGTAGAAAATTAAGGGAAAAAAGGTGGAATTGCTACATAATGGGCCAGTTCACACAATCAAATAAGCCACAGTGGCTTGTTTAAATCAGCGTGGCTTGTTGTGTCATCCAATTATTATTATTATTATTATTTATTTATATAGCACCATCAATGTACATGGTGCTGTACAGAGTAAAACAGTAAATAGCAAGACCCTGCCGCATAGGCTTACAATCTAATAAAATCATAGTAAAACAATAAGGAGGGGAAGAGAATGCCAACAGGTACAGGGTAGGGTAAGCAGGCACAGGGTAGGGTAAAACTAACAGTAGAGAGTAACAGTAGAAGTCTGCACAACATCAAGTTTTAAAAGCTTTAGGAAAAAGAAAAGTTTTTAGTTGAGCTTTAAAAGCTGCGGTTGAACTTGTAGTTCTCAAATGTTCTGGAAGAGCGTTCCAGGCGTAAGGGGCAGCAGACGAAAATGGACGAAGCCGAGCAAGGGAAGTAGAGGCCCTTGGGCAGGCGAGAAGCATGGCATCAGAGGAGCGAAGAGCACGAGCGGGGCAATAGTGTGAGATGAGAGAGGAGAGATAGGAAGGAGCTAGACCGTGAAAAGCTTTGAAGGTCAACAGGAGAAGTTTATATTGGATTCTGAAGTGAATTGGAAGCCTATGAAGAGATTTCAGAAGCGGAGTAACATGGTCAGAGCGGCGAGCCAAGAAGATGATCTTTGCGGCAGAGTGGTGAACAGAAACCAACGGACTGATGTGAGAAGAAGGAAGGCCAGAGAGAACCTGGCCAGCATGGCTTGTTTCAGGGGCAAACAACCCTCAAATAATCCAAGCCATGCCTAGCTAAGTAATTAGGCAAATAGAGCACAGCTTGCACTAGCACATGCTGGCGATTTAAACAAGGCACTGTGGCGTGTTATGATTGTGTGAACCAGGTCAATACCTTCTGAGTGCTAGCAGTACCCTTCCATGTCATGTGAATCTGGTGTGTGCGTTTTATTAGCGTGGTTAAGAAGCCACCCAGAATGTAGGGGCTGTTATAAACCACACAGACTTATTTTCCCCTCCGTGATTATGTGAACAGGCTCATTGTTGTCAATTACCCAGAGATCTTCAGCTACTGGGTCGTACAGAAATGTAATAAATAAAAAAATGTTAAGAATGAAAAAAACAATGTAAATTATTTTCTCTTTAGTTGAAAATTAACATAGTTTAATATTCAGATTTGCACTATTACTTAGGAAATATCAAGTGGCATGAATGGAAAACTTGATTTCAATCATGATTGAAAATCAGTTATTTTCTTGCTGAATTAAATCATTACTTCAATGACTGATTTATATTACCTTGATTTAGTCAATCTATCCTGCCGTAAACTCACTAAAGGCCCTTAGAAAAGCCACCATCAATCAGTCCCCATGCTGCAGTTTGGGAATAATATTGCAGGAAGTTAATAATATTACTGACATAACATAATGTGAAGTGCTTTGAATACTTAAAAATGCATTTTATAAATGCTAAGCATTATTGTTATTGCAAAACTAGAGACAATGAAGTCATTATGAGCAAATTGAAAATCAGGCATGGATACACAAAAGTAGCAGACAGAAATCCTAATCTTTTATGTATGTTATGAGAATGTTACACTAAAAACATTATGAAGGAGACACTTGAGAAAGGTCACTGAGGTGACATTAAATGACATGCATAAAAGAACCCAAATAAAGTAATTAACCAGTTTGATCAACAGCAATGGAGCAGTTGTGGTTGTAAGAGTATTCTTATATGCCATTTTTCAGTGGCTTTCAGGCCCAAAACAGCTCACAAACCTCAGTAAAAACTCACTTTAAAAACAAATGCCACACCTTGAATAGCTCCTTCAGAGTTCTAGCTGGTTCTGACTGAAACCTGGAGCGGATTCACCGTCCCACTGACATTGGAGCCACCAGCCTCCACTGGGGTTTCTCATGAATAAGGTAAATTTATCTCATGGAGTTGACACAATAAAGCAATGGCATAAGGTCTTTTACCACGCTGAAGTAGCAAGTGTGGGAAACTGGGCATAACATATCCGAAGTTTGTAAAATATAATCTGTCCCAAGTTTCTCTCCTCTGCTCCATATACAAAAAGCACAATTCCACGAGCAATGATATGTCAGTAGCATTATTTGATGACGAATGCGTCCAAATCACACTTTGCATATCAACTGCTGGTATAAGAAGCTCTGACAAAACAATTGCTTACATATATACTGTTCGCTCATATACCATCAATAAAGTTATGTTCTCCCCTTCTGAACTGCATATAGGGACAAAGAGAAGCCCTTCATACATGTCCAAATACTGGTGGAAAAGGAGAAGTATTAGTGGGTATATGTGCTTCCTTGATTGATTTTGAGTATGGGTCATTGGGTCAAAAGCATGCTTCAAAGTAATACATGAGAAGAGTTGCGCCTGCAGCCTTCCAAATGTTTTGGACTGCTTGACCAAACACTCTAGTGCTTAGTACAAACCATTAGAACTGCTGTAATGTACCTTTGCATCTCTTCTCAGTTGAACTGATTCCTGTTTAAAACAGAGTCAAATCACTTGTGGCTACGTTGTAGGCAACCAAATGCCAATGTCTCCCCTTTGAGCACAACAGGTAGTCCGAAGATTTTACTTCTCCTGACCCCCGAAATGTAGGGAATCCCACTTTGCATTTCTTAGAAGCAGAGATTTAACATAACTTATCCCCCATTTTTTTCTAATCCCAAATTGCATGTATCAAGATTTCAGAAGATATGGAAAGATGAGGGATTAAGTTAAGTTACCCTGCTCTTCTTTGATAACAATAAAAAGTAAAGTGAGGCAAGAAAGAGGAAGACAATCTCTCTCTCTCTCTCTCTCTCTCTCTCTCTCTCTCTCTCTCTCTCTCTCTCTCTCACTCACTCACTCACTCACACACACACACACACACACACACACACACACACACACACACAGAGAGAGAGAGAGAGAGAGAGAGAGAGAGAGAGAGAGAGAGAATGAACATTGGCATAGGCCTGTAGCCACAAGTGACTTTGCCAGTATTTGGTCATGTATGTAGGGCTTCTTTTCATCCCTAGACACAATGCAGAAGTTAGCCAACTTTCTATGTTGCCTGAGCTTTGTGTCACTTGAAAGCACCGGATACTTCAAGGGAAAAAGCTTGATCTATAAATATTTTCAAACTGTGAACCTGGAAGAGGACAACTCCATCTAGAACTGGTTGAACACCTTTGCCTCCTTTTGTAGATGAAGCACCTACTAAGAGTACCTTTGCCTTGTCAGGATTCATGAATCACACTTTGTTGTTGTTCATTCGTTCAGTCGCTTCCGAATCTTCGTGACTTCATGGACCAGCCCATGCCAGAGCTTTCTGTCGGTCACACTTCTGTAAGTCACTTCTGTAAGTCACACTTACTCCTACCCAAAAAAATGCTTACATTTTTTCTGTAGGTGTTATTTTATCAAGTTGGGCAAAATGCTTGCAAGCATAACGTTGTGAATGATTAAACAAACATTTTCATGATCCTGAAAGTTGTATGAACCTATTACATAATGGTAAGGATAACAAATAATTCTCTGAAATCCTCATATGCAGTGGAATAACACTTCCCCAAATTATATTGCAGTCACATAAGTAGCACACAAAATGAGATCAAGAATTAAAGAATATGAATACTGTTTCTATTTCAGAGGTGTACGGAGAAACAGAAGGAAATCTAATATACACACACACACACTGTCTGCATAGTAGAAGACCCTCATTCCTAGACTGGTAACATACATAGCTTAGGGGATGTTACTGCAGCTGATCCACCTGTGTTGCAGCAAAACTGTTTGGAAGATATAGAGCAGGCAAGGACAACAATGGAAGTTAAAGCAAGGAGCAGAGTATATCCCAGCTGGCTGTACAGAGTAGGTGCCGCCTGGATATCTTGACCTTAGGTTTTCAGCCACTTGGGAGGAGGAAATTCTTAATCTCTGAAGGAGGTTTTGACCTAACAAATTATTGTCTGCTATATATAGAATCATAGTATAGTAGAGTTAGAAGGGGCCTACAAGACCATTGAGTCCAACCCTCTACTCAATGAGAACATGTCACAGGGAAATGTAATGAAACTTGTTTTTATCTGTATGCAACCCAAATGAAATGTTTTATATTACAACCTTAACTAATTCCGAACATATCACTTTTAAACTTTCTGAACAGTTGAAATCATCCCTCCTACACTCTTAGTTCCTAAACGTTTCCAAATAAACTTCAAGCTCACATTCTCCATCAGTTTAGTGTGTTTATTCTAGTCTTGATTCTATGCTTTTTGCATGGGATATTTCCCATTCCTAGAACTGGTTTCTCTCTCTATTCATCATGTCACCTCTCTCTCTTCCAAAACATTCCAGAACCACCGGGGCCCATCTTTTTCCTACAGGACTGCATACCACACAATGCATCTTCTACCCCAGCCCTGCTAGCCCTATAAATTCCATTATTCTCTTTCTATGTAAAGCATCTAGCACACAGTTGGAACTAAATGAACTAACAAGTCGCAGCAGCTGCTAAATTTTTCAGATTTGAAGGCCAGAAAATAATTTTATGCATCCTCTATAAATCTGGTCTATCTCACTAAGCTCTGAATTCAACTGGTGCTGGTCTGTCAACTGCCACTTGTCTGTTCAGCTGGGGCAACTAGCAATGGCCTCCAGGCACAACACCCAAGTTATGATGGCCAGTTGTGTGTACAGCTCAGTTCCCCTGCTCAGGCTGTACTTGCTAGTTTCTTGTACCTTAGGTGTAGCTTTTAAAGCAGGATGAAGTCAGAGCTGTGTTCACAGACTAACATGGAGGCAGCAGGACATGAGGCAGAGAGGGTTCCTGAACTAATCTTTCCATTGCAGCAGGAAAACCATCATAGGGACCAAGTTAGATCCTGCCCAGTTTCCCACCACTGCAGGACAATTGATCTCTGTTGCTGCCTCGCCTGTGCTTCTAGGTCAACATGAATTGGAGAATCAGCCACTGAGCAATGCAAATATACACTGAGCAGCACTAATGAGGATGACTCTCCCAGCTCCACACCCTCTCTTTGGGCTGTAAGGGCTAGAACAGAGGGAGAAGAGCAGAGGTGTGGACTGGGGGAGCAGAGCTCTGGCAGGCAGAGTAGCGGGTGGATGGCTCACTTCAATTTTTACTGATTGGAAGGCTTTGCAAAAGGCCCTATCGCACCAATACAGCAGCCTTCAAGAAACTTGAATAGTGGACTGTGCTTACACATAGTCTATACACGGTAGCACAAATGCGAAGGTTAAAAAAGTTAAATAGACTCCAGTTTGTGCAAGCTGAAAACTGCAGAGATAGGTGAGATTCAAAAACAGGGTAAGTGATCTGCACAAGTCCATCTACAAGGGTAGTGGGCAAAGCTGAGATTTGGACCACGACTGTCTCAGATTCAGCTCTATTACCTGACTTTTTCTGGTTCATAAAACCGTTTACTATAAGCTTAAATATACAGATTAAGTACAGCACCCTATAAATGATGCAGGGTGTGTGGATGGATAGATCGATCGATAGATAACATCCATATACAGCTTGTTAAACAAAATGGCACGAACCGACAAAGATATCTAACCTGGATCACTTTAAAACTTAACCATCCCCCCGAAGAATCTAAAATTCAACACACCATTTTACAATTACCTCTTAAGATGCTGCTCCAAATCCAAAAAAACTTTCATGACTACTCCGTGGAAAACTTGTCCCTGGAGAACTGTTGGTTACATCAATCTCAGTGTTGTGCCTATCAATCAGTTACTGCACAACCAGACATCAAAAGAAACATGTAATAATTCTCAGCGTGAATATGTGTAGCATTAGCAGTAGTCATATAAATTGTCCTTCCTGAGTAATGCAGTGCTTTAAGGGATCTTAAACGCAGGTAAAGATCAGGCAGATGCTGCTATTCAAAGATTGCCGGGTCTAATACTGGCTGGTTATGGTCAACAACACAAGGGCAAGCAATGACGTCACAGAGCTTGAGATCACGTGCTGCCATGTTACATAAAGCATCAAGAGAGATTAAAATCTTCCTGATCAGGATTTCATCTCTCGGCAGTTACATCCAGCATCTTTCTGAAGTATGCATTTTATCCTCCAAGTCTGATGAGTCATTCTCTGCTCTCTTCAGCATAAAATATACATGGTAATTGTTCATGCTTGCTTTATTTCACAGGAAAAGGTTTTCAGTGGACTGATCTTTCAGCAGAGTGTTTGAGGTCTTGATGCTGGTGTCTCTCTCTCTCTCTCTCTCTCTCTCTCTCTGTGTGTGTGTGTGTGTGTGTGTGTGTGCATTTTAGAGGTCATTGCAGCTCTTCTGACCTTATCTCGCATTTACCCATTCCTCCCTGCACCCTCAGTCACAACAAGCTGGCAGAAAAAAAATATGAGAGGGGGAAAACAGGAAGCTGGGCTACCTATTATGCATTATAAGGATAGAGAAAGCGGTATCTCCTTCCAGTAAAAGAAACTGACACCAATTCCAACCCAAGAGCTGGCGTCCCTGTTTCTCAAAGTTCTAATTAACTGAAGGGCAACCAACTAGAAAACCTACAGAAGCCCCTCCGCCCCATCAGCCTTTAGTGTCTGGTGATTAAGGACCACAACCTTAAAGCTGATTCAAGAGCTTTGGTTGGGAAGTGAGGTAGCAATTTAAGACAAGAGGAAGAGGAAGAGGAAGAGGTTGTTTCAGACATACTTCTTCACGTAGCATCAGCACAATGAAAGTAAACCAAGATGGCACTAATGCCTCCTAAGGTATTTATTTCATTTAAAGGTATTTATTTCAACATTGCCATCCTTTTGACATTAAGGCTTAGTTGTTTTTAAGGTTGACTAATCGCTTTTGACTAACCAATTAATCCATTAATTAAGCTACTGCAGTTATAGGTAGAGATGCGACAGTTTGAGATTATTTCATGCCAAGCTAACAGTTTTTCTCCATGAAATAATGCAGACCCTTGGAGAATTGTTAGGAAAATGATCTACAGACACACCAGGCAGTATCAACGAAAGCCACGACTAGCGCAATGGGTGGCCAGCGTTCCAAAACCAACCTGACGTGAGAAGAAATACTTGTTTCTGGAAGAGGGCAGGTAAGCAGAGGTTGCAGAAGGAAGGTCCGCTGACCAGTCCCAATCCAGAAACAAGTACTTCACCTTGTTTCCAGGGCTGATTTTAGAACCTTAACAGATCAAGCAGGACCACACCAGCAGTATTGCAAGCAGCAGCCAATGATGCAGAGCAGGCAAATTCCCAACACAATGACTGTACATCACATTTTGTGTTACTAAATATTACTGGGGGGGGGGGGGGGAAGGAGGTGGAGCTGTTGGGTCGTGGCTTTCAGCAGCAATTACATGTCACCCACAGTATGTTCGATCCAGTGTCAGCACTGAAGCGCCTCTCTCACTCCCTTCAGAGAAGGAAAGTAAATGTAAAGATTACCGATTTCTACCTGAAATTTCTTAGGAGGCATTAGTGCCATCTGAAAGCTACAATTTAACATCCAAAGATTGTGACAACAGATCATTAAAATTGTGACAGTTTTTAAAAATAAAAGTCAAAGTTGTTATCTCTGGCATACTGAATAGGCTGACTCTTGTCCTGCAACTTTTTGAGACCTTCAAAATTCACAAAGTGCCCTTCTGGATCCAGGCTTAGACACGCATAGTGTAGACCCACTGAAATCAGTGAGACTTAAGAGATTCATAGAGTCTACCGCAGAACTGTTGTTGTTTAAAATGGTTACTGTTTTATACTGTTGTTTTTATATTTCTGATGGTTTTAAATTTTGTATACTTTTTAAATGTTCACTGTTTTTAACTTTTGTAAACCGCCCAGAGAACTTCAGCTATGGGGCGGTAAATAAATAAATAAATAAATAAATAAATACTCTAAGTATAACTCAGTCTGGATCCAACCCATTCTCTACAAGGTAAGATCAACCCAACGCATCATCCAGTGTTTCCAGAGTTACCACCCAGGGTTCCAGGAAGCTCAAGCAGGCATGAATGCCACAGCCCTCCTTGAGCAGCAGACGTTCAGGGGTGCCCCTGCCCCTGAACCCAGAGGTCCCATTTAACTATTTTGGCTAATGGCATTTGTTAATAACGATGCTGATTCACTCAATTTATGAGTCAGTTTATAGTCAGAAGTCTCGGGGTGACAAACATAATAAAAACAAAAACCAATAAAACTAAAACCAATGATAAAACATATTAAAAGAATTCAAAAGCAGCAACAATAATTCAGAAATACCCTTCTCTATTAATTTATCTAATCTACATTTTAAGTTGTATAAGCCAGTGGTACTGCTGTATTTTATGAGAGCTGATTTCAATGAAAAAATTAATGCACTGTGTGAAGTACTCTCTAATGTTCCACATTCACACAGTAATGAAAAGAAGCAAGATTCCCTCTAGACATTCCATACCAGGAACTCCCTTCCCCTCAAGACTCAATATCAAAGCATTTTCATTTAGCCAGGATTTCTGCAGTGGCTGTTAACCTGGCACAGGTGTTTTTCGCTTAATGGTAACTCTACCAATACTGAGCGTTCCTCTCTCTGCACATCAATCATCTCTTTCATTCCTCCTTGATAGAGGAGAGTTCTTCTCAGGACTGCTGGCCCTCAACTACTGGCCAAGGACAAGCAGCATGCCCTGCAGCTTTCATGTGGTCTGAAAAGCTTAGTTACATTGCACAGGAATGTTTCATATTGCACAAAAACTCAAGGGCTAAAATACACAGTCTTTGCTATGGAACTGGGCACAGCTCTATCCAGCCAGTGCTCATTTGGGTTAATCCTAATGAACTTGAGGACGTGGCTCCTTCCAAGTCACCACCACAGATGGTACTGGTGGGGTGTTAAATATACCAAGGAAAAACAACAACAGTAATAACAACGATACAATTTGCACAATCTCACAGGCATTGAATTGTGGGGGGGCGGGCGCAGGGGGCAAGGAGAGAAAATGAGTCACTGCTGTACAGATAAATGTAAAGGCAGGAACTGCAAATGGCCTTAATTCACATTCCTGATCCTCTCCCAGGCCTTTATTATTTTATTTCATTTGCCAGTCATGCACACCCTCTGTCACCACATCACAACTCCTTGCCCTAATGTGATAAATTCTTCAAACATTCAGACATCTCTTTTATGAAAAGAGCAGGTAAGAGAGCAGTTTTTACTGAAAGACAACAGGCACATACACCCCTATCAAGTTCATTTGAATTAAATCGGTGGAGATTATGAACAGTGCTGTGTCTATTTGCAAGCGCTCAAAGGGCAGAGCACGGATATTATTATGAATATTATGAAAGCAAAGGTGTCAAGAACAGCAGTACATCTGCAGATAGAAGCAATGCTGAAAAGGCAAGGGTAGAAATAAGTGATATGAAGTACAAAGACCAATTACTGACTGGGCATGTTTAGCCTGGAGAAGAGAAGATTGAGGGGAGACATGATAGCACTCTTCAAATACTTAAAAGGTTGTCACACAGAGGAGGGCCAGGATCTCTTCTCGATCCTCCCAGAGTGCAGGACACGGAATAATGGACTCAAGCTAAAGGAAGCCAGATTCCAGCTGGACATCAGGAATAGGGTGACCATATGAAAAGGAGGACAGGGCTCCTGTATCCTTAACAGTTGCATAGAAAAGAGAATTTCAGCAGGTGTCATTTGTATATATGGAGAACCTGGGGAAATTCCCTCTTCATCACAACAGTTAAAGGTGCAAGAGCTACTAGAGTGACCAGATTTAAAAGAAGGCAGGGCACCTGCAGCTTTAACTGGTGTGAGATACAAAGATACAAGAGCCCTGTCCTCCTTTTCATATGGTCACCCTAATCAGGAAAAACTTCCTGACTGTTAGAGCAGTACGACAATGAAATCAGTTACCTAGGGAGGTTGTGGGCTCTCCCACACTAGAGGCCTTCAAGAGGCAGCTGGACAACCATCTGTCAGGGATGCTTTAGGGTGGATTCCTGCATTGAGCAGGGGGTTGGACTCGATGGCCTTGTAGGCCCCTTCCAACTCTTCTGTTCTATGATTCTATGATTCTAAGGGCCGAACCAGACATTACATGGAAGGCTCCCAAATGGATCTCCAAACTTCTTTTTCTCCATTTAAAAGCAGCTGTGAAGCGGGGGGCATCTGAACTGTGGCTACAGTACTGGGAGAAGGGAGGCAAAAGTCTTGCATCATTTCCCTTGTTCAGCTCCCCTGCCAATGCTACTAGTCACAAAGGGGGTGGGGGGAGATTACATTAGGCATATCTCACCTACCTTTTTTACCCTCCACAGCTTTGGGGATAAAGCTATTTTAATCAGGGAAAGAGTGCAAGATGAAAGGGTTTACTATCCTCTTTCCCCAGTGCCACATCTCAGATCCAAACCATCCATCTCCCCTGAAGTTGCTGCTTCTAATGCAAAGAAAGGGATGGCTGGAGATTTGATCACAGTAATTTGGCACTGAACTAAGAATCAGGAAGTCCCAGGTTCAAATATCAGCTCTGTCATTAGAGGACCTTAGACGAGCCATACTTCCTCATCTTCACTCTCCCCACCCCCAGAGTTCCAGTTGCAAATATGAGATAATACTAACCTACCTTACAGGGCTGTTGTAAGGATCACAACAGGACAAGGTATGTGGAGCACTTTGAACAACTGAAAGTGCTATACGGCTACTGGGTAAAACATCCTTCCCACAGTTACCTTTCTTTCCTTCTCCCAGTTACTTGGTTCACATGATCGAACAGCCCACCATGGATTATTTCAGCCAACAGACCATGGGCTAGCGAAAGGTTGTTTACCCCTCACATAACTCACAGTCCCCGGGTTCACAGGACACGACAAGCTGCAGCTGGGCACTGAATCTTCAAAAATAGCCACCTGCATGTGCCGCAGCTCTTCATGGGTTAAATCAGTGGTTCCCAAAGTGGGCGGTATTGCCCCCTTGGGGGTGGTGGGATTGCATAGGGGGGCGTTAAGAAGCAAAGGGAGGGCAGGGGGGCACTCGAGGTGGTCTCTCCAGAAGGTCCTAAAACCCAGGGACCGAGCAGGAAAGAGCGGCAAATTCAGCTGCTCTCCCCACACCGCTCCTGCTGAGGAAGGACTTTCTCACTCACGCAGCCGCTCTCTCCTCCTATCTCAAGCCCACAGCGGCCCCACCAGAAGTAGGGGGTGGGGGAAGCGCCCACAGGAGGCAGCAGAGCAGGAAACAGCGGCGAATTCAGCTGCTCTGCCCCCCACTCTTCCCCTGCCTAGGAGGGCCCAGGGCTTCTTTCCTGCTGGAGCCACCGCCGCCTGCTCGCTCCCTCGGCCAGAGTTGCTCCCTCCTACAAGCTGCCCCGGCAGACCTCTCGCGATAGTTGCTGCACAAGGCGGGAGCAGCAGCCATGTGGCGGAGAGGAAGGAGCACGTGGAGGACGGCGGGTGGCAGAGCAGCTGCCAAGAACAGCAAGTCAGCCGGCAGGCTGGGTGGGGAGCAGGACTGCTTGTGCTGCTGCAAGGTATCACCAGGCTCCCTTCCCCTGTCAGGAGTTGCAGACTGGGGCCATCTCCCCTCTGAGCTGCTGCCCTCCTGTTGTAATCAGCCCAGCAGCTATTGTGAGGCTTGAGGGGAGGGGGGGTTGGGGAAAGAGAGAGAGAGAGAGAGAGAGAGAGAGAGAGAGAGAGAGAGAGAGAGAGAGAGAGAGAGATACTGTGTGTCTCTGTGTGTGCTCCCACCCACCCCAAAAAACTGGACTAAAACAGGATTGGGAGAGAAAAGAAAAGGGGGAGGGAGAGAGAATTGCAATTCCCCAGGTCCTTCCTGGCTAAAGAAGATTCAGCAGCACCTTTTTCCAGAATTCTTGCTGAACCATTCCTATCTGCCCTTGCTTATTTCAGGGTGTCCAACCCCCTTTTTTCAAGCGTTCTTTTGGTAAACATGGTACGCGTGTATCTTGTGTCACCATAAAAACAGAGCTGCAACACAATCCTAAGTATGTCTACTCAGAAGTAAGCCCCACTGAGATCAATAGAACTTACTCTGAGGTAAATGTGCACAGGATTCAAGCCTGAAAACGAAGAGAGGGTGAAGAAAAGACAGGAGAAAATGAATTGTAGAAATAGAATAGCAAGGTAACTGTGGGATATTTAACCATATTGAAAGACAATAAGTACAGTAAAATTAGTGCCTCTCTACTTCAGTCCCAGCCAGATTTTCCATAGGAAAACTCTGTACCAGGTGGCAGATAATTATTTTAAAATTTTAATTAAAATACATTATCCTTTCCTATAACAAAATGGTGCTTACTCCTAAGTAAGTGTGTTCCACTGAAGGAGGAAATCCTATTTGATTCCTGTATTCATGCTAGTGTGACATGATAAGTTAAAGGCACAATTTTATGCATGTTTAGACCGAAAAAAGTCCTTCAACTCCTAGAATCCCCTCTAAATGGGAAGCACCCGCCCCAGGCTTTGCGAGAGAGGGAGGGAGGGAGGGAAAAGAGAGCTAACACCTCTGTTTGCAGCCAGCATGGCAGGGCACACCAATTGGATTTTGAATAAAGTATTCAATTAATTGTTACTGTTTTGAATTTTATTATTATCTTCCTTGGTGGGTCGTTGAAAACCACTATTCTGAATAATGATTTTTATAGTGTAGGGTAGGGGGGCGCTGGGCATGAGTTTGTGGAACCAAGGGGGCGGTGACCTGAAAAAGTTTGGGAACCACTGGGTTAAATAAACCACGCTGGGGAGTTCGATCATGCAAACCAAGCCAAGAGTCATTGATAATTTCCCCCAAAGTAATCATTCTATGTTCAAACATGGGCAGCACAGCAAAAATCATTCCTTTTTATTATTCCTTTTAATTATTACTAAATTATTATATTAATGGGGCACACTGATTTCATTTCAACGCCAAGTAAAAACACGGCTTTTTAACAAAGCCTTTAATAGTTAAATTCACTAAGATGGCACTTTGTTTTAACTGTTTTAATTGTTTTTACTGCTTTTAAAGTATATATTGTTTTAACTTGGTTCATGGTTTAATTTGTTTTTAGCTGGGTATATTTATTGTTTTATACTGTATGCTTTTATCTGTATACCGCCCTGAGATCTTAATGATATAGGGCGGGATACAAAAGTTTTAAATAAATAAATATTCCTTGATGAATGTTCTAAGTCTTCAAATACAGATTTGAACACTTTTAGTTTTGCCCTAAGACCAGGTACAATTTCAGGTACAATTTCTTGCTAGTATTAGCGTAAGATTCTGGAAGATAGGTTAGTGGTTAGTGTGAGAAGGCAAGATTATTATTTATAATAAATACTTTCATACTTTTGCTGATTCCTGTGTGTTCATGCAATTCTTGTGTAGGTCAACAAATCAGTAAAAACTCTCCCTCCCCCAGTTTTTAACTGATGAAACATTTGTACTGCTTTGAAAAGACAAGCCTCCAGCTACAACTGAAAGTGTTTGAAGTACCCCCATTTCTTTTCTCCTCCTGTCAGCTTCCTATGCTCAGCACCAAGACACGCTTCTCTCTCTTTTTGTTCTGAAACATTCTGACTGTTATAAATTGTGACAGGTTGCACACAGATGAATTACCACTGTGAGCACATACTGATGTCTGATACAGACAGATCTTAGCTCCAATGGTAGAAAAACAACTAGATTTTAGACATGGTGGAACTAGGAAACTTATAGAATTTAATGTAGTTGCCTCAGTGGCAGGCAGTCCTAAATAACACAAGCTTTACTCTTTGGATTCTTTTTTATCCTCATTCCCCTAACCTCAAAAAAAAAAGGCAAATAAAGGGAGAAAGCAGAAGTTTGGGTTTCATCTGGAAATGAGTTGACACCTAGTTACACAACTTTGCTCTATGAAATAGAATAAAATATAAATAGAATATAAAACAGTTCACACTCTTCACTGATCCAACTGTCACAAGATTTCAGATCGCACAGAACTCTTCAGGCAAGAATAAGAAGGGAGGAACTTGGACCTCATTGCCTCTTCTCTAAACCTAGAGGTGGTGATGCAGCACCATTGGAAAAACAATGTAATCAGCGACAAGCTGAAGCTTCAGGGTAGCTTGCATTTGCTTTCTTGAGAAGATTGTTCTCTTCAAAACCCAACAGCAGTGGAGTCACTATAAGAGCACATGGGGATAATAGCAACCCTTTTCAAAGCACGAAGCCCCACATTGAGGATTTCCAGGGCCCTGGGTGAGGGGTAGTAGTAGTTGTATCCCTTGAACTGTTTGTTCATATTGCATTTATAGGTGTGTATCTACATCTCCCCATCTCTGGGCCCCTCTATTCAACATAGAGGAAGACTACTGGCAAGAAACGAAGCCCAGGAGAATGCAAGGATATCCCCCATGCCTTCAGCCCTTGCAATTCTCCTGGGAGGGTAAGGAAGAGCAAGACAACGGCCTGGTTTGCACATCACAGCAGCCCAGTTTTTTTAAAAAACTTGGATTACTATAAACAAGCCAACATGCTAGTTCACCTGGCTCCATTGCTCCTGCTTGGCTCCTCCTGCCTGTTGGAGCGGAACCCTGGCTTGTCAGGAGAGAGACAAGCCACGGTTCAGACATCATGCGAAGCTTCCTTGGGTTGTTTGGCAGCTCCTGCTAGCAGGAGAAGCCAAATGGGAGTGATCAAGCATGCTAGGTCATGCAATTGTTTCATTCCGTTAGCACAAATGATATTGCACTACGAGAAATTTGGTTCTGAACTATGCACAGGTGAAGAATCAACTAAAGTTAGATTGCACAAGCAATTGTGCATTATGCTTGTGCAACCCATTGCACATAACTCTCGTGAAAGCCAATGTGCATTCTTCTTGTGCAACCTGTTGTTCAACTGACTGCATGGGCTACTGCTTGCATAACGGAAAGATTCAGCGGTGCCTCGCTAGTGCTATTTGAGTGTGTGGGAGGACACTGTTGGATACTGCTCACGGTAATTCAGGGTTTTAAACACACTGAGTTGCCATGCTTTGCAAACCAGCCCGGTGTTATGCAGCACCTCTCCTTTTGGGAGAGACACAGACAGGCCAACGAGACTTGTCAACATCTGTATCTCTTTCAAAATTGTCCTAAAAACAGTGTGCGAGAGTGGAATGACGGTGGCCAGAGTTAGGCAGGGAAGGGGGCACAGTTTAGTTTCAATAAGGTTTATCTGATTTAACATAGCTTTAATGCATAGATCAAGACTCTCCAATCTTCTTGGCCATGTGGGCACATTTGTCATTTTGAGAAAGTGTTTTGGGTGGTGTAGCAAAATGGCTGACGTGGGGCAGGAGCACAATCATCCACAAAGTGGCTGCCATTGGGGGCATGGCCATCCCCCAAAATTGCTACTGCAACAAAACTCCCACAAGGCCAACTCTTGCCAAGAGACCAATCTACTACCTCTCTCACTCTCAATTCTTGCTCTCATCTGTGCCCCACATTCCCTCTTAAGACTGCAATTCAATGCATGTTTACATGAGAGATTTGAACTCAGTGGTACTTCCCTCTGAGTATTTTATTTATTTATCATTGCATTTATATCCCGCCTTTTTTCCTTTAAGGAACCCAAGGTGGTGTACATAATCCTCCTCCTAGAATCATAGAATAGCAGAGTTGGAAGGGGCCTACAAGGCCATCGAGTCCAACCCCCTGCTCAATGCATTAAAATCTGTATTTTAATTTTATATCAATTTTGCTGCATGGTTTTTATTCTGGTTGTGCTTTTTATATTGTATTGTGTATTTGTGCTTTTAACCTGTTGATTGTTTTACTATGATTTTAATTTTTGTGAACCGCCCAGAGAGCTTCGGCTATTGGGTGGTATGGAAATGTAATAAATAAATAAATCCACCCTAAAGCATCCCTGACAGGTGGTTGTCCAGCTGCCTCTGGAAGGCCTCTCGGGTGGGAGAGGCATTCTCCATTTTATCCTCTCCATTTTATCCTCACAATAACAACCCTGTGAGGTGGGTTGGGCTAAGGGTCTGTGACTGGCCCAAAGTCACCCAGTGGGTTTCCATGGCTGGGTGAGGACTAGAACCCGGATCTCCCGACTCCCAGTCCAACTCTTTAGCCACTACACCACACGGGCTCTACATAGGATTGCTCTGCCCATCCCATCCACCCCTCTCTCCCCAAACATCCCCCAGCCCATAAGGAAAGGAAAATCCTTCAAAGTCACATAAAGACTGTCCTTCCTTCCCTCCTTCCTCCCTTCCTTTGGCCATTCCATTCCTCTCACCCTCAGCTGGCCCTGCTGCCTCCTATCCCACTATCACAGCCTCACCAGGGCAGGGGCAGATTTGGCGGAAGAAGAACAAGTGGGTTGGGGAGGGAGGAAGTGACTGATTCAGGGAAAGTCAGTGAGGGCATGGCACCCATTTGACCTAATTTTTAAAATATCTTTAAAAATCCATCTTGAAGCGGTAGTCTTCACGGGTGCCAATGAATACTGTGTTTGGGAATTGCAGTATACATTTCAAATACCTTTGTGAGATTCCCTGGGCCTTTGGGATAAAGCAAACAGTAAGTTTAAATAAAGAAATCCTATTTAAAACACCAGTCATAAAGAAGGCCTCTCTCTGCACCCCTGAGAACCCCCAGCCTCTTTCACTACCAATGACATAAATCAGCTACCGTGTGCCTACCCACCTCCACTTGCCCAATACAACCATAACGAAGGATAGGCAATCTGGGGCACTCTAGATGTCTTGGACTACAATTCTCATAATCCCTGATCACTGGCTATGCTGGCTGGGGCTCCTGGGATTTGTAGTCCAAAGCATTTGGAGGCACCAAATTACCTACCCCTGTATTAAAGTGCCATGAAGTAAAGAGCAGTGCGCCATTTTGGACCCTATTATGGAGTGGCGGGAACGGCACGCTTATTTTAAAAGCAAGCTCCATTAAGCTACCAAAAAATACAGTGAGAACCTACATGTCATATTCTGTTCAATGAGGACACTGCGATCCATGGTGAGTATTCCTAAACATACACCACCCTCAACACTGTAAAAATAGCACTGTAAGTCCATGAAGACCACATTATTTCCCTTCACTTTCATTTCAGAGAATTCAGCCTGTAAGACGATAACACGAATGTGCAAATTACCGCAGAATATATAAGGAAGTGAGGCAGGTGGCTACTAGGAGCAGGGCCTTCTCCGCTGTGGCACCTCAGCTGTGGAACGAGCTCCCCAGAGAGGTCCGCCTGGCGCCTACACTGTACTCCTTTCGTCACCAGCTGAAGACCTTTTTATTCTCTCAGTATTTTAACACTTAAGTTTAACTTAAATTTAAATTGTACTGTTCTAATTCTGCATTTTAATCTTATATCAATTTCTGCTGCGTGGTTTTATCCTGGTTTTGCTTTTTATACTGTATTTTGTATTTGTGTTTTTAGACTATTGGTTGTTTTATTATGGTTTCAATTTCTGTGAACCAACAGGTTTGGCTATTGGGCGGTAGTGATACATTATTCTGTGTTTCACTTGATACCATTATTGCAAGGATCTATCATTTATCTTATCTTAGTTTTTTTTAACTGTCATAAAAAGAATAGACACAGTGTTCAAGATAAAACAGCACAATGGTAATAATAATAATAATAATAATAATAATAATAATAATGGGATATTGATAGGGTATTAAAACAGTTATTATATAGTTGTTACTATTTGCCCAGTTAACTCTGTTGGTAAAATAAGAATATTAACTTTTTTCAAATTCATATGAAATGTTTAGATTTTAAGCTCTTTGGGGATGGACTATGAACTATGTATGCTGAAGGTGCTGCATAAAATTTAAATACAAACAAATGTTCTATCATTCTACAAAAAGAGCAATGTGTATCAGCACTGGTACTGAAATGGATGAGGGTTGACAAAGATCTGTATTTCCATTCATATTTAGTGACATGGTAGCAGCACTTCACAGACATAGTGCAGGCTAGAAGACAGATCTCTGCCATCACACACACAGAAGATATGGATCAAGTATGAACAGCACAAGCTCAACAGTAATACAGCACATTTTTGGAAACAAGCTGTCTGATGTGGCACATACAGAAGAACAGCAGGATCTGGACAACGCCAGTTTTTGTAAACTATCCTGTGAACCGTTTGGTTAAAGGGTGGAACAGTCATGTATAAAATATAGTTTTTTAAAAAAACCAAAATTAAATCTCAGATAATCTTTAAGAATGGAAAAGAAGGGTCCTTTATTAGTAACAATTGGTAGTTACTATTATTTAGTTGTGGGGGTGAGATTGAGACAAATAAACTAATTCTATATTAACACTGACTCCAGCAAAGGAGATCGTTACCTTGTCGTGGTGCTGGAGCTTGAGCACCTCAAGGATGCCATGAGCTAAACCGTGAAGGGACACCCAAGACGGGAAGGTCATGGTAGAGAGGTCAGACTAAATACGATCCCTGGGGAAGGTAATGGCAACCCACCCCAGTATTCTTGCCATGAAAACTAAATGGATCAGTACAACCAGAGATATGTCGGTATACCATTGGAAGATGGGACCCCCAGGTCGGAAGATGGTCAAAATGCTACTGGGGAGGAACAGAGGATAAGTTCAACTAGCCCCAGATGTGCAGCTAGCTCAAAGCCGAAAGGACGGCTAGCGGCCGACGGTGCTGGTGGTGGACGACGAATCCGATGTTCTAAAGATCAACACACCATAGGAACCTGGAATGTAAGATCTATGAGCCAGGGCAAATTGAATGTGGTTATTGGTGAGATGTCAAGATTAAATATAGATATATTGGGTGTCAGTGAACTGAAATGGACTGGAATGGGCCACTTCACATCAGATCACCACCAGATCTACTACTGTGGACAAGAGGATCACAGAAGAAATGGAGTAGCCTTCATAATTAATAATAAAGTGGCTAAAGCAGTGCTTGGATACAATCCAAAAAATGATAGAATGATCTCAATTCGAATTCAGGGTAAGCCATTTAACATCACAGTGATCCAAATATATGCCCCAACCACAGATGCTGAAGAAGCAGAAGTAGATCAGTTCTATGAGGATCTGCAGCACCTACTGGATAATACACCAAAAAGAGATGTTATTTTTGTTACAGGAGACTGGAACGCTAAGGTGGGCAGTCAAATGACATCTGGAATTACAGGTAAGCATGGTCTAGGAGAACAAAATGAAGCGGGACATAGGCTGATAGAATTCTGCCAAGACAACTCACTGTGCATAACAAACACTCTCTTCCAACAACCAAAAAGACGGCTTTATACATGGACTTCACCAGATGGCCGACACCGAAATCAGATTGACTACATCCTTTGCAGCCAAAGGTGGCGGACATCTATACAGACAGTAAAAACAAGACCTGGAGCTGACTGTAGTTCAGATCACGAACTTCTTATTGCACAATTTAGAATCAAACTAAAGAGAATAAGGAAGACCCACAGATCATTTAGATATGAGCTCACTAATATTCCTAATGAATATGCAGTGGAAGTGAAGAATAGATTTAAGGGACTAGATTTAGTAGATAGGGTCCCGGAAGAACTATGGACAGAAGTTCGTAACATTGTCCAAGAGGTGGCAACAAAAAACATCCCAAAGAAAAAGAAAACCAAGAAGGCAAGATGGCTGTCTGCTGAGACACTGGAAGTAGCCCAAGAAAGAAGAAAAGCAAAAGGCAACAGTGATAGGGAGAGATATGCCCAATTAAATACAAAATTCCAGAGGTTAGCCAGAAGAGATAAGGAATTATTTTTAAACAAGCAATGTGTGGAAGTGGAAGAAGACAATAGAATAGGAAGGACAAGAGACCTCTTCCAGAAAATTAGAAACATCGGAGGTAAATTCCAGGCAAAAATGGGTATGATCAAAAACAAAGATGGCAAGGACCTAACAGAAACAGAAGAGATCAAGAAAAGGTAGCAAGAATATACGGAAGATCTGTATAGGAAGGATAATAATATCGGGGATAGCTCAGACGGTGTGGTCAGTGAGTTAGAGCCAGACATCCTGAAGAGTGAGGTTGAATGGGCCTTAAGAAGCATTGCTAATAACAAGGCAGCAGGAGACGACGGTATCCCAGCTGAACTGTTTAAAATATTGCAAGATGATGCTGTCAAGGTGATGCATGCCATATGCCAGCAAATTTGGAAAACACAAGAATGGCCATCAGACTGGAAAAAATCAATTTATATCCCCATACCAAAAAAGGGAAACACTAAAGAATGTTCAACTATCGTACAGTGGCACTTATTTCACATGCCAGCAAGGTAATGCTCAAGATCCTGCAAGGTAGACTCCAGCAATTCATGGAGCGAGAATTGCCAGATGTACAAGCTGGGTTTAGAAAAGGCAGAGGAACGAGAGACCAAATTACCAATATCCGCTGGATAATGGAGAAAGCCAGGGAGTTCCAGAAAAACATCTATTTCTGTTTTATTGACTATTCTAAAGCCTTTGACTGTGTGGATCATAACAAACTGTGGCAACTTCTTGGTGGTACGGAGATACCAAGTCATCTTGTCTGCCTCGTGAGGAATCTGTATAACGAACAAGTAGCAACGGTAAGAACAGACCACGGAACAACGGACTGATTTAAGATTGGGAAAGGAGTACGGCAGGGTTGTATACTCTCACCTTACCTATTCAACTTGTATGCAGAACACATCATGCGACGTGCTGGGCTTGACGAATCCAAGGCTGGAGTTAAAATCGCAGGAAGAAACATTAACAATCTCAGATATGCAGATGACACCACTTTGATGGCTGAAAGCGAGGAGGAGCTGAGGAGCCTTATGACAAAGGTTTGATCTTCTTTCACAAAGGTGAAAGAAGAAAGTGCAAAAGCTGGGTTGCAGTTAAACCTCAAAAAAACCAAGATTATGGCAACCAGCTTGATTGATAACTGGCAAATAGAGGGAGAAAACGTGGAGGCAGTGACAGACTTTGTATTTCTGGGCGCAAAGATTACTGCAGACGCTGACTGCAGCCAGGAAATCAGAAGACGTTTACTTCTTGGGAGGAGAGCAATGACAAATCTTGATAAAACAGTTAAGAGCAGAGACACCACACTGACAACAAAGGTCCTCATAGTTAAAGCAATGGTATTCCCCGTAGTAACCTATGGCTGTGAGAGCTGGACCATAAGGAAGGCTGAGCGAAAGAAGATAGATGCTTTTGAACTGTGGGGTTGGAGGAAAATTCTGAGAGTGCCTTGGACTGCAAGAAGATCAAACCAGTCCATACTCCAGGAAATAAAGCCAGACTGCTCACTTGAGGGAATGGTATTAAAGGCAAAACTGAAGTACTTTGGCCACATAATGAGAAGACAGGATACCCTGGAGAAGAGGCTGATGCTAGGGAAAGTGGAAGGCAAAAGGAGGAGGGGCCGACCAAGGGCAAGATGGATGGATGATATTCTGGAGGTGACAGACTTGACCTTGGGGGAGCTAGGGGTGGCAACGGCCGACAGAATGCTCTGGCGTGGGCTGGTCCATGAAGTCACGAAGAGTCGGAAACGACTGAACGAATAAACAACAACATATTAACACAGAAGTACATATAATAGGAGCTAAGGAAGGAACATTTCTACTCAGTTTAGAAATAAGTAGGCTTTTTGAATATGGGAAATCATTGAAGTAGAAGATAAATTTGCCATTTAAATGAGTGATCATATAGTATGCATTTTTAAAAATAATAATCAAGAAAACACACATTCACCTACGTAACGAAACTGTGATTCATTCTATTGTACCAGTCACTCCATAAATTCTGTCCACCAAATTGTTTCCTCTTCTTATACAGGTAAGAGAAGTACAAAACCATTTTTAAAAGAAAAGGTCTTCCAAAAAGGAAAAGGAGGAAACTGGGTTCTTTAGTCCTTTTAGGAGTATTATTTAGCACACAATTATTTAGCATACCAAAAAAAAAGGCTTTGATGCAAATAATTCAATGAGTGGCAAATTGTGGCAAAGCAATGCTGCCTCCTTGTGGAACAAGTGAAAATTAACCAAACCTCTAATGTTTTCTCCCTCATATTCATGTGGCCACTTGAAGTTCAAGATATACTGACTACCTGGTTTACAACATGGAATTTTGAATCCTAATATATCTACAAGGTAACTAAGCATTCACACTGTTCTCCATAAGATGTTTCATTTCAGACAGTAACTTCAGGCAAGTCTAACAAGGGAAGAACAGGTAGTGGTTCTTTGTATTATTTATATTCAAAATGCATTTTTAACA
Organism: Elgaria multicarinata webbii; assembly: GCF_023053635.1. Taxonomy (NCBI): domain Eukaryota; kingdom Metazoa; phylum Chordata; class Lepidosauria; order Squamata; family Anguidae; genus Elgaria; species Elgaria multicarinata. The sequence continues at coordinate 6,589,013 of NC_086175.1, read as the reverse complement.
TCTCCGGGACTTTAGGATAAGGAAGGATACAAACTGAAATACTATTTGGTTTGAAAAACTCTGCTCCTAGTACAGTGGCTTAGCAAAAAAATGTGCACATTGTGATACAAGTGTGAAATTTGGTATGGTGGTATTTATTACCATGTAGATTAAATTTGAGATATAGGGGCATCTTGGGAAATCATCATAGCAGCCACCATCTTGGAAAATGGTGGCCAAAATCCAATTTTCGCACAATAACTCTATTATTTGTAATCTCACAGAAAAGATGTCTCAATACAAATTTTGAAGCATAAAATTTGCTACAAAAAAATCATTAACAATCTTTTCATAGGAGCAACCCTCGTCGAATAAAATAAAGGTTTTATTCCTACCCATTTGTCTGAGAAGTCAACAAGATGCACTATCTCACCCTCATTCCAATCTTGCACGTTGTGTTGCAAGCCTGAAACTTTCAGAGGTCACATTTTGCCTGTTATGTTTGGCGTGTATATGCAGACATAGGCCTGGTTCAGAGAACACGCTAAACTATTTTGTGGTTAAGCAGCATGGTTTAGCGTGTTGTCTGAACCAGGCCATTGAAGCAATTCTGAGGAGGAACCTATGTTTTTTAATGTAACATATGGAGTAACTGCTTTAAAACAACAATTGTGACAACCTTTAAAACGACCTGTAGGTGGCACTATTTGATAAAGTTACATACTGAGATTATCAATACAAAATCAAAGGAAAAATGGTTTGAGGTTTACTGTTTCATTATTTCTGATCCTTTCAATTAAAATAGATGCATTTTCACTTCCAGCAACCTCTCCTTTCTGTACTATCTTTACTCCCCTCCACTTTTTGCATACACAGGAAAAGTAGAAATGAGGGGTTAGAGAGAGTATCATCCAACTCATCTCCATCCTACCTCCTATTTTTCTGAACAACAATTTCATAAAAGAAATAATTGAACTATAGAATGAAATAAAGATTAAAAGAACCATGGACCTTTTACTATGCAGTCACAAGAGACAGGAGGAAATAGTTGGGCTTTCTAGATACAAATGTGATCTAAACAATACAGACAGTTTGCTTCTAAGGTCTAGAGACTGATCATTCATTTAATAGATTTACATTCTGCTTACCATATTTTTAAAATATATATAAGCAAATTACCGTACAAAGAGCATTTCAATATAACAATCTAGTCAGACAAAACTTCATCAGCCTCTCTTCAACAGGTACAGCACAATGGATAGCATCACACTGGGATAAAATAAAAAAAACTTCCTAAAATGAATGTAGCACTAATACAGGGTGTTTGGGAGTGGTTTTGTTTGTTTTTAACATCCTGTTCTCTTCTCCTGAATATCCAGCCTTTGAGTCTGCTCCAGTCCAATGGCCATCTGTCTGAATTTGCAGACCCAGGAAAAGCAGGGGTGTTAGGAAGCAATTACTGAACGTGGAACTCCTCCCTCACAATTCCTTTTCCTTTTGCATCATGCTTTTTCGTTTGTAAGCCTGTGGGCAGGGACTGTGTTAAGAATTATTTTTGTAAGCCGCCTTAAAAGCCGTTTTTGACTAAAGGGCGGGATAAAAGTGCTAAAATAAATAAAAATAAATAAACTCCGTTTTGCTTCTGAATATATATGCACAAATCTGCTACAATGGCTCTTTCACAAGAAAATTTAAATTAATATGACTTTGCGTATTCTGCTAGACAACAGGATAATCCTTCGCATTTTGCATTTATTAAGGGTTAGGTTAGTACTAGCCTTAGAGCCTTGTGTGGAGCAGAGCAGTAAAGCAGCAATTTCTGCAGCTGAAACTCTCGCCACGGCCTGAGTTCGATCCCAGCAGAAGCTGGTTTCAGGCAGCCGGCTCAGGTTGACTCAGCCTTCCATCCTCCCAAGGTCAGTAAATGAGTACCCAGTTAGCTGGGGGAAAGGGATTAACGGCCGGGGAAGGCAACAGCAAAGCACCCCGCCATAAGGCCTGCCAAGAAAACGTCAACGAAAGCTGGCGTCCCTCAAGAGTCAGTAATGACTCAGTGCTTGCACGAGAGGTTCCTTTCTTTTCCCTAGTACTAGCCTGATCTCTGCATCCCATAGACCATCCCTCAAACTATCTCAGGTCTCTCTGGACCACTTTCTCCATAAGCCCTTCATCCTTTTCTCTCCACTTCATGAAGTTGTCTCCACTTCCAAAGTTTCCTTTGCAAACTCATAGAATCATAGAGTTGGAAGGGGCCTACAAGGCCATCAAGTCCAACCCCCTGCTCAATGGAGGAATCAATGTACATGGGGTTCCCAGGTAGTCACCCTTCCAGAAACTGACCAGGCCTAGACCCGCTTAGCTTCATCAAGGTTGCAGCCTCCCATGCCATCACACCAGATAAGCAGTGTCATCTCTTAATTCCTCCATTCTTCCAAGTTATACAGTCGCTCAGTTTATACCAAGTAGTCATGGCCTCCAAAAGTAGCAGGCTTCCATACTCCACCCTAATTTCTGTCTGCCAACGCAAGCCCTTCTCACTTGTCTAATCCCTACCATTACCTTTGAATTTTCAAACAGTAAATGTTTGAGCAAATGTGCTTATCTTCATTGTATTTTTTTTGTATTGTTAAAACTGTTGACTATAATTTATTTATTTTATTTATTTTTATTACATTTATATACCGCCCCACAACCGAAGCTCTCTGGGCGGTTCACAACAATTAAAAATAGTAAACATTAAAGGCAGTTAAGAAACCATCTCTAATTAGACTTAAGTGATTCCACAGAGAAGAGTAACCATACCATTTTCCAGACCTTCAGAGACTCCACTGCTCTACAGATAAGATTACCAGGACAGCTGCAAATATATTGTTTACAATTCTGGTCTCAGCACCTCAAAAGGATAATATAAAGCTAGAAAAGAATAACTAAAATGATCTAATTTCATCTGGGTTTTTTTAATTTAGAAAAAAGGTAAGGGGGCAATAGAGGTGTATAAAATGGTATGGAGAAAATAGGGGGAAGTTTGTTTCTCTCTTTTATAATAGAACTTGGGATCATCCAATGAAGGTGAATGGTGGTAAATTCAGAACAGATAAAAGGAAGGACTTCTTCACTCAGTACATACTTAAACTATGGAAATCACTTCCACAAGATGTAGTGATGACTGCCAGTTTGGACGGCTTTAAAGGGGAATTAGACAAATTCATTGAGGGTAAAGCTATTGTTGGCTACTAATCATGATGGCTATATCATAGAATCATAGAACAGCAGAGTTGGAAGGGGCCTTTAAGGCCATCAAGTCCAACCCCCTGCTCAATGCAGGAATCCACCTTAAAGCATCCCTGACAGATGGTTGTCCAGCTGCCTCTTGAATGCCTCTAGTGTGGGAGAGACCACAACCTCTCTAGGTAGCTGGTTCCATTGTCGTACTGCTCTAACAGTCAGGAAGTTTTTCCTGATGTCCAGCTGGAATCTGGCTTCCTTTAACTTGAGCCCATTATTCCGTGTCCTGCACTCTGGGAGGATCGAGAAGAGATCCTCCAGTACTGCAGTACTACCTCCAGTACCTCCAGTACTGCAAGTAGCATACCTCTCAATAACAGTTGCTGGGGAGGATGCTATAGCTCTCATGTTGTTTGCGGACTTCCCAAGGGCATCTGTTTGGCCATTGTGGGAACCGAGCGCTGGACTAGACAGGCCTTTGGTCTGATCCAGCACAACTGTTGTGTTACTACAGGCAACCAGTTTTCTGTCACACAGGAAGGTTACCTACACAGGTAATGATCAGTCCCTAGATTGTTTACAAAGATCCTGTCAGAGGCTGGGCCTGGTAGCCAAGACCAGGAAAGTCTATGCCATATTTTCATACCTTTCAGGAATGGATATGAGGGGGAATGGTAGAATGTGTCTGGGCTAGACAGAATCTACTCTCAAAAAGGGATATTAGTTCTTCTGAGGATCACACAATGAAAAACGTGGCATTATTCCTTGTACAGCCTATGTGGTGCTTTAGAGTAATGCAATAAAGATTCCTTATCCCAAGGCGCTTAGAACCAACATTTAGACTGGAATGTGTGGAGGAAAGCAGAAACATGAGAGCTGTTTGTTCTCTAGCCCTGCAGTTCTCAGGGGCAAATCTAGCAGCATAGCAAAACTTCCCTGTTTGCCATCTGCCATAACCGGAAGTATCTCCGAACACAAACACAGGCCCATCAGAGGAAGAAGTAACTATGACCGCTATGACTCCAAAGTGTGTTTTAATTGTTATTTTATTTTATTTTCATGTTCATGTTGCCTTTATTAAAGCCCAGTATTCCTGGACCCAAAGAGGAAAAACTATTGACTTGGATCATTCACATTTATAGAAACCTTACCCAACTTTCGTAAAATTTATGATACGTTACATTTTTTTCCTATTTAAGTTTTTTGTTTCACAAACTGAATTTGCTTCTGCAATTAGCATAATATCAAAAGTTGATGATTAAAGTGGCACCAGGACAAAATGAAGTCCTAATAAAGTTAATGCTTTAAATCCAAAGGCCGTGTCCAATGGGACACTTACGACCCTGCAGATTCCCTTGCGCCCTGCAATTTCAGTTGTGCAAGTGGTCAACTGCTTGTGCAACAGAGCTTTAACCCTTCCCAGAGGAAGCCCTAAAATGAGTGGAAATGCTCATTTCTGGATCAGGACAGGTCAGTGGAACTCCCTTATGTGATCTCTTCCAACCTGCCCCATTCCAGAAATGAGGCACCACTTGCAGACAGCAATTGGTGGGTGCAGGAGACCATCCCTAATGCAGTTACATATACAGGCTGATCCATCCTAGGTATGTTTATTCAGAAATGCCCCACTGTGTTCAGTGGAGCTTACTCTCAGGAAAGTACATGTAGGATTGCAACCTTAGGCCTCATTTCAATGAGCGATGAGAACTAAGAGGTTAGAGTTGATGGCATTACAGAAGAGATGAGGTCTGAAAGAAGGAAGAGTTGACACCACGTCATATATTCTGGGGAAATGTTCCAGGCACCAGAGTTCATATTACTTTTACTTGTTAATATTTTTAACACAGACATGAAAAAGATAGATGTCAGTGGATGGCTTATACATCTTTATATATCCATAGGCTGACAGTAAACTTCAGGAACACACAGAATTATTTTATTACCATTTCACTGTACACAGTACTGCAACACTGCAGGGATCTAGGACTGTGTTACCTTCAGGATGACAGATGCAACCGAGGTGGACACACCTTAGTACACATCTACTCTTTAAAATTCTGTATGCAAGACCTGAGGAAATTGAGATGAAACGGCACCAGATGTGGATTCAGCACATACATCTCCCTAGGGAAAATTCACCAGTTCCTTCTTTTGACAATATCTTTCAAATGCAAGCAGCAAATGTGCAAGGAAGAATACTGAGCTAGATCAGTCTGATCCAACAGGGCCCATTCTGAGACAAGGCATTACAGTCTGAGAGAAGGCAATGCCTTATTATTATTATTATTATTATTATTATTATTTATTTATATAGCACCATCAATGTACATGGTGCTGTACAGAGTAAAACAGTAAATAGCAAGACTCTGCCGCATAGGCTTACAATCTAATAAAATCATAGTAAAACAATAAGGAGGGGAAGAGAATGCCAACAGGCACAGGGTAGGGTAAGCAGGCACAGGGTAGGGTAAAACTAACAAGCACAGTTCAGCCAAAGCTCAATATTTCTACAAGTGATTTTTTCTATGGCCACAGCAAAATACCACTACCATACAAATAGAGGAAGGTTATCGGCTACGACGATGAGGCAGGCTAAAGAAAGAGTACCCCATTTCCAAGTACCTTTTAAGAAGCCAAAAAAGAAATATATACAAGTGGCTCACAAAATGGCACCAACATGAAGGAAATTGGGGAGGTATGCATCTCATTGATAGCTGCAAATCAACAGGTCCCCATGACACTTATATAGTTATAGCAGAGAAGCATACCTCCCCCCATTCAAACTAAAATGTATACATACATGTAAATATTATGTACCCAGTACTAAAACTAGAGATATTCACATTTCTGACAGAGTTTTATTTTATTTACACAGCTGAACTCCCAGTAATGCTTTCTAAAACTGTAATTGTAATATGCCACTAAAAGTGAACTGTAACTCACTGCAAGGTGGTAAACACTGACAAAATAGTAGTAAAATAGGAAGTGTCAGATACTTAAACTGGACTGAATGACGTTTTCCTAGGGTTGTAAGTCTTTTTATCCACCTGATTTAACATGGATTGACTTTCTCTTCAGCTCTTAGAGCCATACCTCTTACTCTAACTAATCAAAGGTCCAATGTCTGTATCGATGGGACCACTATCTGTAAGGATAAGAGCAAGCAAACACTCAGCTACATCAAGTAGACTGGGAATGTAGCTAGTCCTCATTACAGTGAGGCCAAGGTTGGTTAACAGTACAAAATTAGTCATTTTAGGTCCACACAAGCATAACAAAAAAGGCACTGTAAATATGCATAATACGCCAATACATCAACAAGCAGGCATTGCAGACAGTATTTTAACATAATTACTGTGTCAAACCAATTGAAAGACAGATGTAGCTGTTTCTAGCAAATCTTTTGGACAGAGCTTTCGCCCCTTCTATTGGGCAGTCTTTTATTCTCATCCAATGTGCAATTCCTTTCCTCTTCAGTTGTTAGAACTATAATCAACATGGCACCAAACTATTCCATGTGTGCCAAGGGCATCATTAATACAAAAAAGTGATGCAAGCAAATTTGTGTTCCATCTGCATAGATGGGACAAACATCTTGCTAGGTCAACCACTAATGAAGCTGCACTTTTGTTTTTTGTTTTTTTTCCCTCCTCCATAAACTACCAAATCAAAACTACTCTTGGCAATAAGGCAAATTAATGTTTTGTTCAACATTCCGGGGAGATTTTGGGAAGAGTGATGACAACAGAGGTAAACAACATGTGGATAATCTGTGCTAGAAAGGGGGGGTCCGCTATATGCCTTTCACATTTAATAAGCTAAAAAATACAGACGGACAGGAGCAGGATCATCAGAAAATTGAATAGAAAATTTCTAAGTCATGTTTGCCATGGAAGAACTGTAAAATATCGGAAAAGCAGTCAACCAGTCAACTGTACGCAAAGGACAGCACCACATACAATGGTTCCTACACGCCTCTACCACATGCACCTTGGCATGTTATCAATTTCACATGCATACACATGTTGAAATGCTGTGAGCAATAGCAGCAGTAATGTGCCCACACAAACGCACTCACCCCATGTGACTGTGTACATTTGGTTTTCAAACAAAGTATCAATAGCTAAAAAATAAATTGTCTACCAGATGTCAAAGTTGCCCATCCACCCCAAAACTGATGTAATTAACCTCAGCAGTCTTTATTCCACTGAATTCTAAGTTACTCATAAAAATTCACAATATTCAATAAACTGTACTTGAAGCATGTGTTAAAAACATACAGAAACGATGTAACAACTCAACTAATTAAGAACCACTTCTACATTTTTACTAAGAGGGCTGCATCTTTTTGTTAACCATGGAAAAGCATTCTTGTTTTAACTTAGTATGGCCCTTTAGACAATGGCCAGTTAACTTCTCTTTATTCACACCACAAAACCCTCTCTCCCTCTTCTCCTCTTCACCACCACAGACTTCTCTGAACCACTTGATTATCCTTCACCTCATTTTCTATCCCTAGTCCATAAAAAAATCTATTTACTTTTTTAAAAAAGTTCTCACAATTCCTAGAATCATAGAATAGTAGAATTGGAAGGGGCCTATAAGGCTATCGAGTCCAACCCCCTGCTCAATGCAGGATTCCACCTTAAAGCATCCCTGACAGATGGTTGTCCAGCTGCCTCTTGAATACCTCTAGTGTGGGAGAGACCACAACCTCCCTAGGTAACTGGTTCCATTATTGTACTGCTCTAACAGTCAGGAAGTTTTTCTTGATGTCCAGCTGGAATCTGGCTTCCTGTAGCTTGAGTCCATTATTCCGTGTCCTGCACTCTGGGAGGATCGAGACAATCTTTTAAGCATTTGAAGAGTGCTCTCATGTCTCCCCTCAATCTTCTCTTCTCCAGACTAAACATGCCCAGTTCCTTCAGTCTCTCTTTATAGGGCTTTGATGACCCCTGATCATCTTCGTTGCCCTCCTCTGAACACGCTCCAGCTTGTCTGCATCCTTCTTGAAGTGTGGTGCCCAAAACTGGATGCAATGGGTCTCGTTCAGCAAAAAACTTTTGCTTCTCGCCTAGGGGACACCGCAACATCTAATTGCTGGCAATGCAATACAACTAATTCTTCTTTTAAGCATATGTTTTGGAAATGTCCAGTAGTTGCTTCCTTTTACAGAGAGGTTATCACACAGAAAAAATTGTGCTAGAACACTCCTTAATATTCACTGATGTGCATGCTCCTTTAAATTATTTCCCTGCTTCATGGAAATTAACAAATGGTCAGCGTAAATGGAATCTCTGCACCCTTTTGACAGCTGAAACACTAATATTACAACATTGGAAGGATAAACTTTCACCTCCTAGAATAGTCTATAGATGCCACTTCAAATGGATACTTATTTGGGTATTTGGTCCACTTACATTGCAGCCCATATATAGTATCAAGAAAGTTATATTTACATTTAATACAAATCCATATATGTATATTTAAAAATAGGGGGAAATAAAGTATTTTCAGAAGCCCACATGGGGGACTCACAGGTGGCATAGTGCCACATTGGGGACCCTGCTGTAATGTGTGCATGGGGTTGCCTTTGAAGCTTCCTCCAAAATGCCATTGACAATAAAATACAGCTAACTGGGATTAGTGACAGGGAACTCATCTCATGGGCACTTAATCAGCTACACATGCTTCTGGTCCATTTCCATACATGATGCAAAATGTAGGTCATTTACCTAGAAAATTCTAAACGATCTTTGTCCTGGCTACTTAGAAGGACTGTTTTTTCCCCCTGCATGACTGCTTTTGTCTGCATGAACCTTTCATTCAGCATCACACATCTATCTCTGGGTCCCTCTGCCACCAGAGGTTAGACAGGTGGTAACCAAGAAGAGGGCCTTGTAGGTCATAGCAACTTAAATATGGAAGGAGTTCCCCAGAGATGCTCGCCCAGTGCTAACTCTGATGTCTTTTCAGTGACAAGCAAATACTTTTTCCTAAACTTTGCTTAGACCTTCAGCTTGTTTTATAACTGACTCTGCTGGATTTACTGGTTTTATCAGTTGCATCTGTGCTTAATGTTTTATATAGATTTTTACAGTATTTGTTGTTTTATAATGTATGCTACCCAGGAAGTTTTGCACTAAAGATCAGCCTATAAACAGATTGATAAACAATCAAATCAATGGACTCCTCTGGTCTCATGTGCTTTTTAGATAGCATTGTGAACAGGACCTCTTTAAGCTGTGGATATACCATGATCATTCAAAGAAAAATAATTTAAAGAACACAATACAAATTCTGAGTATGTCATACTGTGTGTCGGCCATCACACGTCAAACAATAGCAGCTCTGAGGTCTGATGAATTCTAGAGATTGTGAGCATATGAAACCTAACCAATGAGATTTGTTAGAGCTGTTGGCATCCATCAAAAGTAAGCAGAAATGCCTAAACTTGTCAATTAGGCAAGAGCCAACTTATTCTACTGAAGGTCAGCTTTGCTTTCAGTTTCCCCCTATTCAAGCTGGCAAGTCACCCGCAGTTTAATAAGGTGACCCAATTAAAGCTCAGAGGGAGAACTAAAGAACAAAACTGTGGTTGATTTAACTCCTAAATGGGGGTTGGGTGGGTAGGGGTGCTTTTACACTCCTGTGCTTCTAACACCACCGGGAGGAATAAAACACTTTGTTTAAAGTTGAAAGGAGCCGATCAGAGTATTGTTGTTTTCATAGAATCATAGAATAGCAGAGTTGGAAGGGGCCTACAAGGCCATTGAGTCCAACCCCCTGCTCAGTGCAGGAATACACCCTAAAGCATCCCTGACAGATGGTTGTCCAGCTGCCTCTTGAAGGCCTCTAGTGTGGGAGAGCCCACAACCTCCCTCGGTAACTGGTTCCATTGTCGTACTGCTCTAACAGTCAGGAAGTTTTTCCTGATGTCCAGCTGGAATCTGGCTTCCTGTAACTTGAGCCCGTTATTCCGTGTCCTGCACTCTGGGAGGATCGAGAAGAGATCCTGGCCCTCCTCTGTGCGACAACCTTTTAAGTATTTGAAGAGTGCTATCATGTCTCCCCTCAATCTTCTCTTCTCCAGGCTAAACATGCCCAGTTCTTTCAGTCTCTCTTCATAGGGCTTTGTTTCCAGACCCCTGATCATCCTGGCTGCCCTCCTCTGAACACGCTCCAGCTTGTCTGCGTCCTTCTTGAATTGTTAAGCCCAGAACTGGACGCAATACTCTAGATGAGGCCTAACCAGGGCCGAATAGAGAGTTTTAATCAGGTTTGGCAAATAGTTTTGTTTTCTAAAGTATGAGGAATGTAGAAGCAGTTGTAAAGGACTAAATGGTGATTGTAGGGGGGAAATGTTAGTTGTGCCCTTCACAATGGCAGTAATACAAATGACTGTCTAAAAGGCCCTCTCATCAGACCGTTAAGTCGAGGGTTTAAAATTGCCTACTTGCACCATGGAACAGCAGTAACATACAAATAAAGAGACTGCTTAGTGTGGTCTTCTGTCTCCACATCTGGTTCCAATGTTGCAAAAACTGAGCTTCTTTTGTTGAACAATACTACCACCTGACTCCTGGAACACTCAAGGTGGGACGCAAACTGGGGAAGGTAAGAAAAAGATGGGGATAATGGGAACTGAATGGCTTCATAATGGAAGCTAATCTAAATGTGCTGCTTACACTGGTGTAAACATGTACAGTCCCAATTCAGATTAGGAATGTGGCAATCTAGGAGGTGGGGTTAAATATTCCCCACCCCCCAATTTCCCCTGCAAAATTCCACCCCTCCCCTCCACCTGGGGAAGGGGGTAGTTTAACAACAAATAAAAAAGAAGTATCCAATCACTTTTTTAACCCCCTTTCTGGGGATGGGGGAAATTTCAGGGGGAAATGGGTGGAGAACATTAAAAAAAAAAAGCTTTCCTCGACTGCTGAGTTCCCGATCCGATGATCCAGGATGAGAAAGTTTCACTAAATCATTCACATTTTAGAAACATGGGCTAGAAGTTATACTAACTAATTCTTTTTAAAAACAACAACAACATTGTTTCATAAAAGTTAACCAATTTGTTTTTGTAGTTTGCATAAGTATTTGCCTATACTTGAGTGATTCCTTTACATTTCAATAAGGGCACGGTTAACTTCTCCAACAATGCACTTAAGAGCATTGCGGCTAAAACCCAAGCTGAAAATGTAAGCCAACCAATGCATATTGGGTGCTGCAGTTGCAAATTCTTTATCTCTTGCATCAGATTTTTGGCAAGCCAACAGATTGCAAAATGGGGCACTGTTGGAAATAGCAGCACTGGGTATATGTTTCAGGAACTTAGGAATTATTCTGTGGGCTAGTGTGCATACATTTTACTTAAATACATGTACAGGAGGTTTGTGGACCCATGCAAGCCCTGGAGTTCTAGCTTAATTACCATTATGACAAATAAAAGTAGTCAAGAACTGGTATTCCCCTGAAATACACCAGCTCTGCAATTTTCACATTCTGCCTTTGAAAACTGATAATAGAAGTCGAAATATCTATCTATCTATCTATATCTATATCTATACATCTATCTATCTATCTATCTATAAAATGCTTAGGTATGTTTCCGTAAAGGCTTCAGCTGATACAGCTTGCTAAGCAACTGTAACAATGTGTAACGTCAGCTTATACAGGTGGCTAAGCCTCCTGCCCGACTCCTCCGGGCTTTCCAAGGTAATCCTACCCCCCTTTCTGCCTCTTCGCTCCCCCCCCCCCCCCGAAGGGGGCAGCACCACAGTCTGGAGCATGAACGAGGCACGGCCGGGGCCCTTGGTGGCCGGGAGGGAGACCGCTCGCCTGCTGCGAGCCGAGGCCCCGACCTAACCTCATGCGAGCTGGGTGGGCAGCCCAAGGCTGACAGGAACCCCAGGGAGAGGGGGACACCTGCTCCCCCTCCCCCCGACCTCCCTGCCCCCCAGGTTTGCCAGATGGTGCTTTATCAGCGGCCTCCAAGCACCCCCCCGCCCCCGCAATGATATTTAATTAATAAACTTTAAGATATGCTACAACGGCATATGTTACGCCGGGTACAGCTAGTTTAAAATAAAAAGCTCAACACTTGGGTACTCAAGGAACTGAAACAGTAAGAAGCAAACATCAATAGACATTATATTCTAAAATACTAGATGAAGATGCACCCAGAAGCAGATGTCTTGGTTCTGAACCAGTATTGGGAGACTGTGGCCAAGTGGATGAGGGAAAATAGATTGAAATTAAATCCAGACAAAATGGTGGTAGGGGGAGAAGGAGGGATACCAGCAAGATGTTGCCAGGGTAAGGGGGCAGCCCTATCGGTGATTAGCAAAGCCCACATGACTTATCAAACCAGGAAAAACATCTAGATGTGCTTTTGGAACCAACTTCACTTTTGGAGAAGCAGCTCAAGCTGTTCCTAGAAGTGTCTCTTCCCATCTGCAGTTGACCAAGGAGCTTGCCTTCCTTTTAGATGGGTAAGATTTTGCTACGCTGATCCTTGCTATCACAACTTCCAGGCTTTGAAGTTGCAATACTTTCTATTGGGGATGCCCTTGAAGATGGCTTGGAAGTTTCAATGAGGCAGAATGCCACTGTATGCTTCCCAACAGATATCGAGCAACTGGGTATCAATTCAGATTAAAGGTACTGGTTTTAACCTTTAAAGCCTTGCACAGCAAGGACCTTCATACCTTATGGACCACTTCTCCCCATATGACTTCACTTGCCAAATCCAGTCAGTCAGTCTCGCTGTCCATTCCTCCACAGACAGCTTCAGATGGCAGAGGCCAGGGATCTGGCGTTTTTAGCAACAGCCCCCAAACTTTGACCTTAATAGCCTCCCAGAAAAAGTTAGGAAGGCTCCAACATTCCTGGCCTTCTTGAGAAGGCTGTAAAAGCTTTTTATTTCATTAAGCCATTAAGTGAGGATCTCAGTTTTCTGAGGGCACTCCATCCTATGTGCAGTTTTATTGTGAGTTTTAAGTGTTGGTTTTTGTTTATATTATTTGTTTCTTTGAGGATAAACTGCTTTGAGCTAGTGGGAAAATAAGTGAAGATAAGTGGTTACCACTCAACAGTCTGACTGCTACGTTCTAGACCAAATGCAGGTTCTGCACAGTCTTCATTCAGTAATCTAGGCTGGAGGTTATCTTGCCTGATAGTAGCAATATCATTTCATAGGACAAAGCACTCCTGGCCACAGCCATCCCACCTGAATGTGAGGGTGGGCCTACGATCACTCTCACATAGCAGTCAAGCACTTTAAGACAGAATGCAACCCAGTACCGACCAGGGCAAGTTCCTACTCCAAGGTAACCAGATCAAATGCCTCTATTCTGAATTAAGCCTGTTAGCCCTCATCCAGCCCGTTGCTGTTCTCAGGTATTGATTCTGGATAACACACACTTCACTTGGATCAGATAAAAAGGAAAAGTAGAGCTGGGTGGCATACCAACAACACCTCGTACAGTGTTTTCCTATAGATGTTAAATAGCAATGGGGATAAGAAGGAACATTGTGACACTCCACAAAGCAATTGTCATGGGTTGGAGCAGAAATCCCCTAGCACTGCCTTCTGGGATATCCCTGCCAGGTAGGAGAAGGAAGACCTAGAAAGGCAGAACACCATGGCTGATTACATCAAAAGCAGCAAGTGCCCAATACAGAAGCGTTTGGCCAAATAGCTGAAAGCCTCCTATATATGCTCTCAGGCTGTACCATCTAAAACTCACCCAAGCAATTGTGAACAGTTGTCTAAAGCTCCAGAAATTTCCTTATTTGCAATGTGACATCCATGTCAGAATAGCTATGAAAGATTTCATCTACAAATTGCCTTACAAATAATTGACTGTAATCAAGCATTATTATTATTTAACAAAATACCAGATTGTTAAAGATCATTTACCATTTGAACCAGCTGTGAAAGACCGCACCATGCAGATGCAATGGCAACAGAAAAACTCTTTGCCTTCCATCACGGCTACACATTGTTGTTGCATTTTCAAGCTTACCTGTGGAACCATGACCCATATTATTCCTGGGAGAACGAAACCCACAGACCACCACCATACTCTTTACTCGGTACTACAGTATCTACTTTACCTGAGACATAGAATATTGCCACTTTGGGGCACGTACTTAGCCCCAGTCCCCAATCACAATGCAGCCAGTCTTACTTCAAGTTGAGATTTGCATTGGCCATCTAAGACCTGCCTGAAGCAGATTGAGGAGCCTTCCCAGAAGTGATTTTGGGGATCATTTATCAGAACCTGCAGCTGCTTCCAATGAGATGAATGCCACACACACACACACACACCAGCTGACTCCACAGGGGGCAGCAGGGAGGATTGGATCTACCTTTTGAAGAGATCTCTTGGTTCTGATGCATACCAGCATCTAAGCATCACTATCCAGACAATCAATAAGTACCCAACATAGTATCCAACTTGCAATTCATAGTTGTAGTTATAATTTTGGTTCCAACAATGTAAAATCTTGACATTCATAAATGTAGTGATTATTTACCTTCAACAGGGCAACTTCCTTTCCAAAGACCACTGCCAACACTACGCCTGGAACAGAATCACTACAAAAGTCTTCCTCAACTAGAAAACTGATTTATGGTAGGAGTAACTAAGGAAAGTGAGGCTGGTTAAACAGAATTCAAAATAGGACAAAAATAGCATGCAAGTATTTGGAGTGAGTAAAGGCCAGCAGGGAAAATTAGAACATACACAAGGCTGAAATTTTGAATGAAAAAAAGAGATGAAAGCAGCTCTAAATTAAAAGAATACATGCTGACAATACAGCTTTGTGATTTCAGGACGTAAAACTGTTGTTTCAGTCAACCATTTAAGCTTTCTCAAGACAACAGCTGAATTTCCAAAACAGTTAGACCAAAGATCAGGCTGTCTAAGGTGATATGAGAGGTGTCCACAAATATGCCCTAACAAAATCAAAACCAGCATCAATAAGTGTAAAAACCTTGCAGATCCTACAAGACTTTTTTCCTAACTGCTACAACTTCTGTGCATCTGCTATAGTAGATGACAGAAATGTGCTACCGTATCTCATCAAATTGGCAAGTACCAGTAGAAAGACTAGACAAGGTGACTCCTTATTTGTGGATTTCTTTCTGAGGGTGATCTTCCAGATCCTCTTTCATTTAGGAAAGCAGCACCAAGACATTTTTGTTCTGTCAGGCATCTGAATATTAGACTGCTGGAATCAAGCTATTTTGGAACTGTTTCCTGCATTTCATTAAAAAAAATGTCAACGTCTTTAACATGATGCTTTTATGGAAGAGGTTTGCTGTATTTTATTGCGTTGGCTGTAACCCACCTTGGGCTAAAGTTAACAAAAGATGGGAAATAAATCTTTTAAAAATCCTAGAAAGTTAAGGATGTCCTCCTGTCCACCACCCCGTGATTTGGAAAACAACAACAACCCAGCTAACATTAGAACCTTCAAACTTACCCCAATAGGGACTTGGATGAAAACCCTCAGCCCTTATCAAAATGGAATTTAACATAGAATATCAAGTTTATTAACCCAGGTGAATTTCCAAAACAGTCAGACCAAAGATCAGGTTGCCTAAGGTGATATTTTCTTATATACCGATTCATCTTGGTATACAATTTTATGACATGTCAAGAACTTGCAACAAGCCTCACTCCACACCCTACCAGACATGCAAGCCTGATTGGTAGTTGAACATTCGCAAATGGCTAAACGATTGACTGATGAAGTGCTCAAGGGATGTTCAGAAGTGTTTTTGTAGAGAGGCTGATGAATGGAGGTGTCCTCCCAGCATCTCTTCTTCAAATGCCATGAATGCTTTGTGTGAAACAATGTTATTAGCTAATTTAACAGGAATGAAAATAAATCAAATTATTTTTCCTTATAATTTGACTCCTTCAATTCAAGATATTAAAAGGGAGAGGCCCGCCCTCTAAACCAGCCCACGCTAAGCCCAGATCGCATAATTTGAGCTACACACATTTAATGCTTAGTTGTGCAAAGGCTTGTACTTTCATTTTTTAAAAAAGGCAAACATTGCCCAGTGACTTGGTTCGCACATAACACTAGCCCATGGTTTATTTAACCAATGGTTTGTTGCCCTATTCAGGATTTGTCTGGCAGACATTTGAACAAAATATGGTTTATTTTCTCAATTGTTTGTTTCTCTCCTCCTTTGCCCACCCCCTCCTGTGAGCCAAATACTTTAGTGTTGCTGTAGTATTGGCATGCAAAGTGACTGTTGTTGTTTTAACCAGTCTTAGAAACATAGAATCATAGAATAGCAGAGTTGGAAGGGGCCTACAAGGCCATCGAGTCCAACCCCCTGCTCAGTGCAGGAATCCACCCTAAAGCATCCCTGACAGGTGGTTGTCCAGCTGCCTCTTGAAGGCCTCTAGTGTGGGAGAGCCCACAACCTCCCTAGGTAACGGATTCCATTGTTGTACTGCTCTAACAGTCAGGAAGTTTTTCCTGATGTCCAGCTGGAATCTGGCTTCCTTTAACTTGAGCCCATTATTCCGTGTCCTGCACTCTGGGAGGATCAAGAAGAGATCCTGGCCCTCCTCTGTGTGACAACCTTTTAAGTATTTTCAGAGTGCTATCATGTCTCCCCTCAATCTTCTCTTGCGTGGTGGTACTCTTACCTGAGGACTCTGTAGCCCAGAGAAACAAACCACAGTTCTGGGTTCATAGGTAACAACTCATGGTTTAAACAAACCAGAGTTCACAACCCAATAACTAACAATCTTTTTCTGGATTGTTGGTTAGCATGGCTTGGTTCACATATCACGACAATCCAGACTTTAAGAACCCAAACAATGGATATTAACATTATGTGTGAACCAAGCCCATGACTACTACATATGCATAAAAAGGTGCTTCAGGCCATTAGCCCATCTAAGCTAGCTCTCCCCAACCTGGGCCCTCCAGATGTTTTGGACTCCCATCAGCCCCAGCCAGCATGTGTCAATGGTTAGGGATGCTGGTAGTTATAGGCCAAAATAACTGGAGGGTACCAGGTTGCGGGAAAGGCTGATCTAAATGAAATATTATCGGCTTTGACTGGAGGTAGCTTGTCAAGGTCTTGGGTCATGAACTCTTTTCTGAACTTGGCTGTGCAAGATGCTTTACTTGGGAGTTGATGGGGTCTAAACTTGGGCATTTTGCATGTAAACTACCACTAGACTATTGTCTCATTTCTTGCATAGAATGCCTTAGAAATAAATGCTGTTCCTTCTATTTAAACCTTATTACAGGCTCCATCAGGAATAGTTTATGCTGCATGTACATACAATAAGATCAGTTTTCAACACCTCAGTAGTTTACTTCTTCTGTTCTAAGCTATTGTCAGACCCCAGTTGTATTTTATATGAAATAACCACAAAGTTTTGTTTTAGTCAAGTACATTTTAAGGGTTTTTTAATTATTAAATCCCCTTAGATGAAAATGAAATAGCCTCCCATGTATAATTTGCTAAATACCAATGAAGTCATACAGGTCTACAAGCCAGTCAAAAAGCATCTTTCAAAGATGTGTTATCAGTAATACAATTACTATGCTAGTGATAACCTACAGCCACCTTGCAAGAAAGCGAATGCATTAACGCATTTTCAATATGTGATTTGAACTTGTTAAAAACCTCCTCCCATCCGCAAAACACTTAAAAGAATGAACATTTCTGCTCAAATCATCACACAATGTCCTCTCAGATAATGGGAGTTGTAGTCCCATTAGAGGACACCAGTTTGGGCAAAGTTGCACTAATGGGTTCCCCCCACCCCAATACTAAAATTTTCTGAAGGGAAATTGAAAAACCACGATGCCATTCACTTGGGAGTCTGAAAAAATGGCTCTCAGAAGAGGCAGGCTTCTTTGATGCTTCAATTACGCTCATCATCCTTGCTGTTCTTCCATACAATGGTCCAAGTCCTGCGGAATCCCACTCTTTTTATTTCTGTTGTTGCTGTTTCCCCTACTTCCAAGATCGGCAGAACTCTAAGTGAAATCCTGTTAGTAGTGCGTAGTGGTACTATCCAGTTATTCTATCTGTATTCTTCAAATTGGATTTAGCAGATTCACTACTGACTCCTTTTATCCCTGGTTCTTCATGACTTCTTCTGATGTTTATGTTCTATGGAGAACTCAAATACAGTAAGTGATGGTGAAATGTTGCTTTCTTTATACACAATCACAAATGTTTTAAAAATGTTCAAGAAGATCTCATTAATTCTAGCCAGATGGTACACATCTACTCAAGGGAGAATGATGTCTTAATTAACATCTATATTTTTGCTCTGAACAGTGGCTATATAAAAAGTGGCACTGTGACATTTCATAAAATAATGTGTTTCAAACATGTCCAGATCTCCAGCAGCAACTTAATTTCGGAACAGTAAATGTTACAGGCTTAATTGAGACATCAGAATTTTATCTTAATATCTTTAGCAGCATTACAAATGGAGCTAGCTGGTTATGCTATGGCTAGATACGCTACTTGAAACAATTAAAATTTGGATTGTTTTCATGGATGTTCTAGTAGTATTGAACTAGAAAGCTGCAACGTCACAATAGAGATAAAATTTGTAGATAAACTGTTGTTCTTGAGAACAGTGGCTCTCCTTTGCAGGTAATAAGAGTTTGAAAACTATTCATATTGTCATCTTTCAGAGTATGATCATAATTCTGCATTAATAAAATTTTATCCAACTATCTAGCTAACTTATCGCATTACATGAACACTGCTGCGAATCTTCTTATGCATGGAAGACCTGATTTCTAAAGTCTCAATCTGGGATGTTTCTACTTCTTTGATTAAAAGTTATTAAGACTGTAGACTGGGTTTTGCCTTTTCCTTTTAAACATGCAGGCATAAGTTCACAGCTGCATTCTATATCTGCTGATTTGACATGTCTGTGGGGAAATGAACCATTGATCCTAGAACATATTTACACATGTTTTAGACACGTCATAATAGCTCCCTTAATTCTAATTCCCTTTTTCCTAAAGGCAAGTCAAACCAGCAAAGTCATAAAGCACTCCTATAGAACATTGGAAGGGAGTGGGATATTAAGTACAAATATAGCTTCAGCGAAGCAAAATATTACCTAAAGGCCTATTCAGTTATACCTGACCTTAAGAAATCACCCCCAGAATGATTCCTGTACAGTTTTGCAGTATTAGAAATCAAGTATGTGTTGACTTGTGTTACTTTCCTTCCACATATGAAGCATCTTTACCTACCTGCTTGGCTCAGTCAGACCTCCCAGCTTTTGCACTAGACATAATTAACTTTGGCAGAGCCTCTTCGTGGACATACTACTGTGCAATGTTAGACTCAGTCATTCTGTATCTGTTGAAATATTAGCATTCATTTTAGATCACTTAAAAAATTAAAGTTAAAAAAAAACAAAAGGATGGGAAAAATCAGAGAGAGAGAGGGAAGACTAGATGTCTAGTCCAGGTCAACTAAACACATGAGCAATCCCATCAACTTGAGAGCCAGTTTGGTGTAGTGGATACGGTGTTGGATGGGAGTAATCTGGGTTTAAATCCCACTTGAAATCCCACTGGGTGACCTTGGGAAAAACACATTGCACAGTCTAACCCAGGACTACTGAGAAACATGAGATAAATCCATGTATGCCACTCTCAGGTCCTTGCCAGAAGGCCAAGATACCAATGTGGCAAATCAACTACTAGCTTAATGTGCCTGTTTGATTTTGGCTGTAGAGCTCAATCAACTATGGAGATTTATTGATCTCTCTGGATCCTTTGTTTTAGAAGCAAAAAAAATGTATTGTTGTGAACATATAAGCCAGAGAGAAGTATTTCACCAACACATAATACACAGTCTTGTCCATGATAAAATTCCTGAAGAGTGACCATGTTAGTCTGTTGCAAAACACACACACACACAAAAGAGTCTTGTGACACCTTAAAAACTAAGATTTGTTGTAGCAGCTTTTTGGGGCAAGAGGCCCAATCTCTGGCCAAGTAAATCTTTGCCATAATAATTCTCTTTAAGACTTTATGGTGCCACAACACTCTTTGCGGTTTTTCTCTTTGCTTGTTCTCAGGGCCACACCTGCTCCAGGGGGAGACTGACCCTAGAGCCACAGTTCATATTAGTCACATACCTGTCCTTGCCATCATACCCCATGACATGTAGAGGTTAAGGCACCAAGCCAGACTGAGGCCAAAAGAAGATGGGTACCAATGCTGAAACACTTCCCTACTACATCCAAGAAGCAGGGCCTTGGCAACCACACAGGCAGGTCATTCCACCTAAAAGGGCTAGGAGACTAAAGAAATGGTGTGAGAATAAGAGGGGAGATTCTAAACAGCACACCATTGGGGTTCTCTGGGGAACACATTAGATCACTACGCTGCTCCCCCTAAATAGAGCCAGATAAGTCCAGTTCAGTTTCACGATCCTCAAGTCAGTTTTCTTGCTCATTTATGTGGTCAGTCTTTAAGATGACCCTCCACTATAGAGATGCTAATGTTTATTGTGAGCCCTTCAAAACAGGAATGCATCTTTAAGGCAAAAATAAAAAGTAAAATGCGAGGAATACGCTGGGATGTATAAAACAAGTTGGATATGTGTGGTCTCTCACCAAGTTAAATTTCCCACCAGCAAGGTTAACCAAAACTAAATTCCCTATTCTGCCACCTTCACTCAGACATAAGGTTCAAAATCATGAAGTGAGATTTTTGGGTCTCCAGAGTGGGGAGGGGGGGGACAGAAATCACAGGACAAAAGGAGAACGGATGTGGTGCTCATTGTCTGAAAGGTTCAATAATAAAAGGCAAACACACCACTTGTGTTCACAATTATCTTTGCAATAGAAGAGAACTAACTGCACAAGGCCGGCTGAGCAGCTTCAGGGGCCCACATGTGGGATGGTTTATGCGCTGCTTACCCAGAAAGACTGCAGGAAACTCCCATCCACTTCAATTTTGTACAGCTAGTACAGGCACATTAGAAATAAATAGCTGCTAATATACACATTGCCTCATGTGAGTAGAAACTTAGCAGAGATCATATTCCCATTTGGGAAGACAATTGTGGCCTTTCCTATCCATCCTCCCTGATCCCCAAAGCCTAATCAAAACAGTTCAGATTGAGCTGGCACACAGCACACAATTTTACTTGTTATTAAATACACTTCATGACTATTCTAGTGGTCACACAGTCCCTCTGGAACTAAAATTCCTGGCACAGCTTTTACTTTTACTGCTGCAATTTCCTGACCTCTTTCTTAAAAACAGGCAGAGCTGTGTAGTTATGACAGAAACCAATACTTCCCTTCAGCACATACATTCATGTGTACCAAAACACAAAATCCTCACTGGGAAAATTTCAAAAGATCTACACCAAAACAAACAAACAAACAAACAAAAAGCTCCAGGAGAAAATATATATATATAAAAATATATTAATGAGGAATTCTTCCAATCCAGGCTTTCCTATGGATTTGCATTGTCTCGTTTGCTGATGAAGCTTTGAATTTAAAATTATACAAAATTTCAAGACATACAATTGCCCTTAATCAACAAACTGTTTACAGGGATGAGTGCCAGGCTACTAAGAGAGCTTCCAAACACAAAAGGTATTCCTCATTTGGTTCTGTGCTTTGGAAAAGTCAATTCATTCGTGATCACAGTTATAACTTAAATTTCTTGGCTACGAAAAGAGCAAGAACTCCAGGTTATTCTTACATTATAAAATAATAACAAACTTGTCTTTTTATAGGATACATGGAAGTATTTTTTTCTAGGCACAATTGTGGGGAAATAAAGGGGGACAACTCAGAGCAAACACTGAGTAATTACGAGAGTAACATGAAAGTGTTGAATATTCTGATCATTCTAGCCAGAACATTTGCTTTGGTGAACACTTTCATCACTTGGTTTGGTGCCATCAATAGACTGCCACAACTAAAGAATGGAGTATCGGTGGTTGCTGACTTGTGATCTAGTTCACTGTTTTTAACGTCTGTAAACCGCCCAGAGAGCTTCTGCTATGGGACAGTATATAAATGTAATAAAATAAATAAATAATTAGTAAGTTCCCATAAGGATGAATGATGGACATTTTTCCCATAGTTAAACCAAATAGCATAGGATTCTTTGCACACGTCCCAGTGCGCTCTTGTTCATGGAGAAATACTCTCTTTATCACTACCAGAATCACATGTATGGCAAAGGAAGAAGACATCACCAATACTAATTCTGCACTTTCAACCTCAGATGCTATCAAGGTAGCTATTGCTGACCCTGTAAGGGGCCAAATGTGTAATACCCCATGAATCTCCCCTGTTCCAAGTATATGGTTCTATCAATTTAACTATTTTCAAAACTCTTTACAATACTGTGGAACTGATATACCAATATTAATGTGGTCCGACTAGGGTTTTCTAGCTACTTGCCTGCCATTAAGTTTCAGACGAAAGAATCAACACTTTTAGTTTGCCTTCCATTACCAACATCAAGCCAGTGTTTGTTCTCAAACTTAAACACAGTTTGATACACACCCACACACCTGGGATGAAGGGTTGTGTTCCGCTTTGCATTCAAGTTATGGAATGCATCCTTCATGGCAGTCTCTAAAGGCAGGGGAAAGTGTTGTCTGTTGCCTCTGAAGAAGTCATTTCTCCACTCATTTCTCCAGTCAGAAGTTAAGAGAGTTTAGCAAATTAGAAGAAACAACTACAAAAGAAAAATGCAGTAGAAACATAAAGCCATTTTTAAAAGTGTATGTTTTCTGCTCTTATGCATCCAAGAAACAAAAGATAAATACAAGTACCTTAAAACTCATGAGTGTTATATTCACAGTATGCATTAAGATCTACACAAGCTAAGAAGCACATCCTATGGTTGAATTCAAGATTAATGTAAAGTTGCTCAGACACCATCAGCCTCCATACAGCAAAGCACTGCAGCTAAACAGGAGAAATAAACGCCTATTTCATAGAGAGGTGCGTTACCTACCCTTGGTTGTTGTTGTTGTTTTTAAAACACAGCCTCTGAGCATACAAATCTTTGTGTACAAAGAATGACATATTTAGACTTCTTTTTCTTTTGTAAATACTGAGGGACATTGATAATTTGTTTCTATACCCAATATTGTAACAAATACAGCTATGCAAAGTTATCAAGATGGGCCTCATCCTTCAAGGGAATCTCAAGTCATTAGAACAGCAAATGAGTTGGGAAAACTTGTCTGAAGCAAAAAATCAAAACAAAACACCAAGGCATAGGTCTGGAGAGGCAGCCATATCTTGCAGATTGGCCTCTTGATTTGAACAGGAGGTTCAAATTCAGTCCAAGTCCAGACATGGAAGCAATCTCTCTTAAGACACTGAAAAGGCAGGAAATTCCCACCTACCTCCATATATTTAAGCAGTCTGCTCTACATGGATCAGACTGGCATTAAGAAGTAGACCTGATACCAATCAAATTATAACAAAGCCTGAAAAAAGACTCAGCAGGTACAATGTAGAGGTACAATGCAGCTCAGTGGTAGAGCACACATTTTGCATGCAGAAAGTCTGAGGTTCAATCCCGGGCATCTCCAGGTAGACCTGGAAAAATTCCTGCCTAAAACCCTGGAGAGCCACTGCCAGTCAGTACCAATAATACGAAGTTAGATAGACCCATGGTCCAACTCAGTATAAGACAGCCTCCTATGTTCCTAATTCACATTTTTTGTGTGTGTGTATATTCCATAAGAACATAATGTGGGGAAATTACCTTAGTTTTGAGAACTCCAACAGACAGTGGTATCTAAGTATACTATATGATATCCCATTAATTTGCTATTTTAGAGTATTAAATATGAGATAGTTCATTAATCCAAATTCATTTGATAACTGTAATGTGATAGTGTGGTTGTCTAAGATAATCATCATGGATTATGCAGTACAAAACAAGGGTTCTCTCTCATCAGGCCTGGTCACCTGCCCCTCCTCCGCTTCTAAGGCCTCAAGCACTCCTTGAACTAGAGGGTGCCTGATAGCAAATTCCACTTCCTGACAGTGGAAGCAGACAAACAAACAATGCACATCCATTAAACTTAATGCACTTTGAATGTAGTCATGGATGATGTGTCAACCGGATGCATGCTGGAGTTACCATGTAATTTCATAATTACCACTTTAATGCTTTTATGTACCTTGGTGTGAAGCCAAAACATTAGAAGTTCTATGTTATAAGGCTTATAATATAAGCTCTTTAAAAACCACCAGAACTGTCTTCTTGTCATTTCACCCAGGAATAAAACACAAGCTGAAATAATAAAAGGGATTCATGGTAGAAGGCCACATATGACATAATGCAACCAACATAGAGTTCAATTCAGACATCACAGCAAACCACTGTAAAGGAAGCTTAACTAAGGTTTAGCAAGATCTCAATTAATAAACAATGGTTTACATTCAGAAACCATCATTTTGCATGGTAACGGAACTGAGAAACCGTTATTACAACAATTGCTCAGCTTACAGATTCTACTGCAACATCAAGATTTGAGTCAACTTATGAAACAGGGTATCAAGAAAGAAAGAAATGGAAGCAGACAAGCTGGTTTGGGTTCTCACACCAAGGTTTGAGTTCTAGACTATGGTTGGCACAAACCATGGTTCAGAATATCTGAATTGAGCCAGGGTTAGAACAAAATCAATCAATTCAAAAAAATCAAATCAAGGGGTGGGCAATTCCAGATATTTTGACCTGCAACTACTATCAGCTCTAGCCAGCTTGGCTGATGCTGAGGAATGATGGGAATTGAAGGTAGGGCCAGATGAAAGTCTTGGCAGAACCTAGGAACTCTCTTAAACATAGACCCCCAAGATAGATCTAAAAATAAATATTTACATCGTAAAGCACCCATAATCATAGATCTTTACACAGGAGCGGTGTGTGCTACTTTGAGTTAGTGAGGCACAGCCCTAGGGAGATTCTAGCCTCCAAAATATCCACAGGAAAGCCCAGAGTCCCCAGATAATCTTCTGCATTCATATCTTGTCAGTGAAATGTATAGGGACTTTTCTGGCCTTTTCCTGACCTGTGCTGCTGCCCCCAATTGCTTTTACATGGTGGACCTAATCAGAAACATTCTGGGAATTAGTTGTGATGGGAGGGGGGGGGGAGACACAGCTCTTTTCCAAAGTTGAAACATATAAAGAACTGTATTAGGTAAACTATGGGACAGAAACGACAATCTTCACTTGCACTACTTGTAACTGAGAACGCGCTTTTGCAAAATAATGAAAACTGAATATGTAATCTGCAACTTTGGTAACGAAAAAAGCTGCAAAGTTAATGTTTAATATTATTCCTGCATGAATAAACTGCTAAATCAAACAAAATATTGCTTTAATTGAATTGAATCCTTTGTGGTCCCAAAACATTTTTGTAGTCCTTTGGTAATTTCATTAACCCTAGCTACTATGCTTATTTTGTCGAATGGATAATTAAGTCCTGGCCGGAGGCCAAAATATCTGGAGTACCACAGCTTACCCTCCCCTGCGCTGCAGAAGGCTTCCCCAAGCTAGGTCCCTTCAGATGTTTCGGCCTACAACTCCAATCAGCCCCAGGCAAGGATTACAGGAGTTGTAGGGCAAAATATCCAGAGCGAGGCAGGCTGGGGAAGGCTGTTAAGAAACAAGGTGACATGTCAAGCTTTTGCATTAGTAACTCGTTTTAGCAGCATTTTTAGCCTTACTGAACTGCTAGAGTACTTCAAAAGTTAACCACAAAGTTGATCATTGGTACCAGCATTTCTGAAGTTCTTCAGGTTCACCAATCTAAGTGTCGATAACATTTCCTTCCAGACCCACAGAGATAGAAGACATAACTCAAAATCTCTCTTTCTCTCTCACCCACCCAACCACAGTACTGGAAATTAAAGGAAATGTGCTTTAAAAATAATCAATTTCCTAGTTCTCACAATGTGAGAAGAGTTTAAAAACCAACGGCCCAAATACTTAAGGATGGATTACAAGGAGATTGGAAAAACCTAATTTATTTGTTGTTCATTAGGGTTATAATGCCAGCCAGTTAAATATTCCATGAAGCCAAGAAAGCTACTACGGTATGTAGTTGGCCATTTTTATTTTATGTTGTTCTTTGTTAGCAAGGGCAGAAATGAGTGCCAATTGCCCCCTAGTCCTGCAGCAGTTCTTTGAAGGCATGAAGGAGTAACTTCTGAAGGCTTCCATCTTGCTTGCTGCAGGAACCAGGAAGTAAACCAACCATGTCAAAGTCGATGTCAATGATGCTTAAAGAATTGGCCTATTGCCTACTTAAATTCAAATGTTTTTAAAAGCTGGTTTATGTTCCTTAAGAAATGCTGTTACTTTATTTTTCTTTTAGTTTTTCTCTTGTTAACATTTTTTTTTGGGGGGGGGGGGAACTTTGGCTAACCCTGGAGTTCCAGGATAAAAGCCAAAGAGAATAACTATTCAGTGGATCATTCGTCTTAGAGAAACCAAGGCTGAGCCATAAATTGAATAGCCAAAGTTTCAGCCAACTGGGAGGGGACACAGGGGTGATTTTGGGCCTATGAAACTAGGGAAAATGTAGCTTGAGCACTACAGCCACCAAATGCACTAGAAAAATGACATTTTCCCTATTAAAAAAAGAGAGTGAGGGCTTGCTCCCCTACCAAAACCATTAAAAATAATAGATTACAGTTACTTTAAATTTAATTTTGTTGCTTCACAGCAAGGGCTAATTCATTTCTATAATTACCATAACTATCAAACTTGTTGATTATAATAGTTCACCAACAATAAAATGTTCCAATAGTTAATGCTTTTAAAATAAAATTATATAATACTTGATCTTTTGTGGGGGGGGGGGGGAGGAACCAGCCAAGTGGCTAGCATACATGCCGTATGTCAAGTACTTTCAAGGCTTCACATTTGACAGATAGAAATTGATTTCTTAGAAGAGTTTCTGAGATCATCCAGTCATCTGAAAAATGTAGTACCTGCAAGAAATAATACTCCCCATTAAGGTGGTAGCGTGAGACATCATGATCTAGGTCCTTCCCACACTGTTATGGCAATATTTGAAGCATGAGATCATATGATAACTCCTTTTAGGTAACGTTGGAGAGAGTCCACAGAAGTACTTTTCTAAGGTTATGAAAAATTAACTACAGCTCTTTGAAGAGTTAGATCCACACATGCCCGTACAGTCAATTGGACTCTTCACCCCGCCCCAATCATTCATGCTGGGATGCTATCAATATCAATAATAAAAGTAGCTGTGTTTCAAAAGCTACCTTACCACCTATTCAAACATCAAGACACATTATGCACTGAAGTCTGTTATCAATGTCCCACCCCCAGGACACTTCGTTTCACTCAGCAGAATAGGAAAGTCACTGAAAACATCATTTCAGTGTGCAGCAGCAAAATAAAAGGCAAAACCAGCATTCCACATTTTGAAATAAATTCAAATGAGTATAGGGAAAACACTAGTACCGCAAAGACTATAAAGGTCTATGGGACAAATACATCTGGAATATCTGTGTACACGTTAGTCAACCCATCTCTGAAAGGACAGAGTAGGAGAAGGTACAAGAAAAAAGCAATTAAACCCATCAAGAGGTTGGGATCTCTTCCCAATGAGAAAACGATTAGATTTCAGTTAAGGGAAAATAACTGAGCAATGGATCACAGAGGCTTATAAAACTTGGACAGGTCTGAAGAAAGGGGAGGGCTGAGTAAAGAGTCATTTTAGAGATGTACAAAATTACAGCGTGGAGAAAGTAGGGAGCATTTATTTATTTATTTATTTATTACATTTTTATACCGCCCAATAGCCGAAGCTCTCTGGGCGGTTCACAAAAATCTCTGGGCGGTTCACAAAAATCTCTCTTGTAACACAAATTTTCAGAGTCGTTCAAAGAAATTGACTGACAGCAGGTTCAGGATTGACATGGCGTACGAATCTCATAAAATACATACTTCATATAAAATACTTCCCACGTGGAATTAGTTGTTACAAGAGATGATAATCATGGCTAACTTAGAAGGCTCTTTAAAAAAAGCATTTTAGAAAGTTAAATGCAACTTCCTTTTCATAAGAAGTCTATTACTGAGTGCCAATACTGGAATCAAGCAGCAAGAAACGGTGACTTCTGCCCTGCTCTCCTCCCAAGGCCACAGTTGAACATAGAATGTTGGACTTTGATGGACCCTTGGATCTAATCTGGAACAGACTATTCTTGTAGCGCTTTCTTTCCGCCCCCCTGCACTACCAACTATATCCAGAATAGGCGGGCTACATGAAATAAGCTGCCAAAAAGGTGTTTTCTAACAATGTTCACATTTGTAAAGATAACAATGGGCACAGACAGGTGTCAGTAACAAAGAGTTTCATTGTAGCTATGAGCCACTCTACTGCCAATAACAGTCTAAAAATATTTACATAAGAATGTGGAGGAAATATTGCATATTAATCTGACCTTTGATTAGCTGGAATTAAAATGGAATTCGAATAATTTGTGGGTGACTGCAAGAATGAATTAACTTTTAAAAGAAACATTGCCTAGACCTCTACTCAGTCAGCCTCCCATTTAAAAAGACCTGTTTTGCACTCTCCAGTTGTAGCATTCACCCAAATAAGCATAAATAGAAAGAGTAAAAATATTGATAACCTCTTCAGTAAGTATTCAAACGATACTCCATAAGCAGCTGCCAACAACATCAGTAAAATAATCCCAGTAAAATAAATGTTTACTTCGGAGTGTACCACTTTGTCATTTACTCCAAGTGAGTCTTGTATTCCAACTATGATATCTTAAGATACACATAGGTTACTTTCAATTCACCAACGTAGACCAACAAGACTACAATACTATTTTGAATTATCTGGGGCCAATCTGAGGTTTTTAAGTGCCAGCCTGTGAAGGCCTTTGCAAAACTTTCAAGACACCCAAATGAAGTTCCCAGGAACCCAACTGAGCAGAGATGCTTCCTTCTCCTATAATTCCACCTGAAGTCTGCTAGGTCTGGGACATTCTACTCTTCATGGCATGTAGGGCAGGTACTTGCTGAAAAATACTAATCTTTCAGTTTATCCAGGAACAGCAAACTCAGCTAAAACTTCAGAACATTTAACAAGGAGTTTGATATGCCATATCAGCATCCTTGAATAATTACGTTCTAACCAAAAAGAGGTCTCACTTCTTCTGTGACCTAGCTCTACAGCATAATTAAGCTTGAAGCTTACCAAAGTCCCATATCTCTATAGTATGGAGGGATCTCCTATTCAGAATTCATCTACTGACAGATTACAAATTGCAGTAATTTGAAATCACGCTAGAAATCTCATGAGCAGCATATTTACTGGCTTAAGATTTTTGTTTGTTTTTCTTTTAAAGGAAAAGATGCCTACAGATGACATATATTGCAGAAACCCTCTCCTGGTGAACAGGAACAGTTAGCTTGATCCATAAATTAATTATCAATGACTTTCTAAGAATAAAAAAGCCCAGTTTGCTAACAATTTATTCTGTTTTTATTTTCATTTTATCTTATACACCGCTCCGAAATTTTTCAATGGGGAATATTATAAATAAATAAATAACATAATGCACACATTGTTATATGCCCCAATTAGCAGACTATTAATGTTGTGAAATAACTGCAGTTTGCTAGTCCACATTAACTTTACAATCAATTTTTCAACTGTACACAACCATATTATCTTTTTTACAAATACCTATTGTGGTTCAATTTTAAGGGACAAAAGCAATCTGAAAGACAGATTAAGAAACAAATACAAGCGTCTTCTGCCTGCACTTTCAAAATAGTGAATCAAGAGACAGGATTAGCGGAAAGTTAAATTCCTGTGTGATGATCACCAAACTGCCAACAGCAATACTGGGAACAATGTAGTAAGAAGACTGAACAGTCTGAAATACACCCCATGTACTACTATGTCTGTGCTACAGGCTGATAAGGAAGTGGAAGGCTCAAAAAAGAAGTCCATAACTTTTGCTGGTTTCATCACTTTGGGTATAATGCAGAAAACAGTCCCTTAAAATGCAGGAGAGAAAACTTTCCTCCAAGTCTGCTAAGAAAAGGTTACTGCAGAGACAACGCAAACAAGTAAAACATTTTTTAAAATATCCACAGATGCTTGTACTCCAGCAGATCAAAGCTTACTATTGTAAGAATTTTTTGCAGATGGACAGCTGGGAGATAGTGGCTTCCCTCAGGCCACCTAGCGAGGTCACGGCAAGGCAAGACTTGAACCAAGACTTCAATTTGTAGCTCATCCTCTTATCCACTACACAATATCAGCAATCTGCATCTTCTCCTTTTATTGTGGCCCACCAGATGTCTTGGCCTCCAATTCCCATCATCCTTCACTATGGGCTCTGCTTTTAAATACTCTTTTGTTCTGTAGCCAATTTTTAGTTTTTCCTGAAGAACCAAAGTTGGAATATATGTACTAGCTTCCCCTCAACCCAAGCATTTACATCAATACATAGCTACTTTCCATCATATGTAAGAACCTAGGAAGAGCCCTGAGGCTGGATCAGACCAAGGGTCCATCTAGTCCAGCATTCTGTTCACACAGTGGCCAACCAGCTGCCCACAGAAAACCCACAAGGAAGATAAGGGTGCAACAGAACCCTCCCATGTAGCTTATTGGATGAAGGTTATTTATTTTATTTATAACATAAATAGAGGTCCGCCTGGCAACTACACTGTATTCTTTTCGTCGCCAGCTGAAGACCTTTTTATTTTCTCAGTATTTTAACACCTAATTTAACTTAAATTCAAATTTTGCAGTTTTAATTCTGTATTTTAACCCTATATCAATTTTTTATCCTGGTTGTGCTTTTTATATTGTATTTTGTATTTGGGTTTTTAGATTGTTGGTTGTTTTATTATGTTCCTCATGGTTTTAATTTTTGTGAACCGCCCAGAGAGCTTTGGCTATTGGGCGGTATAAAAATGTAATAAATAATAAATAAATAAATAAATAAATAAATTATAGTATTTTTATTCAGTACCTCAGCCAAAAAGGCTCCTGGAGCAGCTTACAATCAATTAGTAAAGACGACAGTTACGGTCCATCTTTACTACTACTTCAACATAGGTAAACACAAAAACTGGTTTGTCACTCCCTTGACAGCCAAACCTTTGACAGGGGTGGATTTGGGGAGCTACAGTGAGCTGTTGGTAGGGGAAGCTAAAATATACTGGTTTGGCTCTCAGTTTATGTATATACAATGAAACTCATAGAGCTCTTTTTCACTCTGATAAGTGACGTATTCTTCAGTTCTCCCAATCTTCCAACCAAGCTAAGAAGAGACTTCCATTTTTTTTCCATTTTGTTGACAGACAGTAATGAGGAAAAACAACACCCAGAATGTTTAGGAAAATATAATTTTGTCCAGTAAGACATAAGAACGTAACATCAGAAGAGCCATGCTGAATCAGACCAGCATTCTGTTCACAGTGGTCAACCAGTCACCTCCAGGAAAGCTACAAGCAGAACATGAGTGCAACAGCACCATCCTACTCATGATCCCCAGCAACTGGTGTACATAGGTAAATTGGTGCCCATCGCTACATCCTGTGGTAACAATTCCATAGTTTAACCATGTGTTGTGTAAAGAAGTACTTCTTTTTATCAATCCTGAATCTCTGACCAATCAGCTTCATGAGATGACCTCAGGTTCTAGTATTATGAGAGAGAGAGAGAGAGAGAGAGAGAGAGATGGCTGTCTATCCCACTGTATCTACACCATGCATGATTTTGTATATCACTATCATGTCTCTGCTCACTCACCCTTTTTTCTAAGCTAATCAATCCCAGACACCTTTCCTCATAATAGAGTTGTTCTAGCCCTTTCATTATTTTAGTTGCCTTTTTATGCAGTTTTTCAGACTCTACAATATCGCTTTTTAGGTGCAGTGACCAGAACAGTATACAGTATCCCAAGTGTGGCCACACCAAAGATTTGTGTAAGGGTCATATGATATCGGCAATTCTATTTCCAATGCCTTTCCTAACATGGAATTTGCTTTTTTCACAGCAGCCGCACACTGGGTTGCCATTTTCATCAACCTGTCAACCACAACCCCAAGACCTCTTCCTCGGTTAGTCACCACTAGCTCCGATCACATATGCATGATGTTGGGATTTTTGGCCCCAATGTACATCACTTTATACTTTCTTACATTAAAACACATTTGCCATTTGGATGCCCTTTCTCCCAGTTTGGAGATATCATTTTGGAGCACTTCACAATTCCTTTTTGTTTTAACAACCTTAAATAATTTGGTGTCATCAGTAAACCTGGCCACCTTACTGCTCACTCCTAATTCCATATCACAGAATAGCAGAGTTGGAAGGGGCCTACAAGGCCATCGAGTCCCACCCCCCGCTCAATGCAGGAATCCACCCTAAAGTATCCCTGACAGATGGTTGTCCAGCTGCCTCTTGAAGGCCTCTAGTGTGGGAAGAGCCCACATTTATGAACAACTTAAAAAGCTTCAGTCGTAATATAGTTCCCTGTGGGACCTGCCCACTATTTACATCCCTCCATTGGAAGAATTTACCATTCATTCCTACTCTCTGTTCTTTAACCTGTTACTGATCCTCTCATTCCACAACTGTGAAGTTTGCTCAGAAGTCTTTGGTGATAGACTTTTGGAAGGCTTTTTAAAGTCCAAATAAACAAAGTCCACTGGATCTCCCATATCCACATGTTTATTGACACTCTCAAACAACTCTAAAAGATTAGTGAGACAGGATTTACCTTTGCAGAAGCCATGCTGATTCTTTTTCAGCAGGACTTGTCCAATGGCTGCCTATGAGCTACCAAGCCAAATACAAGGTTATGTTACCATCATATAAAGCCCTAAAAAACTGGGGACCAAGATACTTCACACACACACCGCCTTCCCTTATACTTACCCAGGCGACTTTTAGGATCAGCACAGGAGGTCTTGCGAATCATTCTGAAATGGACGGAATGTCACCATGAAGTATCTAGGCGGTGGGGGCCTTCTCCGTAGCGGCACCCACCATTTGGAAAACCCTCCCTCATGTGGTTTAAGAGGCAGAAAAAAAATTAAACGCCTCCTGAAGACTCACTTCTTCACTCAGGAATTCCCTAGGCTGTAAGTTAATTAATTAGGCCACTCCATATTAATGCTCCTCTATTATAGTTGGACATGTTTTAACGCTGTGCTATAATGTTGTGTTTTAATACTATGTTTTAATATTGTATTTCAATGTTCTTAACTGCTGAGAGATTCTATCATATTCAGCGGTAAATAAATACAACAAATTAATAAAGTTTATATGTTGACTATTTTTATCTTTAATAATGCTTTCCACCAGTTTACCTGGAACAGATGTTACGCTAACCAGCCTGTAATTTTCCAGATTCCCTCTGGATCTCTTTTTAAGATTTGGTGTTATATTGGCCATTTTCCAGTCCTCCAGTTTAGGCACAGTCTATCCTACAACTTCTGCAGTGAAGACATGAAAATAATTCATTCTACTTCTCCACAATCTCCTTATACTCTTTGTTCTCTTTTAACTTCATTGTCATCCGGTGGTCCAAATGACTCCCTAGCTGGTTTCCTGCTTCTGATATATTTAGACAGTTCTTTATTGTTGGCCTTTACGTTATTAGGAATGTGCTCCTTAATATTCTTTTTTCCATTCATTATTGTCTGCTTGTGCAAGACATTATTGTCTGCTTGTGCAAGACTTGCACCTTTGTGCAAGTTTGTGTCCTTTTTTTCCTCATCATTTGGGCAAGACTTCAATTTTCTGAAAGAAAATAGCTTCCTTAACACTGCTTATTAACTATGCAGGTGACCTCTTAGACTTTGTGCTACCATTCAGATTTACTTCTATTACTGTAGTTTTGCATAGCCTCCAAGCATTTTGAGAGATTTAACCTTTTTGAGTCCTCCTTTTAACCAGTCCCCACATTTTAGAGAAGTTTCCTCTTTTGAGGTCAAATGTGACTGTGTTGGACTTCTCTGGCATTTATCCACTGAAATATAAATTAAGTTTGACAGTCACTGTTTCCAATTGGTTTGACAACACTCACATCTCGCACTAAGTCCTGGGCAGCACCAGGTGTCCAGGCTCGTCTCCCCCATAGTCAGTTCCATAATCAACTGTTCTAGGTATAGTCGATTAGGCACTGGGAAATATAACCTGATTTCATGATGGGAACAATATCATAGGAGAGTTTCATCCTCAGAGACCTGTAGCCCCATTTAAATGGGAGCAATTCTACACAAACTATAGATAAAGATGATTTGGGGCTAAATCTAACATTACACAGCCCAAAAAATGGGAGCATCCCTTCCCTTCCTTCCTCCTGAAGCTCCCCTATGCTCTCAAATCTGCTCTAAAGGATCTCCAAATGGTCTGGAAGAGATTTGGGGGCATTGGGAGTGCAGCAGGGAGAGGGGAAACCTTTTGCCACCTGTGTCCATTCCACTGGCAGAAGGACATTGCTTGATACAACTTTTCCCATTTTCCCAAACATTGGAGATGCAAAACTACCTCCTCTGTACAATAAATACCTCATGAAAGGATGTTATCCTTTTTGTTTCTGTATCTCATTTTCAAATAATTCATAGTCATCAGTAACCAGCCAGTAGTCAAAGATTTATTCACTACTCTGTTGATTTAAGTTGAAGAGTTTACAGATGATAGCTAAGTCATTTCTTTTTCAACATACTATGTGTCAGATGGAACATCAGGCAATGATTTGTGTGCTCAGCTCTATATTCCAAATGAAATTCTTGCCACATAGATACCACTCTCAGTAAGATCAGAGTAGGTACAGTAGAATCAACTGGAGGTGATAAATAGAACAAAGCAAACTTTCAGAGATGTGCCTAAAAATTAAAAGTTGATAAATTTCTTAAGTCTAAGAAACAACACTGGAAGCAGGAACCTTTGCTTCTTTGCTCAATTTTTTTCAATGTTTGAACAAAACCACAATTATGTTACAAGGTCTGTATAAAGCTTACAACTTCAAAAATCTGGAATTTTACAGTTATCCCACCATCAACCTTGAAGCAGTTTTTTCTTTGTTGTTGCTCTGTTTCAACTCGCTACTTTTCCATTATACTTGGGTGTTCCAGTTACTTGGTCTTACCCTGTATATTCTTCCACCAACCCAAATTGGCTTAAACTAATATGAAGTTGGACAGTCATGGATGCTTTCTCAATTAATGTCAACTATTCTAAAAAAGCATATTTAAGAAATTGTGACCATTGAAATAGCCAAACAGGAGAACCACTGAAAAATAATTCTTTTTTTTTCATTTCTCACAAATGGAATTGCCAGCCAAAATGGCTTCACTTGTCTACTTCAAAAGTAGAAAGTCACAAAGAATTTATAATCAAGTTTCATCCCAGGCAATAAAGCCACAGTGCAGCACTCAGTTGAAACAGCAACAAAGTTAAGACAAACCTTAGAGCTTCTGTGTGCTAACATCCAGCTAAAGTTACCCCAAAGAAAACAACATTGAGCAGAGTAACCATAGACCAAATGAGCAATTGCACTTGAACCTAGATGCTGGATTGAATTCTGGGTGGCACTGGACATGACATACGCACACTTTCTGCATTCACTGTAAACTGGAAATAGCAACAACCTAACATCAGAGGGCTGTTATATTGTAGCAGGAATCTCAAGTACATTACAAATAGAAAACAAACACCTGCATACAATTAAAAAAAGTAAGAAAAATAGTGGCTTCTTCTTGTGCTTTCAGTGCTCCTTTGAGCAGATCTCAACCACACTAAAGACAAAATCCTGTGTTTGTTTTGACAGAAAAAAGTCCTCTAATTCCCAGCATTCCCTAGGCATCTATGCCGGCTGGGTTATGCTGGGAGTTGTGGGACTTGTTTTCTGTCTAAACATGCATAGGATTGTGCCCTTAAAAGGAATTCACAGATGCAAACCTGCTTTATTGTCACAATCCATATCACACAACAGCAGCAAAGTTGAGGACTGGGAAGCTGGATGAACCTGATAAAATCCCATCAGCATCTTTAACAAAAAGAAGCATCAGGCCATCAGAAACCTATGGAACATCTTACGTAGAATAATTATGTCCTTTTCTAGAATTGCTTAAACAATTCCCACTGCTCTTTCAAATGTCATACAATTAACAATTATCAAAAGACCACTCATGAAGTGCTTACTTGGTTTAACAGGAATTGAAAACCAGCAGAACATGTTTGTTCTGTCTGGTAGAGCAGGCGAGCAAAGATGGAAGTAGGAAATCCCTCTTGATAGCTGTCTCACCAGGAGGCCACGAAGGAACCAAAGATTGGACTCTACAACGCACCAGTGCTTTCTGTCCCACCACCAAGCAGCTCGTTGTTATGCTTGCACCCGGGGCTCCGCTGTTGACACCACTGCCTTACTTGAGGAACTCCCCTCCTTCCTCAAACAGTAGAGAGTGGAGCAGTCTCAAAAGCATTTGCCAGAACGGGTCCCACTCACTTTCACCTCCTCTTGAGGGGATGTCTGAACTGAGCTCATATAATTTGCAACTAGGATAAGTACTCAGGGTGAGAAAAGAGACCTTGTGTCATATCCTGCTTAGTCACAAAGCCCGCAGCTTGGGCTAAGTGTTTGTCTTTCAGCCTAACCCTAGACACATTGTGAGTGAAAAACTGTGCTAACTCATTGTACTCTGTCCTGAACGCCTTCGAAGGAAGGGCAGGATGTGTGTGTGTGTGTGTGTGTGTGTGTGTGTGCAAAAAAGAACTCTTATTTATTCCTCCACCTCTAGTTCAAAATGCCATTAACCTATTTTGTTCCCCATGTTTTTCATGGATTATTCTGCTCTGTCTTAACCAAGTAATCTACTTCTCGCTTGGGACGCCTCCATTTTTAGTTAACAGTGCTATGAGAGAGGAGTTCTATATTCATCGCAATTTTTAAGTAACTGAGATTATGTCAGTAAGACAACTTCTAGTTACTGACAGCCACAATAACAGCTTTATGCTGTCATTTCTAGAACAAACAATCTAGTATTGATAGGTTCCTGCGAATTCCCAAGTCAAATCTAATCTAAATTCAGTTTAACAGGAATCCCCATTTTGTGTGTCACCATAGCCTGGTTAACAACTTAAACAAAACAGAGGCAAAACTAGATATTAGAACGACAAAATTGGTGTGTCAAAAGGCCAATTTCCTGTAAGTTTCCCATGACCGTGTGTAGGGAACTATTCTTTTGGGTCATTTTAAAGGGCCAAAGGGAAGAGAATGCTGAACCTTTTCCCTACTCATGGAACCGTTTTTTCTCCATTAGTTACTTCCATTCTCAGGGCTCTGAGGAAAAACAGCGAGGACGAAGGCACTTCAGAGAGTGGAAGCATGGCCTGCTTTAAACTGCCCCATCAGTTAGCGGGCTCTTGCAATGTGTGGTATGACAGCCAATCAAGTGGAGTGGCTGGAGGTTTTGAGTCTGGAAGTAGGAAATCATGCTCAAATGCTTGCTCCACAACAAAACTCATTGGGTGGCCCTAATATTTCAGCTTAACTTACCTCACAGGAGCGTTGTGAGTATATAATGTATTTTTCATAGTTCACACTTTATTTCCTCCACCTGAAGTCTCCCACATAAGTCCTTTTGGCACTGTGGCAAGGAAGCTATCCAATATTTTTAGCTTAGCATAAAGGTTCTTGTTTGTAAACAAAAGTAGTTCTTGTTATGCCCAGACTTATTTGAAGCTATTATTCTAAAGCTTAGATTTGGTCAGAAATGCATCAATAAAGTAAGTGCAGTTTACAGTATATCACATTTTTTCTTTGGCACAAACTTACCTCTCATCCTCACCATCAACAAGCTGCACTGTCAACGGAAGCACCTTCAGGGGGAAAAGAGAGGATGCCATGCTGCTGCCCACATCGGAAATGGTTCCTGATGCTCCAGCACCACTTTCACTACTGGTGGGTTGGTGTAAACCAACCAAGGTGGGTTCTGTAGAGCGCCTGCCATCTTCACCTCGGGCTGAAATTGACTGAGCAAGAGATAGTGCAGAGAACTGGGTGGAGTTCTGCAGTATCTGTTGTGGCACATTTTGGGCTGCAGGCAAATTGATGCTAGTGGATATCAAGGAAGCTGGAGACACATTTTGGACCAAGTTCCCATTCTGCACACCTGAAGATTGTGCTACATTCTTTGAGGGAGCCAAGCTCATAGGAGTAGAGATCACATTTGCAGCAGAATGGCCTGGGACTGAAACAGCACTAACGGAAGGTACAGGACTAACAGGAGGCAATTGTTGACCGGCCATTCCTTGAACAAGAGGTTCTGCTGCTTGCACTGGTAACAAAGTACTCTGTGGCGCAATAACCAAGGGTTGAGGAAGGCTTGATGTGCTGCTTTGTGGCCCCGGATGAATGATCCCTGCTGGAACAGGGGGCACCACTTGGGAAGGTGAAGGAGCAGCACTTTGCGCTATCACCGAAGGGGCAATTTGGTTTGTAACAGGTGGCTGCTGTACTACTGGAGGTACATTTCCTGGTTGTCCAACTTTCATCATTTGAGCACTAGCTCCTACAGTCGGCATTGTGGCCTGGGCATGTGCAACAGGCTGAGAGGATGCCACTGCCAGGTGTGCTTGAACAGAAGGCTGCATACTTGGTGCTTGACCAACAGCTGAACCTGTTCCTACCACGGCAGGACCAGTCTGCATAGAAGCTGGAGTCTGAAGCATCTGCTGTTGTTGTATATAATCTGGCATAGGCCCGGCGACAGAACTTTGATTAACTGCTTTAACATGCCCTGGGGTCATATGCATAGGCATCTGCTGTGATGGTGCTTGGTGCTGGGCCTGTCCTTGCCCATATGGTAACGGCTGCGGTTGCGGCACAACTGGAACAGGCTGCGTTGACTGGGTATAGGGCAGCTGTGGCGGCACCATCGTTGAAATGACCGGCTGTTGATGGCCACCTACTATATTCACTGGCAGAGGAACAGCTGACGCAGGAGCCTGGACCCCTTGCTTTTGCTGAGGGTAATTTACATCTTGAGCATGAAGCTGCACCTGTGCAAGCTGTGGCTGAGAAATACTCTGGGGTAGACTAGGTGCTGACACAGGTTGAGGGGCTGTACTGCTAAAATCCACCTGCTGAGCGCCTGCCCCTTGAAAGGCCTGCTGCTGCACCACAGTCGGTGTCCCCATCTCCCCGCTTCCCACGCTTTCCGTATAGTGGCTCAGTGTGCTCACGTTGCTGCTCACCGAACTCCCACTGGTACTCTCCCTTTCAGAAGTTACTTCAAGCGGGTTTTGTTTTAGAGTGTCTACCGCTTTATTTACAGCTACTCCTTCTGTAACTGACCCAGGAGTCTCTTTGTCATAGAACTCTGTGCACGTCCATCTACCCTTCTTAAAAGGCTCTGAACTAGAATCCAGCTTCACAACTCTAAACCTCGATGTGCTGGCTGCAGGCTGCAGATGACTAGATGCCGCTGATGCTGCAACTGGATTACTAGCATTACTGACAGCGCTAGAGGAAGCACTGAGGCCATTGCCAACCCCACTTAAGACAGCAACATTAACGCCGCCGCTCGTTCCAGTACTTGTGATGTGACTTAGATTCTTATTAACATGACCAGGCATGCTGCTCACCACGCTAGGGCTAGCACTGCCCACACTGCTTAACATGCTGGTAGTAGCTCCACTGGCAGAAGGGACCCCAGGTGTACCAGGAGGGCGGAAATGAGACACCGTCGTGGCTGCAGGTGAACCAGCGGATGATGCAGCAGAAACTGGCATGGCAGCCGTTGGAACACTGTCGGTGCTTCCAGCTGTAGACAGTCTTCTAAAGGATGGGCTGGATGGAGGTCCTCCAGGAGCCGTTGGGCCTCCCACCCCAGCGTGGGATGCATGGTGATGCCCGTGGTGGTGGTGGTGGTGGTGGTGATAATGGTGTCCATGCAGGGGGTGAATGCTCCCGTTGATCACCACACTCTGCTGCTGGGGGGGATAGGGCAAAGAGGGGGGCGGCTGCTGCTGCTGCTGGTGGGGAAGGCGAGGCTGGTTAGGAGAGACGGCCCCCGGGCTCTCAGCCTCTTGGAAGTTATTCAGAGTTTCCTCGGAGGAGCTCCGCTCAGGTTCCCCCAAGTCAGTGGCCCTGGACAAGGAAACATCCAAGATCTCTGAAGACGACAAGTCCTCCGTGTGGGATTCGTCCAGGTCGTCGTAGCTCTCTGTGTCCTCAGCGATGCTGTTGTTGGAGCTGAGGCTGGCAGAGATCTGGGCTGGGGTCACGCTGGTGATCTGGAAGCCACTCTTCTTCTTCATCTGGGCCCCCGCCTGGCTGAGGGGCTGCGGCGGCTGGGAGAGGAGGGTCAAGCTCTGCGGTGGAGGGGGTGGCGGCGGCGGCCCAGGCGAAGAGGAGGAAGAGGCTGCGGCAGCGGGAGGCGGCTGAATGAGCAAAGGAGGCGGATAGTCTTCCGAGCCGCTGCTGGTGCTGCCGGCTGTACCCAGAGCCGGCACGACGTTGCCGCTGCTGCTGCTGCTGCCCCTCCGAGGAAGCATCGCCGGGTGCGCCATCTTCCTCGCACCAGTGTCTGCAGCTGACTCAGGCTGGTGCATTGAAGAAGGGCTATTTTAAGGAGCGCGATTCCCCAGAACGGAGGGGGAGCCCGGGCAGAGGAGGCGGGCGCGCCGTGCAGCTCGCCGCCTGGCCGGCCGGGGCACTGGACCCAGAGCAGGGGGAGCCGGGGGGGGGGAGGGAGGGAGAAGCACCCTCGCTCCCAGGGCGATCCAGCCGGCAGCACCCCGAGCACCCTCCTCCCTGCCCGCGCGCCCGCCCGGGAATAGGCCCCTCAAGCCCTGGCCAGCCACTTGCCTCGTCGCCCAGCAGCGCTCCTTCCCTGTTTGCAATGCGGAGAGAGGGAGGGAGGGAGGAAACGAAGAAGAAGAAGCTGCCTCGCCGCCGCCGCCGCCGCCGCCGCCGCCCCCGACTAAACCAGAAAGCCTCCGGCGGCCCCCACCGCCCAGCCCCCAGATCTCCCCGGCAAAAGGCAGCAGGACTCCCGGGGGGGACGGGACGAGGGGTTGGGAACGCAGCCGCAGCCGCCTCCGAAATGAGACCCTCGGAGCGTGGAAGCAGCCAAGGCGGCGGCGAGGATACGTACAGTCCCGCTGGAGCCGGCGGGCGCCAGACGCGTCTCCATCAAGAGCAGCGGCGGCGGCGGCGGCCGAAGCTACGAGGCATCCCGGGGCGTCGGGGGGGAGGGGGAGGTGGGGTGGCGAGGCTGGCGCAGCCAGGCGGGTCCTCGCTTCTCACTCTTCCCCGGGCGCGCCTCCCTGGCGGCGGCGGCGGCAGCAGGACGCGGCCAGCCTCGAGGGGTGGTGGCGGCGGCCGCGGCACGCTCTCGGGCTCCTGGGCTTTCGCTCAGCCCCAGCCCCAGCCCCGTCTCTTCTCTCCCCGCTTTCCCTGTTCCAGAGGCGGGCGGGGGGAGGCGGCGGCCAAAGATGGCGCTGGCGGCGCAAGCGCAGCCAGGCCACAGACATAAAGGAGTCGTCTGGAGCGAGGGAGGCGGCCGAAGAGCTTCGGCCCCAGCCGACGGAAACTGCCGAGGCGGGCGGAGGCGGGCCCCGACGGAGGGATCTGTCACAGAGCGCGCCGCCTGCCCCCTCGCCTGTGGGGGCGGGGCGGAGGCGGCGGAGGCTACTCAAAGGCGCGCTGCGGTGGACCCTGCGGGGCTCCTCTTCTTCTTCTTCTTGCAGACTTCGCCTCAGCCCCCCTCCCTTTCTCTCCCCCCGAGTATTGGGGGGGCGGGGGTTCGCGCCTGCACGCGGGAGGTTTCGTTTCTCTTTCCACGGGGAAGGACAGGAGAAGGGAGGGACCCTCTTTGTGCCGAGCTCTGCTGCGTTTTCGCCTGTGCCTCTTTTGTGTGGCGCCGGTTGCCACGTGCGCCCTCCCGGGATGCGCCCGAGGGCTGCCGCTGACGGGAGGGTCGGGACTGGCGGGGAGGGTGGCGCCCCTCCCTCCCTCCCTCTCCTCCCAGAGGCTGTGCTCTTGGGGGAGCTCGCAGCCCGGCAGCGCCCAGCTCAAATGAGGGGAGGGGGGCAACGCCCATCCCTCTGCGTGAGAAACAGGCCCGGGTTACCGCTCCTAGACTCCACCAGAAGAGGTCATGAGAGACCCTAAAGATCTTGTCCCCCTAACTCTGTTGCCCCGTGTGCAAAAGATGCCCACCTCTTCATAAAGAAAGGGAACCAAGTCGAACAGATCCTGGACGCGATTGTGCGCAGTAAGCGAACAAAATAAAAATAAAAAATACCAACCTTAAGCCCCACCGAGAACGAATGTGGTCCCAAAGCGCGCGCGCGCGCGCAAACATTCGCCAAGTCCCGAGGGGAAGAAGAGACGCCGGCTGGCCAACCCGTGGGACTATTCGCACCCACGCCCTTCCGAGGAGAGCTCACATGTCTTTAACGACAGCACAACATGTGTACATTCGGCAAGTTGTTAAAGGTGTTTCCTTTCCCTGTACCTGCGCATCTTGAAAAAGTTTCACCTGTTGGATTTTTGCATGCTCATACTCAGAAACTACCATGGGAATAAGAATGTAAGCCTATGCGGCAGGGTCTTGCTATTTTATTGTTTTACTCTGTACAGCACCATGTACATTGATGGCGCTATATAAATAAATAAATAAATAATAACAACATAAGAAGAGCTATGCTGGATCAGACCAAGGGTCCATCTAGTCCAGCACTCTGTTCAAACAGAGGCCAACCAGCCCTTGGCCAGGGACCAAAAAGGCAGGACATGGTGCAACAGCACCCTCCCACCCATGTTCCCCAGCAACTGGTTCACACAGGCTTACTGCCTCGAATACTGGAGACAGCACACAACCATCAGGGCTAGTAGCCATTGATAGCCTTCACCTCCAGGAATTTATCCAACCCCCATTTAAAGCCAACCAAATTGGTGGCCATCACCACATCTTGGGGTAGAGAAGAAGTACTTCCATCTGTCCTGAATCTCCCACCAATCAGCTTCATGGGATGACCCCACTGGGTTCTAGTATTATGGGAGAGGGAGGACAAATGCCTCCCTATCCACATTCTCCACACCAGGCATAATTTTGTCCACTTCTATCATGTCTCCCCTTAGGCTCCTTTTTTTCCAAGCTAAATGATCCCACCTGATGTAACCTTCCCTTGTAGGGGAGATGTTCCAGCCCCGTAATCATTTTAGTTGCCCCTTTCTGCACTTTTTCCAGCTCTATAATATTCTTTTTTAGGTGTGGTGACCAGAACTGTACACAGTATTCTAAGTGTGGTCGCACCATAGATTTGTATAAGGGTAGTAGGATACTGGCCGTTTTATTCTCAATTCCTTTTCTTATAATGCCTAACATGGAGTTTCCCTTCTTTACAGCAGTCTCACAATGGGTTGACATTTTCATCGAGCTGCCCACCACAACCTCAAGATCTCTTTCTTGTTCTGTCACTGCAACCTCAGATCCCATAAGGTTATGCTTGAAGTTGGGGGAGGGGGGTTGCCCCAACGTGCATCACCTTACACTTGCTTACATT
The DNA here is from genome assembly GCF_023053635.1 of Elgaria multicarinata webbii. Taxonomy (NCBI): domain Eukaryota; kingdom Metazoa; phylum Chordata; class Lepidosauria; order Squamata; family Anguidae; genus Elgaria; species Elgaria multicarinata. The sequence continues at coordinate 6,545,168 of NC_086175.1, read as the reverse complement.
GAACCGCATCTGCCATTTGGATGCCCACTCTCCCACCTTGAAGAGATCCCTTTTGAACTCTTCACAATCCCTTTGTGTTTTAACAACCTTAAATAATTTGGTGTCCTCGGTAAAGTTGGCCACTTCACTGCTCACTCCTAATTCCAGATCGTTTGAAAACAAGTTGAAAAGAATTGGTCCCAATAACAATCCCTGTGGGACCCCATTATTTATTTTCGTGCATCAGGAGAATTGACCATTTATTCCTACTCTGCTTTCTGTTCTTTGACCAGTTACTGAGAGGATCTCTTCTCTTATTCCATGACTCTCTTATTCCATGACTGCTAAGTTTGTTCAGGAGTCTTTGTGAGGGGCTTTATCAAAAGCCTTTTGGTAGTCCAAGTAAACAAAGTCCACCTCTGTCTATATGTCTATTGACATTCTCAAAGAACACTAAAATATTAGTGAGACAGGACTTATCTTTGTAGAAGCTGTGTTGATTCTTTTTTACACGGACTGGTCCTTCTGTATGCTTACGAAGTTTGTCTTTAATAATGCTTTCAACCAATTTACATGGAACAGACATTAAATTAATCAGCCTGTAATTTCCCAGAACTCCTCTGGATCCCTTTTTAAAAATTGGTGTAACTTTGGCCATCCTCCAGTCCTCTGGTACAGAGGCTGAGCTTAGGGACATATTGCATATTTTGGTTAGAAGATCAGCAATTTCATATTTGAGTTCTTTGAGATGACACAAAATTGGGTGGGATAGCTAATACCCTGGAAGACAGAAACAAACTTCAAAGTGATCTTGATAGGCTGGAGTGCTGGGCTGAAAACAACAGAATGAAATTTAATAGGGATAAATGCCAAGTTCTACATTTAGGGAATAGAAACCAAATGCACAGTTACAAGATGGGGGACACTTGGCTCAGCAATACTACAAACGAGAAATATCTTGGAATTGTTGTAGATCACAAGCTGAATAGGAGCCAACAGTGCAATATGGCTGCAAGAAAGGCCAATGCTATTTTGGGCTGCATTAATAGAAGTATAGCTTCCAAATCACGTGAGGTACTGGTTCCTCTCTATTCGGCCCTGGTTAGGCCTCATCTAGAGTATTGTGTCCAGTTCTGGGCTCCACAATTCAAGAAGGACGCAGACAAGCTAGAGCGTGTTCAGAGGAGGGCAACCAGGATGATCAGAGGTCTAGAAACAAAGCCCTATGAAGAGAGACTGAAAGAACTGGGCATGTTTAGCCTGGAGAAGAGAAGATTGAGGGGAGACATGATAGCACTCTTCAAATACTTAAAAGGTTGTCACACAGAGGAGGGCCAGGATCTCTTCTCGATCGTCCCAGAGTGCAGGACACGGAATAACGGGCTCAAGTTAAAGGAAGCCAGATTCTGGCTGGACATGAGGAAAAACTTCCTAACTGTTAGAGCAGTGCGACGGTGGAATCAGTTACCTAGGGAGGTTGTGGGCTCTCCCACACTAGAGGCCTTCAAGAGGCAGCTGGACAAGCATCTGTCAGGGATGCTTTAGGGTGGATTCCTGCATTGACCAGGGGGTTGGACTCGATGGCCTTGTAGGCCCCTTCCAACTCTGCTATTCTATGATTCTATGAAATAGCAATATGTAGGATTCACAGTTATGAATAGGTCTAAAAACTACAAGATGAGTAATGAAATCTAGTTAAGGAGAAGGTCACATTATTGTGTGATTCCTGACAGTTTTTGCAGGCCTGCCTACATATGCATTTCCCCATTTAATAAAGGTGAAGGTGATTTTAACTAGCATCTATATATCTTGAGGCCACCAAGATTCTGAGATGACAGTGACAAGGTTTGTAACAACAGGAGGGTTTTTAAAAAACGTCAACTTGGGACAATACCAGACCAATTTACATGTGTAACTGTTGCACACACACAATACAAACCCTCATGCTTCTCAGCTCTCCTACCCCCTTGAGTCAGGAACAGTGTATTGACAAAGAGATCTCCCACTACTGGCTGCTCCTGAAAATGCAGAAGGCACACTCCAAAACTTTTGGAATTTTCCACACACTCCCATTTAGTTTACATTATAACAAAGAGTCACCTTAAAAACTTAATACATTTATTTATAGCATTTCCACTCCATATAGCTAAATTTGGTGCCACAAGAGTCCGTCTTAGTGTCAACATCTAGGGATAACTGTTAGTCTGTTGCAGCAAATTTATTGCATGTACACTGTTTAAGATACACCATTTTGAAGAGAGACAATGGTTCCAATTAAACCATCTTATGGAGGAAAATATGTGGAGGCAGATATCCAGAACAACCCTGGCTTGTCCCTATTAGCTTTTCTTTCTAAGCTTTTTCCTCCTAATGCCACAAAAACAAATTTCATATTATTATACGCTTGCCCAAAACTCAGGGCCTAGTTCATAGCAGCTACCCATGGACAACATGTCTTTGCAGCCCCAACACAGCTCAGACTTCAGGGGCGATGAGGAACATGCAGCTCTCGATGCACTCAGAGTGTTAGCAAGCTGTGTGAGGTGGCTATCCTCCATAAGTGAAACCTCACTGGTTGGGATCACTATACAACACAATTCCAGTATAATCAGATGCCATATTTGAACAAGTCACATGCTTGTCCATACTGGCCAGGTATGCTTCAGGGGACTGAAAACCAAGTGCTTGGACTGGTGCCAGTTGCAAAAACTGCTAGTCCCTCCTTTTCTCGTGTCATCAGCCTATCACCACCAATCTAGGTGCCATGGGCTGCCTTAGCTCTGGGCACATGTGAGGCCCTGTCAGTCTTGCAAGTCATGACAGATTAGAGATGTGACTGAAAGGTTACCGAAGCTCATAAAGCCCACGGACACATACCCCTTTCTTCTCATCCATGTGGGAACAAATGATGTCGCCAAGCAGAGCTACGAAGAAATCATTTCAGACTTTGAAGTTCTGGGAAGGAAACTGAAGAACTTTGGGGCCCAGGTAGTTTTTTCATCCATCCTCCCGGTTCTTGGAAGAGGATTAGAAAGGGAAAGAAAAATACTCCGGATGAATGACTGGCTTCGAAGGTGGTGCCGTCGTGAGAGTTTTGGATTCTGGGACCACGGGCTACGCTACTTGGAACATGGACTGCTGGCAAGGGATGGGTTGCACCTCACAAGGGCTGGAAAGAATGAGTTCGGCCACAGCATGAAGAACTTGATCAGGAGGGCTTTAAACTGAATCTTACGGGGGCGGGAGACGTAAATTTTGAGGCAACAATGGATGAAGGCCAATGCACCACAGTACAGAGAACAGCTCCAACAGTGTCCCAAAATAGTGTCTGCAACAAGGTAGGAACAAAGCCAGACTATAAAACACATGGTCTTCGATGTCTATATACTAATGCCCAGAGCATGGGAAACAAACAGAATGAACTTGAACTCTTATTACATGAAGGCAAATACGACTTGATAGGTATAACTGAAACTTGGTGGGATGACTCCCATGACTGGAATATAGCAATTGAAGGATATAACTTGTTCAAAAAGAACAGAAGAAATAGAAAGGGAGGTGGAGTTGCACTATATGTTAAAAATACCTATCCCTGCACAGAAATACAGGCGGATGAGATTGGGAGCCCCGTCGAGAGCGTCTGGATTAAAATAAATGGGGCTAGGAATAAAAAGAATATGATAATCAGAGTCTACTACCGACCACCCAATCAAGGAGAAGACGAGGACGAAACTTTTGAGAAACAAATTACCAGTGTTTCAAGGAAGTGTGATGTAGTAGTGATGGGGGACTTCAATTACCCTGATATCTGTTGGGAGACCATTACTGCCAAAAGCGGCCCTTCCAAGAAATTCCTGACATGTATGGGTGATAACTTTCTCCTACAGAAAGTGGTGGAAGGAACTAGAGGATCGGCAATCCTTGACTTGTTATTGACCAATAGGGACGACTTAGTGGATAAAGTGGCAGTTACGGGAACTCTGGGGGAAAGTGACCATGTCATACTTGAATTCTTGATTATGAAGGAGACAAAAGTCGAGCGTAGCCATACACGTACTCTGGATTTTAGGAAAGCTGATTTTAATAAACTCAAAACTATAATAAGTAAGGTCCCATGGCAAGGGAGCCTAAAGAGAAAAGGAGTGCAGGATGGGTGGGAGTATCTAAAAAATGAAATTTTAAAGGCACAGTTACAAACAATTCCAACAAGGAGAAAAGATAGAAGACAACAGAGGAAACCAATGTGGCTCCACAAAAAGCTCATTGATGAACTGAAAACAAAAAGGGATACATATAGGAAGTGGAAGGAAGGCCAGGCTACAAAAGAAGAGTACAGACAAGTGGCGCAGAAGTGCCGAAATGGCGTCAGGAAGGCTAAAGCTGTGAATGAGCTGAGATTAGCGAGGGATGCTAAAAGCAATAAAAAGGCTCTCTTCAGATACGTGAGTAGTAAAAGACAGAGGAAAGAAATGGTGGTTCAACTGCTTAATGAGGATGGCAAATTGATAACAGATGACAAAGAAAAGGCTGAAGTGCTCAATTCCTACTTTGCCTCGGTCTTCTCCCAAAAGCGGGTCTATGACCCCCCTGGAAAAAGTGAAGCAGAAGTTGAGGGGGCAGGATTGCAGTTTGAGATTGATAAACAAATGGTCAAAGAACACCTAATTTCCTTGAATGAGTTCAAATCTCCAGGGCCCGATGAACTGCATCCAAGAGTAATGAAGGAGCTAGCGGAAGAACTCTCAGAACCTTTGTCTATTATCTTTGCAAAATCATGGAAGACGGGTGAGGTGCCGGACGACTGGAGGAGGGCTAACGTTGTCCCTATCTTCAAAAAGGGCAAAAAGGAGGAACCTGGGAACTACAGACCAGTCAGTCTGACATCCATCCCTGGGAAAATTCTGGAGCAGATTATAAAGAAGTCAATCTGTAAACACCTTGAAATCAATGCAGTGATTACTAGAAGCCAACATGGATTTGTCAGGAACAAATCCTGTCAGACTAATTTGATCTCATTTTTTGATAGGATAACCTCCCTTGTGGACTGTGGGAATGCTGTGGACGTCATATATCTTGACTTCAGCAAAGCTTTTGACAAAGTACCACATGACATTCTGATTAACAAACTAGCTAAAAGTGGGCTAGATGGAACAACTATTAGGTGGATCCACAGTTGGCTACAGAATCGGACTCAAAGAGTACTTATCAATGGAACCTTCTCAAACTGGGGAGAGGCAACGAGTGGGGTGCCGCAGGGCTCAGTCCTGGGCCCAGTGCTCTTCAACATTTTTATTAATGATTTGGACGAGGAGGTGCAGGGAACGCTGATCAAATTTGCAGATGACACCAAATTGGGTGGGATAGCTAATACCCTGGAAGACAGAAACAAACTTCAAAGTGATCTTGATAGGCTGGAGTGCTGGGCTGAAAACAACAGAATGAAATTTAATAGGGATAAATGCCAAGTTCTACATTTAGGGAATAGAAACCAAATGCACAGTTACAAGATGGGGGACACTTGGCTCAGCAATACTACAAATGAGAAAGATCTTGGAATTGTTGTAGATCACAAGCTGAATATGAGCCAACAATACGATATGGCTGCAAGAAAGGCAAATGCTATTTTGGGCTGCATTAATAGAAGTATAGCTTCCAAATCACGTGAGGTACTGGTTCCTCTCTATTCGGCCCTGGTTAGGCCTCATCTAGAGTATTGCGTCCAGTTCTGGGCTCCACAATTCAAGAAGGACGCAGACAAGCTGGAGCGTGTTCAGAAGAGGGCAACGAGGATGATCAGAGGTCTAGAAACAAAGCCCTATGAAGAGAGACTGAAAGAACTGGGCATGTTTAGCCTGGAGAAGAGAAGATTGAGGGGAGACATGATAGCACTCTTCAAATACTTAAAAGGTTGTCACACAGAGGAGGGCCAGGATCTCTTCTTGATCCTCCCAGAGTGCAGGACACGGAATAACGGGCTCAAGTTAAAGGAAGCCAGATTCCGGCTGGACATCAGGAAAAACTTCCTGACTGTTAGAGCAGTGCGACAATGGAATCAGCTATCTAGGGAGGTTGTGGGCTCTCCCACACTGGAGGCCTTCAAGAGGCAGCTGGACAAGCATCTGTCAGGGATGCTTTAGGGTGGATTCCTGCATTGAGCAGGGGGTTGGACTCGATGGCCTTGTAGGCCCCTTCCAACTCTGCTATTCTATGATTCTATGACCTTTCAATGGCTGCCTCTCAAAGAAATTATCCTCTCTTCTTCCTCCAGGTAGTGGCACCTGAGCTCCACATAAATATTACAAGGAAGGGCCCTGTCACTTGAGGTGGTAATATGGGTAAGCAAAACATGTTGTGATGGACAGCCTACATGGCTGCATCTGGTTGGGATACTACATCGCGCTACAGATTTGTGCATATAAATGCTTTTAGTTAACTTTTAAAATGGTTGCAAAGCCTTAGACAGTACACTTTGGAAGATACGATCTGTGTGTGTTTATATAAACTCCTCTGGAAGTATCAACTTTGGAGCATCTTGTCATTGTCTGGTTTACCTTGTACAAATCCATAATGACCAGTGATGTGACCAACAGGATTGTGAGCCCAAATTAAGTGGCCACTCGCTGCAAGGTCCGCACAGCGCATAGGCTGTGTCCCTGCTGGCATATGGGACTAACCTACATCCTACTCAGGCTGAGAGTGTATACTGTAGAAGGCTTTCTACTGGCGGGGGTGGGGTGGGGGGGTGCCTATATAATGCCTCTTAGCAGCTGATTCCCTCAAAACCCAGGGCAAGAACTATACATTTAGATGGCAGGAGGGAGCCTGGGCTATCCAGCCAAATAACCACAGTGCTGTTGACCATTTGGCTCATCAAGCCCAAGCCTGCCCCTGTCTTCCCGCGCTTACCCCAGCAACCACCCACCGAGGCCACCACTGACAGACTGAGGCCATAGCTAGACCAGGCCTATATCCCAGGATCATCCCTGTGCATCCAAATGACAAACGGGGGATCCCGGAAGCAGGCAGGAACGACCGCTCCATTTGCCTAGGATAATCCTTAGGTCTAGCTAAGGCCTGAGAAACAATGTGGTGACCTCAGAGCAACAAACTATCACTGTAAAAAAGTGCAGTTTTAGGGGTAGAAGCCCAGCGTGGCTGCGAGTTGGCGGCTGCATCATATAAACGGCTGGGTAAATAGACCGTATAGACACCCACCTGGTTACCCAGTTTGCTCAATCCATCTTACCTTGGCTTGCCCATTTCATTGTAACTTCTTTGTTCTGCCCCCTTCATCCTCTCTTTATCATGTCTCTACCATCACCACCATGCCTTCATGCCTTTTTATCAGACAAAGAGGCAGTAGTATTTTTGGAGAAGAGGCTGGGTTTCTGAGTGTTGTTGTGTCTTGTCCAACCACTCTATAGGGAGGGTTGATGGTGAACATAACAAAGGTGGAGGACCTTTGGTTCAGTTACAGAGCACAGGTCTTACATGCACAAGGTTCCAGGTTCAATCTCTGGCATATCCCATTAAAAAATAAGATAGACTGGGCCATTGAAAAGATACTGCCAGTCAAAGTAGACAATAGTAGGTTAAGGCAGCAATCTTATACCCACCTATATATCTGTGGTGATCTGTATCCTTTCTTCAAAGAATTTGCTGTTCAGACGTTTGGCGGAGGCTGCACCAGGACTGCTTTCATAATGACAACAGCCATTAGGACTGTTTCTTTTTCTCATTCCAAGTATATCTACTTTCTACCTCAGACAGTGCAAATCATGTGTATCTCAGGACACAGGGCAGGGGGACACTTCTTTTTGAAATGTCAGGATTTCTACCCCACCCCACTCCACAAAAGAGAATAAGGTAACAAAGTACAAAGATAAAAGTGGCCAGGTGATTATTTTTTTCTCCACTCACATGGTCAGTTGCCAAGCCTCATCTGTTCCATGTGGGCTAGGTTACAAGGTGTGCAGAATGGATGAAGAACATGTTTAAATTATTATGCTTCCTTGACTACTTAGCTCAAGTTACAGATTGTTCCCTACTTGACTAGTTTTAAACAATCAGGGGCCATGATATAGTACGAATACTTAAAGAAAAAGTAATTAAACCTATAACATCACAGAAAATACCTCAAAGTTATAATCCTATGCATACTTACAAGGGAGCAAGTCCCATTGAACACAGCGGCCCTTTCATCCAAGTAAACATTTATTTATTTATTTAAAATATTTATATCCCGCCCTATAGCACTAAGATTACAGGGCGGCGTACAGATAAAAACATACATTATAAAACAATAAATATACACAGTTAAAAACAAATTAACATAGTAGAAAGATGCTCAGGAAGCTACCTTAGATTGACAGCCTCTTTGTGAACTCTCTTTCTGTACCTACATGATATCTTAAAAAAGAAAAGAAAAGCCAAACCAACGTCTTAACGCAGTGAGCTTCACTGTCTTGGAAGGAGAAGCAACTTTGGCTCCAGGCATCACCACTGAGGCCACTTGGGAGCTTCTCCTCTGCTCCCACTGGTCAAGTTAATTGCCAGATTACGCCTGTGTTCTCCTCTTCCTCATCACAGCCCTCTTATAGCTGAGAAACAGAGGCAGATCTCCCGATCTTCACCCCTAACGTCCCCCAAACCACCACACCTGGCCCACTGGAAAAGCAAAAAAGGCAACGTTGGAGAGACCCTGACGAGACTGAGCCGCTGATTCAAGTGATTGGGAATGAAGGACACTGTCTTACGGGCAAAAAAAGGAGGTGGAGAAAAGATACCCGTTGGTTGAATTTTTCTGCTTAATATAATGGTGTGGGGCCCACTGTGCACTCTGTATAATGAGGCAAAAGTGCCAACCAGTATCCTACAGCCAGTTTTGCTTGCAGTTTGCTGGGAGATGCCTGCCTCTGCTGGCACTGACAAGTGCAGAGGGAATAATGGATTGGGCTTTCAGGCATCCATAGTTTTTAAAAACTATGTCTGCTTCTCATTTCATTTTTATTTAACATTTAAATAAAATGAGGAAATCAACCAGACTTTAAAAAAATGTTGGGAGCAGAAAGAAAACCTCATCCACAAGCACTTTTAAATTTTAACATTGCAGGACAATGTAGTCCACTGCCATTCTGTCTCCACTACTTAATTGTTCCCTTAGTTTACAGGAAATGAATAAACTCCGCTTTGGCCACATAATGAGAAGACAGGAAACCCTGGAGAAGAGGCTGATGCTAGGGAAAGTGGAAGGCAAAAGGAGGAGGGGCCGACCAAGGGCAAGATGGATGGATGATATTCTGGAGGTGACAGACTTGACCTTGGGGGAGCTAGGGGTGGCAACGGCCGACAGAAAGCTCTGGCGTGGGCTGGTCCATGAAGTCACGAAGAGTCGGAAACGACTGAACGAATAAACAACAACAATAAGCTGTAAAGGTCGACATATATGTAAACATCTCCCCCTCCCCCTTGTAAAACCTGAGTGTGATGAAAACGAAGTTTTGATGGCTGTGGCTCATATCCCTGTTTCTGTTGGGACTGCTTGATGAGAATTACTCCTGATCTGTTTTGAAGTCACCATGAACCCAAGGGCTTAGCAAGCACAATTAGGCCAAGAGACCACCCTGTAGCAGCCTGGCACGAAAACCTCACCAGCTGAAAGGCCATCAAAGGTGAGCGGAGAACTGGCAAGATTATTGACAGCACTCAGCAACTGTGCAGAAGAGCCTATGAACTCTGAAGCTGGAGGGCTGAGTGTGCCGCAGGCACTCTCTCCCGGCTACTTTTCTCAGCTCCAACACAAGCTCACTGGCTAAACATATATTGTTTGCACTGTGGAGTCTCTTCCCTCTAGGATCTGGGAAGGAAAGGGAAGCCCAGCCAAGGCTAAGCGCCAGCATCTTTAGCTTAATTTCATTCCCAGGACATGGGAGATGCATCGGATACCAGGGAAGGAATTAGTTTCATTCTATAATAATCTCAATGAAGCATATTTTGGGTCAGCTTTTGCCTTGTCCAAATCCATCTCCTCCTCCTTTCCAGCCAAAGCAATGACTCAGAACTACAATCTCAATTCCTGTCATAACCTACGTTTAGAACATGAGCTTCCACTCTTTGAGGTCTCGCTCTGCATCCCATCAGCAATGAAGTCACAACTTATTGGGACACAAGGAAGGGCCTACTTGATGGCCACACCTAAGTTATACAACTCCTTACCAAGAGAGGTTGATGGAGCTCCTTTCACTCCTGATCTCCTAATACTTGGCCAAGATATTTTTGTTTCAACAGATCCTTGGCCGGATGGGGTGAATAGCTTTATGGAGCCAATTCTCTCTTTAAGATACTTTTACCTCCTGCAACCCTATTTCGTTGTTGGGTTTGTGATAGGTTTTCTTGATTGTTTTTGCATGGTGCAAGTGGGCTAGAATCACTTTTTACAATGGAAAGACAGGATATAAATAATAAGTACCATATTTCTTCGATTCTAAGACACACTTTTCCCCCCATATAAACATCTCTTAAAACGGGGTGCGTCTTAGAATCGCAGGTGCGTTTATTATTTCTTAGAATCAAAGCTTTTTTTCTGTTGGTGGTACTGAAATTAGTGTGCATCTTACAATCGATGGCGTCTTAGAATCGAAGAAATACGGTAAATGCAAATGTACTTATGCAAAATGTGAATTTTTTTCCAGCTGCTTTTTATTTGATTTTTTTTAGTGTATTAGAGAATTGCATCCAATTCTTTCCCATATTCACACATCAAAAAAGAAATTACATTGGCTGGAATCAGCAGTACAATAGCCATTTTTTTAAAAAAATGTAGCCATGTCATCCTATCTGGCAATTCTACTATTCATGTGAACAGCTGCCCACCCCATTCCAGGAATTTTCAGTATCTATGCCATACTCAAACCCTTGTTCATTCTTTGTTGTTTGCAATTGCATTGTGAAAGTTGACAGAACTGTATGTGACCTGCCATAGCCTTCTCATGGCTCCATCTTCAAGTGGCTCTACCATGTCATGACTGCCTTAATCAGAATGAAAATCCGATTTCAAGGTCAATCCAGGACAAATACACAATGAATCACTGCAATTACAGGCAGTTTCAATGTATTATTTAAAATCCAATTTCATGTTCCTGTCTTTTCAAAAGCCAAAGGGACAATTTATGTACAAAATACTTTACTAGGTGTTAATCCATTACACAGGGAATATTGATATCAAAAAAACCACCTAATCTGAGCAGTTAAACACATGTTACATACTGTTCTTCCCTAATGGAAAATATTCATCAAATTGCATTATATGCCTGGGAATAAACAGATAATAAAACTAAAATAATCCAAATCATTTTGGGGTAGGCAGGGAGAAGAGAAAGTGTCCTCCACTCTGGGGTTGGAGACGTAGGACCGTGGGAGATGGGATGCTTTAGAGGCTTGTTTTTTACATTCTGTCTCTCCTCCACATTTCTCTCTTCCAACAATGATAACAAATGCTAACAATATGTGTGTGTTTTTTAATTTTTATGTGAGTGCTTCCTGCCAATGTTTCAGAAATTAAATTATTATAAAAGGGTCAAACCAGACACTGCGTTGGCAATAACATTTCTTGTTTGTTTATCTGAAAATGAGGATGGGGTCTAGAGCCTACACAGTTGAAGGGAACCAAAGCCTCCCCTGCACCCCTAACTCCTTCCGCTCCCACCCCCACAGCCTGGCTGTGATACTAGTAATAAGCTGGTCTGGGGAAAATGTGCTGAAAGCAATGGACCACAGGGCGGTAAGGTAGGAAACAGGTTTAGCAGCCCCCTCACCTGTGTGCCCCTTTTGATACAACGGATGCCGCTGTCACATCTAGTCTAGCCTTAAATAAAACAAGCTGAAAAAGACATCCAGTAAAACAGCTTTAATGTGATTTCTATTTAGATCTTATGAGGTGCAAAAAATAAAATCCTCAAGAAAAATATTAGAAGATCAATGTAGTTGTCAAAGTGGATGTCACTTTCCATCCAAAGGGCTGCTTTCATTTACACAAGTTCTTTTGATGCAATATACAATTTGATGACTTTCAAAAGAATCGTCAAATGGCCCACATATCTTCTGGTTATCCATGACTGCAAAAATGTCAGTTTTCTTTACAAGGCATTTCTGTGGATTCCCAAACCTCCTCATCGACAGCATGAGCAATTTTGGACGTCTGAGATACAGAGGCGACCTTGCTTGGGCCTACAACTAATTCCTGTGGCTTTGCTAACGGATGGTCAAAGTTGCAAGAGCTGTTAGATTTAATATACCCATTTGCCAAAAGCGCTTCCTTTTCTTAAGAATTCTGTCCAGTCTCCAAGTGTGTTGTTGAATCAGTCTCAATATGGAGTCCAAAGATATCATTTCGGAGGATATAGCGAATGCATTGCAGAACCACATTCCTTTCATGCCGAATGTCCTTTGCCAGCAGCTAGGAGAAAGGAAGAGAGAGCCTGAGGCATACTGCATACAGTGCGATAGCAACAAGGGAGAGGGCCTTTTCAGTGGTGGCCCCCAATTATGGAATGATCTCCCTGATGAGGTTTGCCTGGCGCCAACATTGTTATCTTTTCAGCACCAGGTCAAGACCTTTCTCTTCTCCCAGGCATTTAACATCATATGCAAAGTTTGTTTGATTTTTAATAGACCCCCAGAACTGTTGTTGTTTAAAATGGATACTGTTTTATACTGTTGTTTTTATATTTTTGATGGTTTTAAATTTTGTATACTTTTTTAATGTTCAGTGTTTTTAACTTTTGTAAACCACCCAGAGAGCTTCGGCTATGGGACGGTATATAAATTTAATAAATAAATATAGAATAATCAGCAAATGGGTTTCCAAAATATGTAGTTTGCATTTTTTAAAGGAAAACCCAGAAACTGAAATATCTACCTCATAAATTTTAAAGAACGTGGAACTATGGATTATTCATATGGTCTGTCCAAATTTACAGAGTTGTGATGGAACTTGAGACATATACTGTATGCTTGGAACGGCATTATGAAATGCACATTCATGATAAGAACCATGTCATAACTTTGGAGGTCAAATACCATCCCAATACACAAACTTCCTCATAAGGAAAACATTCTAGGATGTGAGGAACATTTCAGTTGCAGCTTTGGAGGGGCACAAACCAATACTACAATGCAAGTTCTATGTCTGTCCTGTTTTCTTGTGCTTTTACTGGTATTTTAGATGCTTTTAATGGATGTTAGCTGTTTTTATTTGTTTTATTGAATTTATGTAATTCTTGTAAACTGGCTTGAGGAAGCTATTTGCATGTGAGATACAAATTCCATAAATAGGCAATGCTTGAGAAAGGCAATGCAACTGTTGGGTCTTTCTGGCCATACACAGTGAAATACTGGTGTGGAAAGCAAACAAACATCCTTTGCTAACAATTACAAGAAAAGAGAGTATGAGGCATATTCCCACTAACATACAGAGAACTATACATACAGTGCTATGATTACAGAATAATGATTACAGAATAAAGTTTGGCTGGTTTCCTCAGAGCAGGAATTGTGCATACAATGTTTTATAGCATTTATTCTAAGGTAAGATACTTTAACTCCTCCACAGTAAAAGAAGATTCACCAAATACTCTAGTATCTGTCAGTTGCTAATTTCTGTTCCTCTGATTTGGGATGTCCCAGTACCTCAGCATAACAAGTGGACATGGGTTTGGCCTGCAAGCTTTGCACAGAAAGGAGTAAACTGCCTAGAAGCAAAAGCTGTTACTAATCATGAACTAAGGGCCGTTGCTTCCAAACATAAATAAGTTAATTATTTCTTCATAAAGAAATTAAGTAACATTCAGTATACACACTAGCCTCTTTAGTCACAAGTAACTGCAGGCAGTTAATCAATCTGAGCAGACAGCAATCCGCTACCTCCTCTGGTATTAATTCAGTTAGTCTTTCAGTCAGTCTTTCTCTTGGGTAGTATATTTTGATCAAGAAATAACTGCACATCTCTAATGTTCTCAAAAAGTTGTTTTGCATATACATACACACACAGAGAGAGAGAGAGAGAGAGAGAGAGAGAGAGGGAGGGAGGAACATATAGGGTTCCTGCAAGTGAGACTGGGTTATGCAATGGATTTTTTTATTCACCATTTTTGTACAACAGATGGTCAAGAGCATTTTATTTTGCCCTCATCATGCTATATCACCTGTACCTTCAAATTTGAAGGGACTATAGCTAGCTGTCCCCACTGGAGAAAAATATTTATGATCAAAACCAAATGAAAGAAAAGACACGGGAGATATGCTTAAACTCCAGGGATTTCCTTGCGTGAAGATAAAACTCTGCTTTTCAGAACTGATACAAAGAAATCCTTCTAGGTCAGAGACCTCTTAGAACATTAACCAATAACCATGTGCAAAAGACACATAACATTCTACTTAAAATGATAACATTCCTCTGCAATGAGAAATAGAATTCTGAATGTAATAGGCAGCATACCATTTCCAGTAGAGTTGGACGGTGTTTTGGTATTACAGAAAGCGCCTCCCTCTGTCTGTTTGAACCTCTGTTGCGTACTGTGCATGGATCTGGCGTCCCCAGTGTTGCATCTGTATAATTAGCAGCTTCTTTGTGGGCTGTGACTTTAAGATTTTGTGGAATATTTGAATGGATACTTCTGAGAATTCCCTGATTTTCAATGAGTGCTTTTGCTTCAGTCTTGGTGGACTCTATTTTATAAAACAAAAACAAATGATAAAACATCTAGGCACTGCTCAACAGATATTTACCTAGTTCATGTGTACTACAGTTCGGCTATAGTTACATGTTGAAGTTGTGATCCTACAGTGCAATAAACTCATTATGACATATCGAAACAAAATTCAAAACTATGCCATTGAGCATTATCTCTGCTGTTGCCATCAGAACTGCAACTGCTTCTTAGATGACAGTTGTATTTCGGTACAGATAGACAAGTGCAAAGATGCAGATATGTTCCATCAGATATGAATGGTGCCTGTGAGTAGAACTGTCATTTTCCCATTAAAACACACATAATATTGTTCCGCTTTCCGCTCACATCTACTTAAAACAATTAAGGAAACTTAATTATGGTTTGGAAGGTTGTCTAAATTGAGCCAATGCATCAGACTCACATGTTTTGTATTTGGGTAATCAACAATTAGGCACAAAATGTCACCTAAGCAGCAGGCCACATCACTTAAACAGAGGTGGGAAGATTGAGCTCTATTGGTAGATTGAGATCTACTGGTAGATCTTCGAGTGATTTTTTGACTTCCAGTTGTTTAACAAAATGACTCCTCTCACATCGCACACAACACACACATTATACTACTGAAATAAAGACAGCTTGCAATAACCAGGAATTGATTTCTGTGTGGAAGAAATGGGCTCCATTCAGTTCTGGTACTCAAAACAAGTTCCTGGATTGAGAATTCTTCCATTCTATGGGTATGTGTGAAGAAATGCCATGTAAATAACTTGGGTGCTTTGTGGGACTATTACAAAACTGTGTAGGCCTGAGGCCTAGTGTTGTTAGAATGTCAGAGGCCTATGTTTGTAGAGATGATTGCTTTGAATATTTCTAGATGAGAACTGGATCAGGTAAGTTTAATTTTGATTGGTCTGGGAAACATCAGATCCTGATTAGCTGGGGTTCTAGCTAGGTGAAAAAGAGCAGTTGGAAAATGACAGTTAACAGTTAGGGATTCAGTTAGAGTTGTTGGTCACTCAGCAAGGGAGAAATATCTGTTTGTTAGTTGGTGCGGTGCAAGAGAAGGACTAGGAGAAAGTAGATACCCAAGGCTTCAATATTAAGCTGTTCCTTCTCATGGCTGGTGAAGATCTGGAGTAGGGAGCAGGTGGCTGTGCTATGTTAGTAGACTGCCCTAAGTTCTTGCTAGAAGGTTATACAAGCAGGCATTAAACACTAGATCAATCCACATATCCTGCAGTTTCTGTTATAATGTGGTGAACCAAGCCATGCTAACAAATCATGGTTGTTAACCACAGACAACCCAAAAAGAAGTTTGTTGTTGGTCAGTAAACTCTGGAATGTTTAAACCATGGGTTGTCATTACATGTGAACCCAGAACTATGGATTGTTCATGGGTTATTCCATCAGGTGACAGAACGTAAAACAACAACAACAACAACAACAACAACCAGCAAGCCCTTCATACGCCTGTGCTAGAGCACCAGAAATGCATTCATATCACCAGTGCATTCAGGGAGGTAGCAGGCAAAATTGGAGGGAAACAAACAACCCAGGGATTGAGAAAACAAATCACAGCTTGTTTAACTGTATGCCAGACAAACCCTGGGTACGGTAACAAACCATGGGATACTGTTATGTGTGAACCAGGTCAGTATGTTCCTTTCAAGAGTGAAAAGTAGTTGCTTGATTAATACTCCTCACCACAAAGGGGTGGGGGGGGTGGGGAAATGAACTCTCCCACTTACCATCTGGTTCGCTCTCACTTTCCGACATGCTGCCATAGTTGGCCACCAGTGAACTCAGAGCTGAAGTCACCTGCTTCGGAACAACACTAATTCCTAGACCTGCATCTTTTGTAGCACCCATTTCCTTGTCTGAATCTGGGAGAAGACAAAAAAAGTTATAACTCACAAAAACCTCTAATCATCACTGGGCTGTGCATCTGTGCCCTATTTGTATGGCTCCCAATTGGCCAAAGTAACCTGTGGCCACGTTCAGCTACTCACATATCTGCACTGATTCGCACTATAACACACTACAGTGTTCTGAAAAAGTCTTCGCCTAGTTTGGGGGTGAAGAGGTGCACTATCAAGATTTCATTCAACCCTATCAAAATTTTCAGCACAAAAAGAGGTTGAGTGAGAAAATACTCCTCTTCAATTACAATGCAGAGATATTTTAACTACTGCATAGCTCTGAAAAACATTTCTTCTTTCCTCAAGAATAACATCTGTGCTACACTAAGCCCCCAGCACTTCTCTGGAAATTGTATCCCTTAGAAAACTAATAGAGGCCTTTTCCCTACAGCCCAACCTTTCAAGTGAGGTGGGGGGGTCACATGACCTGCAGCTGAGGGCCACATGTGGCTTGTAGGCTGTGGGTTGTACATCCCTATTTTAGCTGAATGACAGAAGACCAGAACGGGCCACAGCTCCACAAAACCTAGTGAGCATGAAGCCTTCCTACTGGGAGAAGAACACACAAGGAAGAATTGTGATTCTCAATGAGGAACAAAATGACACACCTACAAGGGGTAACTACAAGCTCATATATACATGCAAAATATGATAAATAATTGGTTGTAGCTCAACCAATATCTTCCTGCACTGGAAACCTTGTGGCTTCCACATAGGTGATGCGAGTAAGCCATAATCATGAGCAAAACTCATCCATTTTTAAATTTGCTTTTTGATGAAAGGCTCATTGCAATGCAATTCATCTCCTTCAACAGTACCGTGATTATATTTACCTCAGCAGGAATTTGCCATCTCAGTTCTTTACTCAAACATTCTATGTGAAAATGTGGACTCCAAAATACAAACCAACATTCCTTCATAAAACTAAAAGCAACAAACCAGTTCAGTGCACAACATGTAACGGTGGTAGATATACCCTGGTGAATTATTAAAGATCAACTAGGGACCTCCAAGGAAGGAAGTTTTCACTCCCACACATAGCCACATCCATGCTCTTGTGCGCTTCAATCTCTTCCCCCACGCCCTCGTTCTACCTCACCCCTGCTCCTACTTGCAGCCTTCTCTCTCTCTCCCTTTTTATTACTGGGCCATTTGGAGGCAGCCACAGCAGTAAACCACCCAGAGAGCTTTGGCTATGGGGTGCGATACAAATGCTAATAATAACAACAACAGCAGCAGCAGCAGCAGCAGCAGCAGCAACAACTGTTCCAGAGTCTTCCTGCCAAGTGGCTCCGCCTAACGTGTGCATGTTTGTGTGTGTATTCTGTGGAGGCAACCACCATGACCTGAGAGCTCTTTATACGGGGTGACGGTCTCCCCAAACTCATCTTTCCTAGTGGTTCCAGGTGAACCCACTTTTGAGTGCACTCATTGCAGGAAAGGGATACAATAAAAAAAACCTGAATTGACTCTCCATTGCCATCAACAGAACCAGGCCTGAGGACTCCGCTGATTCCAGCTTTGAGGAGAGCAGCAGCGCTTTGTATTGGCTGAGGGGAGTCGGGCTTCTCCTCAGCTAAAACAATGCCCTCCGCCAGCACACTCAGCCAAGGTAATTCCTTCGCATGGCAGGCCCAGGGGCTCATTTTAATTCCCACAACCCTCGATCTGTTTTTGGTCCAGAAACAAAACCTACGGAAGTATCTTACCAGGATCACTGCTGGCCAACATGCTAAGGGGATCTGCATCCCCCATAGAGGTGTGTTTCTCTCCAGCAGGCCCTTGTCCAACCTCCTTCTCAGTTCTACGGTTGTCTGGGCCGGTTGTAGCTGGAGCATTCAGGGGGAGACCTTTGTCACCATCAGGCACACTCCTAGATCTGTTCCCGAAGTGATTTGTTCGCCTTCTTTCTTTTCCTTGTGGCCTAGAAGTTTCACACTTAGAAGCTTTCCACATTCCCTTCATCTTGCTGAAAGAAGAAAAAGTGTAAACACTTTCCCCAGGCCATTTCCTACAAACACTGACTCACAGTCTCCCTCCCACCTATCATACAGTATACGGGCTGTGACAATAGCATAATGCTTGCCATGTTGCAATTGTATTAATGGTTATATGTGTTTACTGTGTTAAATAGAACCCAGGTAAGTTAGGGCTAATTGTATGGTAGAGAGTGAGTGAAAGGTGAGGGGTGTGTGTAGAGAATTGAGTTTATATAAGGAGAGAGCAGACCGTTAGTTAGATAGAGAGGGCCTTAGGGATTGATGGAGCTCTATCAAGTTAGTTGGGAGTTAGAAGAAGTAGAATAGGCAGGGTAAGATGAAGAACTGAATGATTTATTATATGATATAGCATCTCTTGTATTGAATAAACTTTAATTTGTTTAAATGATAAAACCCCATGTCTTGTTCATCTCTCTACGCTATCAACAGTGTTCATATTTCCTGGGTACTTCTCCCGGTTGGGTAAAGGGAACTAATTGGGCATATTGGGTGTCTCTTATACCTGGTGAATATAGAGACTGAAGCTTGTGGGTCAAGTGAGGACAGCTGTAAAATAATACTTTCCAAAGTATTCATGATCTAACGTATCACAGTTCTACTGAGATATAAGGAATTTGGGAAATGTTGCCCTTGGACATTATTAACGTGGCGATGTATTTTTCTCCAGAGTGGGTTATACACTAGATTAGGCCACTGGTTGCAACTACTGGGAATTCTGAAGCAGCCCAATTGTACAGATCTGTTCTAGCTGCAGTGGGATAGAGCCAGCAATATGCACTAGTGCTAGTAGTAAAGGCTAATCCCACACCTGAGAAACAGACCATTTTGCAACGGCTTGGCCACTACAAGCATTCTAATCCAGAGAACGGATTGAAGGTGCTCAATATAATCAGAAATGAAACAGGCCAGGGCTAAGCCAATACCGGGTGGGGACCACCTGGAAATTGTGATGTTTTACTGTTTATTGCTATGTATCTATGATGTAAATGCTGTTTGGAATTTGAATGGTAAGGATGGTAAGTGGTTAATTCTGTTGGGAAGGGGAGTGAGTGATTGTAATGTTGGAGTGAATGCTGATTGGCTGAGGGGGAGTGACAGTTAGCAGTTAGAAGCAATGTGAGTTGTGAGTGGAGAGCTGACAGAGGGAGAGAGAGTGTGGGTTTGTCTGCTGAAGGGGTTAGATCAGAGAAGGATAGTTTCATTGTTTTGGGAATAGGAGGAGATAGATTTGACTAGTAAGTAGAGTAGGCAAGGATACATGAGATATACTGTATTGTAACACAAGTATTGCAACCCAAAGGGAGCAGTCATAACAGAAATCTCCTAAAAATTGCTTTGAACTTCTTGGAGAAACAGCAGGACATCGGTGCAACACATTTAATATTATTAAATAAAATGAAAAAGAAACAACCAGTTCTTCCTGGCATAGTAACAATACTCCAAAAAGGCTGAGCAGCAACTTTACAAAAAAGCTTACCCAAATTGCAGCGTTCTAAGCACCTCTCCCCGTTGCTCCTTTTCCTTGTCTAGTGCTTTCTTCTTTTCAACGTTTGCCAAAGTAGGAAAATTCCTAGAGTAACATACATATGAAACCTTATTACCGATATGTCTGTGTTATTTAAATTTCCTCACCTCATTCAGTCTCATCATCAATCACAACATTCCTATGAGTCAGCCAGGCAGGAGAGCAAAACATGGCAAGTGTAGGGGGACGATGACATCCTCCTCTGTTACAGGCTGGTTTTCTAAAGGTAGGGAATTTGATAGTATGGTGAAACATTCCATTATAAAAGCCCCCATTTGCAGCCTGAAGTTGTACAACCCAGTTAGAGGTTTATCACCTCAGTGAGAATTAGGCCAAACTCACACCAAATTGAGCATACATTAGCACCAACAATCTTTCTGTCCTAAAATAATGCAATAATAAAAGAAAGCAAAGACAGAAAACCCTGGATCCAAACATGAGACGTTAAGTAGAACTTTCACAACCATGACACTCAGGAAGGGAGAAAGCAACAAGGTATTTAGTAGAGAAACTTTTAAGTGAAGCACAGAACTGTGAAATATATCTGGAGAAATGGAATAAATCTCTACTTATAAAGCGGAAAGTATGTGTGTGTCACGTATGTCCTGAAATGTTTACCCACTTCCACATATGGTACTGCCTTAATACTGTTCACCCAGACAGGTCTTTGTGTACATGGATCAGAAAAAATAAAAAACCATGAATTTTGGGGGTTTAAGTATTTTTTTAAAGAATTTAATAAAAACTTAGGTTTACACCTACAACTCCCAGCATGCCTTGGGTGGGAGGCCAGACTTACTGGCCTTTGGCGGCCATTGTGATTCCTAAAGTCAGTCTTGAGCAGTCAACCCAATTCCACATAAAAGGAAACAACCCACATAAATGGGCTGCATCCCACCTGCCATGTGTGGTTTTAAAATCATAACTAGATAGAACAGCGTGTCTTTGAGAGGCCAAACTCTGGACATGCTCAAAGGCACCCTGTTCTGATATTGGTTTTCTCAGAAACTGAGGGAAGCACATGCACAGACTTCACCCTTAAGAGGGAGGGAGGAAAGGGAAGCACTCTGCACATGCGCAGAAACAGGCTTGCTGAAGGAGGGCAAGTGCTTGGCCTAGTCCCAGCCTGTCAGTACAGGCTCCTGATGGAGCACTTCGTGGGGTAGAAGTGCGGGCTGAGGCAGTCCCAGCAGGACTTGGCTAGGGTTGTGCACATCCACTAAGAGCTGCTTACCTCCTCTCCTTGGCGATGCTACTCCTGGATGCTCTGTCAAGGAGCAGCATCGGCAAAGAGAGGAGGAAAGCATCTCTCAGAGGATGTGGGCACTAATTCAGTAATTCTTGCATCTGTCTTGGAATGTTGTGGTTTAGTTTCTCCGCTGTGGCACCCCAGTTGTGGAATGAGCTCCCCAGAGAGGTCCGCCTGGTGCCTACACTGTACTCCTTTCATCGCCAGCTTTTTATTCTCTCAGTATTTTAACACTTAATTTTAACTTAAATTTAATTTTTACTGTTTTAACTCTGTATTTTAATCTTATATCAATTTTGCTGCGTGGTTTTATCCTGGTTGTGCTTTTTTATACTGTATTTTGTATTTGTGCTTTTAAGCTGTTGTTGTTTTATTATGGTTTTAATTTTTGTGAACTGCCCAGAGAGCTTCAGCTATTGGGCGGTATAAAAATGTAATAAATAAATAAATAAAGCAGAAAAAATGCAGCATAAAAAATCTCATCTAGTTAAAAAAAACCCACTTGGCACTTAAAAGCCATTGATGCAGTCACTAGGCAAGCCTGCCTGGGAAAAAGAAATCCATAAGCAGGGTGCCACAACTAAGAAGGCCCGCTCTCCAGTTGTTTCCCACCACACCTCAGCCAGGGACCTAGGCTTATGCCTACAACTCCCAGCATGCCTTGGGTGGGAGGGAAGATTTATCAGGCTTTGGCAGCCATCATCTGGAAGTGGCTGGCCATCCTGGGCCTGAAGGCAGAGCACCTGGAGAAAGAAAAGAAACTAATTTAATTTGTTTAAAAGTTACCTCACAGGCCTAGGTCTGGCCTACCCTGAAGTGTTGTCATGAGGGTGAGAGAGGAAAAAAAGAAATGAATTTAATTTGTTTAAAGGTTAACTCACAGGCCTAGCACTGGACTGCTAATTTAAGATGATTACCTCGCAGACATATATCTTAGGGGGCCTGAGCAACGCCGGGTAGAGACATGAAATTTGGCATGCTGATAGGCCTGGCTGTACAATCTACCAGAAAAAATCTAAAAACATGAAATTTTGGGTTTAAAATATTTTTAAATTACTTAATAAAAATTCAAGGCCTATGCCTACAACTCCCAGCATGCCTTGGGTGGAACTCCTAAGAGTCTTCTCTTGCCATCAAACTATGACTCATGGTCATGACTAGTACAAATTGCTATTATTCCTTCAGGACATTCCATTAAAAAAGTTTCTTCAGCAGGAGATACTGAAAATTGCTTTATCCTCTGTGTGCCTCCATAGCAGTGGCATAATGCCACCAGCACAAGGTGGTGGGTTGACCATTTCACTAAAAAGATAAAAATAAAAAAAGTGCCATGGTGTGTCTTCAGAGCACAGGTATGTCAGATAAAAGGCCCAAGTCACCAGTGGCCATGACCATCCTGGCTGTCTGCCAAAACCTGTTAAATGTAGGTATTATATAGGAAATTATGCCAATAAAGTATTCTGTGTTCTGGCTGCTTTCCTTCCCCCCCAACATAATAATAGCTTCAGAGCACATGCATAAAACAGTTCCCCCCGTCCACTGAGATTCACTCCCCCTACCATATGTTATTCAGATATCTGGGCAATGCTGGGTATATTTCGAAAACATATTCTTAGGTTTGCATCTTTTTTAGCTGATAGAAAGGGTGTTGTGTGTCCTGATTGTTTTTGAAGTTTAGACACCTGCTCCAGCCAAGGCATGATGGGAGGTGTAGGCATTTCAGGTAAAACAACAAATGTGGTTTATCACGAAGCTCTAATTTAAAATACAGCTCTTATTAACACAGTTTTCCATTTATTCTAACAAAACCATTTACTAGCTCAACCAAACTAAAAAAGCCAACCAACCTAAAGACGAATAAGTTGCATAGAAATGTATTAGTTATCAAATAAACATTATTCACGGACCTGAGCAACGCCGGGCGTATCAGCTGGTAAGTAATATAAGGACTGATGCAGCCCTAGTAGGGGCACAGTGACTACTGCGGAGGGATCCCTATAAGTTATAATACTGCCCTGCTCTCCCTGCCACCCAAAGATGCATGTGCAGGGCCATTCAGTGAACCAATGGGGAATGGGTGGCCTGCATGCACATCCCACATTCCCCTCTATTACTGTTAAGAAAGATGAACCTTGAGAGAGCAAAGGTGAGAGTTTCCCCCACACACACAATTCTGCATAGTGACCTAACAACCTGGTATGGTGTTTGCCCACCTGAGCCAAGGAGAGAGTGAACAAACTGTTGTGCCTCACAGAGATCCCTTCCCATCTGGGTGCTGCACCCACGACTGAATGGAAGGAGCCCATAATGTAGTCTACAATAATATGGAAATAAAGAAAGGTGTGGGGGAAGAGAGAGAGCGAGAGAGAAGAATCACAGAAGGAAGTCTTAGGAAAAACTTCTTTCCTCACTCATGACCCGACATCTCTATGTACACAAATTAACTTTTACTCACTTTCTTCTTTCCTCTCTCCATTTGGCTATTTCCTCTGGCGTGTCTAATTTGATATGTTTGGCACCAGGAGAATGCATCTAAGGACGAAGAAATAAAGGCACCTTAAAGCATAATCAAATATGGGTTTTAATAGTATTTTTAAAATTAAGTTTTAGGGGAGGAAACTGCAAGAAGAAAGGGGAAGTAATGAGAATGACTGGAATTAGTCCCATTATATTTTCCTCCAATAAGGCACATGACAAAGCAGGCACATGACAAAGCAGACACAGAATACTGGCTCAATGTTTTGGGATGAGGAGAGGCACTTAAGGACTGAGGCTGGAAAATAAGCAAATATTTAGATATTCACCAAACTAGAACGCCACACACCTGGCGTCTAAAGCAAAGTGCATTGATTCAAGGCACAAGAGTTACAGGAATAAGCAAGGAAGCTATGCCAAAGAGTGATGAGCAGAGGAACTGGAGACTGGTATCAAACTGAATCCATGTAAACTTGATACTGTCTTCAGATTCAACACAACTGATAAAAACTACAGGAAGAAGAGTGCTCCAAGGACAGATTCAATAGATTAGCATAAAGAGAGAGGGTTAATATAGAGTTCTCTCATCTAAATTTGTTAGTTGTTAACAGATGTATATGTTTATTTTGTTACTAAATGTTAAGTTATTTCTCCTAAATAAGCCACTTTCCATGATCTTGAATACTGGATAATCTTCTTCCTTTTACAGCACTTAACTACTGAGATTTGTAATATTACTAGGGATGTGCTCCACTTCTCCTTGAACCAGAGAAGCAGGAGCGGAGCGGGGCAGCTTCGCCTACCCTTAAGGCGGAGGCGAAGAGGAATGGGGGGCCGGCGGATCGAGGCGAAGAGGATCGCCTCAATCCAGAGCTTCGCCTGAATGTAAGTGGGGGGGAGGGGGACTAATCTGGCGCTGCCGGTGCCGCCATCCATGTGGCGGTGGCGGCGGCAAAACCAGGTAAGGGAGCAGGGGGGAGGGACGCTTACCTTCCTCCGTCGCCGGCTTCAATTGAGGCCCAGGTTGAAGCTGGAAGTGAAGGTCGAGGCCTCTTCCGGCTTCAACCGGGGCCTCAATTGAATCCCGCGACGGAGGAAGGTAAGGGGGCGGCGGCTGGGCAGGGGGCCGGGGCAGGGGTCTGGCCTACCTGGCGCCGCCGGCGCCACCATCCATGCAGCAGCGCCAGGTAAGGGAGCAGGGAGGAGGGACGCTTACCTTCCTCCGTCGCCGGCTTCAATTGAGGTCCCGGTTGAAGCTGGAAGTGAAGGCCGAGGCCTCTTCCAGCTTCAACCTGGGCCTCAATTGAATCCCGCGACGGAGGAAGGTAAGGGGGCGGGGTGGGTGGGTGGTTTCTCTGGCACCGCCGCCGGCGCCGGTATAGTGATGGCGGCAAAGCCGGATCTCGCGCCGCGGAGCGAAGAGGATCGGGCCCGATCCGGATTTTTCGGATCGGGCCACGAAGCGGATTGGGGGTCCGTGCACACCCCTAAATATTACCCTGTCTGACAAAGGATGCAGCTGTCAGGTAGTTAGCTACTATGGAGTGATATACAGGCCAAATTTAGCTTCAAAACAAGCTAAATTTGGCCCATTTAGCACTTCATAGTGCTAACACAACCATTTTTGGTTAAGATTTTTGGGTGGCATCCTACAGCACCCAACATGGTGGCAAAATTGGACCCAGGACCGCCCCCCCCCAACGCCCTGAACTTACCCATCTCTGATTATACAGGATCTGCTCAACACAATCATCTAACCAACCAGGTAATAATGCTTTCCGTAAAACGGAAGAGCGGTTGTTTTCTTACAATCCATCAAAATACCACAAATAAAACGTGTAAGAAGAACTGAACCAAGAGCAGCACTACAATTCACATACAGTCAGATTTGAAAGTGAACTGGGGAAATACCTACGTTCTTCCAATGGATCTGAACCAATTTTTCATGTGCACTAAAATTACAGCCATCTTCTGTACACTGAAAGGAAAAAAAGACACCACTTCTTCAACTGGATTACGTTTATATGTATAATTAGCTAAGGGCTTCTCAGTAGGACCAGCTGCAATTGCTGCTGAACCTCTCTTTCTGCTGTCCTGCACGCTCTGCTTCTGTCCTCATTTTTATCTCCCTCACCTTCACCTTTTCCACTTCTCCATCTGTTAATGCCACTGGCCAATCTCCTGAATTCACAATCAGCCTGTGTTAGCCTTGCAGTGGGGCAGCTGCCTGCCTGCAGACTTGTCAAGGCTCTCTGTGAGAGCAAGCAGACCTTTAAACTGAATTTTGGCAACTTTAGGCTAACGGAACATTCACGAAGTGTATCCTTACCAGGGGTTTTGGCCTAGCAGATGAAGGTCAATCAAACCATCTCAGGCCTTTTCACCGATAACAAAGATGTTTCTTATAAGGGAGAACCAGAGTTCAACATGACAAATTGTGCTCTTTCCTTTAATTTGAGAAACCTTAAATTCACTGATCCTTCTTGGCCCAAGTAGCACATACCTAACGTTCAATTATTTATACTATTTTATATTCTGCTATAAGCACTCACCCAAAAAGACATAACTTAAAGCTAAATAATATCATCATCTCTGTCAACCACAGAATTAGAACATCATTTATAATTTCTGGGAGCTCTGAAAGCCCCTTCCACCTTAAACCCTTCTAAACCTGAACCTAAATGCTGTAAGCTATCTTAAGTAACTTTAAAAAACATTCCTCTTGAAAAATACCTATTACAACATATTCATCCCATTAAAATGGATCAAGGCCTCTTAAAAGCAACACCCATTTCAGTGAGGACAGCAAGAGGCACACTTAAAAGTGTTCAGTAAGACAGCTTGAAACGTCACCCTTGATATTCTATCACTTCCTTCAATTAAAACCTTACTTTTCCCGTTCAATATTAAGGACGTGCACCACATGGCCAGATCATGCATCAGTTTGGCTGCTGCCAAAAATGACTTCACTGTGGTAAAAATTCCATACAACGGTAGGACCATTTCAATCTGCTTCCCACTTGAGACAGCTGGATTACATAGTAAGTACTCAAACTAGGAACACAAAACAGATTTCAGGAAATCTCT
Source organism: Elgaria multicarinata webbii (assembly GCF_023053635.1). Lineage (NCBI taxonomy): Eukaryota > Metazoa > Chordata > Lepidosauria > Squamata > Anguidae > Elgaria > Elgaria multicarinata. The sequence continues at coordinate 6,518,205 of NC_086175.1, read as the reverse complement.
GAAATGCTTCCCAACTATGAGGACAGGAAAGCTGTGCAGTCTCGATCCCTTGAGATTTCCAAAAGGACACTCAATTAAGAACATATAATTGGGATGATTTACACCCAGCAAATGCTGCCATTGCCTGCAGGTGGATGAGACAACGGTAGAGGACCCTTTCATCTCTATGATCCAAGCTCTCATGACAGAATACCTGAAGGAGTTTCTAGGTCTGATTATGATTGAGTTCAAGAAATGATGCAATAAGCTGTCCCCTAAGAGACACACAATCTACCCCACTCTTGAAACACACCTGCCTGTGCTGAGAGATGTGTTCCTCATATTTCTCCTTGTTTTTAAAGCCACGATCACATGTATCACAATAATGGGTAAAAACTGGCTCTTTTCTCTTCTTGTTCTGCAAACAGAGAAGGGAGACATTAACTAAAATCACTTACACTGATGTTAACTTCGAACATGACAGGAGTTGTTCCTCAAACCATCCCATGAATGCAAAATATTATGCCAGATCTGGAACCAAGTACTGAACAAATGACTTTGCACAGCCTAAAAACAAAATTTATCTCACATCACCTGTATTTAGACATCACAATAAGCCCTGATTTACCACAGGAGTTGGCAGCCTGAGGGTCTCATCCTAACTTCAAAAGCCCTCTGCAAGCAATACATTCAGACCCAGTGCGGTGTAGTGGTTAGAGTGTTGGACTTGGGAGATCCACATTCTAGTCCCACTTGGCCATGGAAGCTCACTGGGTGACTTTGGGCCAATAACAGACTCTCAGCCCAAGCTACCTCACAGGGTTGTTGTTGTGAGGATAAAATGGATAGGAGGAAGATCATGTGTGCTGCCTTGAGTTCCTTGCAAAAGGAAGCAGAATAGAAATGTAATAATAATAATGCCCCTGGCAAGAATAATTCTGTTCCTTCACCAACAGCCCACTGGATGGTAGGGAGGAAGAAGGAAAGGAGGTGGCACAAATTAAGAAAAGCAGGGCCCTCATCCACTGCTGGCAGGTGTCCAAAGGAAATGTGGCCCTTGGGCTCAAAAGCTTCTGCCTCCTCCTCCAGCAATGAAGCTTTTGCTTCCATTTTTTAGAAAATGGAATGTGCCATTTTATCTATAACTAACAAACTGTGATTTAATATGAGATATGAAGCTGGCTTGTTCCAAGCAAACCACAGTTCAAATTAGTGACTTTGTCGGGTTTGGATGAAATGACAAATTGAAAACAGAATCAAATGCTTCCAATCTCTTTGCAGCTATGTTGGAGGAGAGGAGATGGATGCATGCAAGGCCAAGTGTCACTAGGCCTTGACAAACCATCAAGACCTATTTATACTTTTTAAGTACATAGGGATGAAATACTATCAGGCAGCTTCATGATACACATCCAGTGCATATTTACAAACATATGTCTGCTTCATGTGTTTTGGTATTTATGGCTACAAACACGGGTGATATATGTGACAAACTCTTATGCCACGTGAAGCGCAAGCCAGGCCTTAGTCCACAGGTAATCCAAAATTTCAGCTTAATGCTCTTGTTTTTTTCAATCAGTCACACGTATGTCATTGTTTCAACCACAAACGTTGCAATATTGGGGGGAAATGCTCAATCTCAATCATAAGCATGAATAAAAGCTGCCAGATACAAACCACACTCGATTTAACCAATACCTTTTGTTTGTAGTCTCTGCCTCGACAGGCTCCGACATGTGGCGATGCAGTTTGTCCCCGTTGCCATTGTTCCTCAAAATGGCAATTTCTCCCTTGAATTAAAAGTCAAATATAATTACCAGTTTGAAAGAAATCAAATGTATTTCAGAGGGAAAAGAATCTTAAGCAAACAAGTTGAGTCCATAAATGCAGCTCTTTCATAAAAGGACAAAAAGAAGATTTTTAAACTCCCTTTTCACAACTGCAATCCCAAACTGCATCAACGGGAGAGAAGGGGAGCCAAGGCCCATTTGGCTCCTGCTCTCAATGCTCCTTGTCTCCCTGAAGCACTTCTCTTCCTGCTGTACATCATAAGAACTATTTATCTTTAATTTTAAGAAACGGTGTGATAGTTTCACAGAATAGCAGAGTCCAAAGGGGCCTACAAGGCCATCGAGTCCAACCCCCTGCTCAATGCAGGAATCCACCCTAAAGCATCCCTGACAGATGGTCGTCCAGCTGCCTCTTGAAGGCCTCTAGTGTGGGAGAGCCCACAACCTCCCTAGGTCACTGATTCCATTGTCGTACTGCTCTAACAGTCAGGAAGTTTTTCCTGATGTCCAGCTGGAATCTGGCTTCCTGTAACTTGAGCCCATTATTCTGTGTCATTCTTTTTTATCTTCCCGCCTCATCCTTGTTTCTTTTTGTGTCATGTCATTTACAATGTAAGCCTGTGGGCAGGGACTGCTTTGTTTTTATTGATTTTCCCTGCTTCTAATTGCTTGAGTCAGTGGCTTTATCTTGCATCTCTCTAGGTAGGTAGCTATAATCTCTCTAGCAATGAATATTGCCATAGACGAACATAGAAATGACCGTCATATATCATATCTTGCAAGCTGAAAGCAATTCTGTTCTATGAATACAGGTATGGCCAAAGTGCGTAAACCTTGCAGAGGGATGTAAGAGGCATGTACAGATCTGTCCTGAGAGAAACAGATTTCAAGACACACAAGAATCCCTCAAAAGCAGCAAGAGGGGGATTTGTGGTCAGCAATGGGCGAATTAAAATTTCAAAAGTGTGGCGCATAGCAGTGTCTGTAATACTGAACAACAGGCTTCAACACTTCTGCTCGCAAAAGTGAATGTGGCACTACCTTCTGGCAGGTGTGACAGCTACCCAGCTTTCCTTCCAACTTTGATGCTGTACAGGAGGACTGAAATTTACCCGTAATTGTGGAATGATCCCAGCTACCGCTCCAGCTCCTAAGCTGGGAGGAAGACTAAGCGTTGTGGGGTAGTTGCGTGGCTGACATGCCGAAGAGCTGCGTCCTTTGCAGGGCCAAATCACCATCCCACCCCTGTGCCAACCTTTCCTACTCCAGAGATGGAAAAACAGGCAAGGGAATGGGTTGTTGATCCCACTGTCTGAAAATGCCTCAAATAGCATCAGCAAACTGGGCACTCCTCTCACTCACTCTTGATAGGTGGACAGGGGATGCTCCAGGTGCCTTCAAGCAGCAGTGCCCAGCTGACCCCTCTCCTTACTGGTGCTCAGGAAAGGTGATGCGGAAAGGTTGGATGCTACTTCTTGACGGCATTTGGGCAGAGGCTGTAGCTCAGTGATAGAGCACCTGTGCAGTGCATGTAGAAGGTCTTAGGAACAATCCCCTGGTGTCTCCAGGTAGAGCTAGGAAAGAATCCTGCCTGAAACCCTGAAGAGCTACTGCTATTGGGCAATACAGGGCTAGATGAACCCATGGCCTGACTCAGTATAAGGCAGCTTCCGGTGTCCCAGTGCTTTCAAGAAGCAGCGTCCAACCTAGCATGTTCCTCACAGTCCCTTGCCCTGGGAAAGAGCATGGGGATGGTGCTTGCCTTGAGAAGAAGTGACTACCATCTTTGTTTGGCCAGCAAGGAACTAACAGATTCTAAAACAAGGCAAGCCTGTTTACAAGGTTTCTAGGAGTAGTCTCTCAGTCAGATTAAAGAGAGTGTACTTAGGACAACAATGTGATCTGGATTTAGCACCAATTTAAATTCTTTCTTTAAAAGATTTTAAACTTTGAGATTAGCTCACACAAAATGAAATTTCATTCCCCTTATTTGATCCCTACAAAGATGTGAGAAAAATGATCTGGAAATACACTTTTTGCTACAAGACTTTGTGTCTGTGGTGATAAGAGACTCTTCCAATTATTTTCTGGATTGTGAGTGTTATAGGAATGTAAAGATCAAGTATTTTACACAGGTGCTGGCTGAATTAAATCAATGACCTCCTTACCAAAAAGTTGAATATTTAACCACAGGAAGAAAGGGTTAACATAACATTTAATGTGCCCTCATAAGGTTTTGCTGCAATAAAATCATGCCAAAGGTTTTGTAAACCGCCCAGAGAGCTTCAGCTATGAGGCGGTATATAAATGTAATAAATAAATAGAATAAAATATTATGACCATAATTACAGTGAAATTTAAGGTTGTTGAGTCTTCTGCTGATGTAGCACACAATTACATTTTCAGGCAGTTTGCAAATGCTGAGCATTGTATTATTCTATTATGACTAATTGATAAAATGAGTGTGATATGGCATTGTTATACTTTATGTCCTACTGGTAATGTATGGAAGATTTTAACACATAGGTTATCCACCGGGTTCCAACACCATCTGACACCCAACTGAGCTATGCAACTGTCATGGGAAAGAACCATGTGATAAAAGACTGCAATGTGTGATATGGCCTGCTGCTTGAAAATATGGCCGGCTCAATTCCCTGCTCAACTTCAGGCTCAGTGAGTGATCTCAAGCCTCTCTCTCTCTGACTAGCCTGCCTCAAGGATAAACTGTGCAAGGATAAACTGGGGTGGGGGCATAAAAGGAAACCATGAACACCAGAGAAAAGGCAGGATAAACAGACTCCAACCATTCAGAATGCTACTTTCCCCACCACCTCCCAAGTCTAAATAACGAATCAGGTTTACACTTCTGTCCTGTCCTCTTACGCTACTGTTCAATCCTAAACTAAACTAAACTATAGAGTTGGTCATGGAACTGACTAGAGGGGAGGCAATTCTGGATTTAATCCTAAATGGTGCTGCCCAGGACCTAGTATGAGATGTAAATGTTATTGAGCCAATTGGAAATAGTGACCACAGTGCTATCAGATTTAATGAAAATTTGCCCTGAAAATCCACACTCCAATTTGACTTCAAAAGAAGAAACTTCTGTAGAATGAATGAACTGGTGAAAAGGAAGTTGAAAGGGGGAGTCAAGAGGGTTAAATCCCTTCAAAATGTTTCAATACCACAATAATAGAACCTCAGATAAAGTGAATTCCACAGGTTAGGAAAGGTAGTGCCAAGTCTAAGAGGTCACCAGCATGGTTAACGAGCAGTTTCAAGGAAGCTATTAGGGAAAAAGAGGGCTTTCTTCCTTCTTGCCCAAATGAGGAAAACAAAAAGGAGCACAAGCTTACACAAAAGCAATGCAAGCAGACAATAAGAGAAGCAAAAAAAGCATTTTGAAGAGCACATCGCTAACAATATCAACGCAAACAATAAAGAATTCTTTAAATATATCATTAGCAGAAAAACAGCTTGGGAGGCAGTTGGACTGTTGGATAATAATGAGTTAAAAGAGTGCTGAAGGAGACAAGAAGATTGCAGAAAAGCTGAATGAATTCTTCTTATTGGCTTCATTGCAGAAGACATAGGACAGATGCCTGTGCCTGAACTGATGTTTTCAGGAAGGGAGTCTGAGGAACTGAGGCAAAAAGTGGTAACAAAAGATGAAGTTCTCAAACTTAATGATAAATTGAAAGCGAACAAGTCCACCCTAGGATTCTCAAAGAACTTAAATATGAAATTACTGATCCTCTAACCAAAATATGCAACATGCCCCTAAGATCAGCCTCTGTACCAGAGGACTGGAAGATAACCAATACAACAACAATTTTTAAAAAGGGATCTGGGAATTACACACCATTTAGCTTAACATCTGTTCCATTTACATTTACATCTGTTCCAGATAAATTGGTTGAAAGCATTATTAGAGACAAAATTAGTAAGCATATAGAAGGACAAGCCCTGCTGAAAAAGAACCAGCATGGCTTCTGCAAAGTTAAGTACTGTCTCGCTAATCTTTTATAGTTCTTTGAGAGCATTAATAATCATATAGACAGGTAGACACAGGGCTGGTGCTACCACAGAGGCCACTCAGGGAGCCGCCTAGAGCACCAAGCTAAGAGGGACGCCAGGCACAACCCAGCACTCACGCCCGAGGATTCAGCTGGGCCTGGGCGGGCAAGACGGCGCCCCATGCCCGCCCAGCAGAAGTGAAGCCAGGGACGCTGGGGTGGGGCGGCTCCACGTCCGGACTTCCGGAATGCACCCGGAAGAGAGAGAGAGAGAGAATGTATGGGTGAATGGGGTGCATGGGGTCTTTGAGTGAATGCATGTGTTCATGCGTGTGTTTGTTTGGAGTGAGTGATGCTGAGTGTGTGTGTGCACGCACGTGTGAGTTTGGGGGGTGATTTGGAAGTGATATTCCTATTAAATAATGCATTTTAGACCCATAGACGTTCCTTTCCAATTTGTTTGCTATAATTGGCATGATGTATTTCTTGCACTTTAAAATAAATTTAGCAGTTTCAAGTTTTGTGCTTCTTATTTTTTCCAGGAAACATATGTTCTTAAAAATCAAGTTGGCATTTGTGTGTGTGTGTGTGTGAGAAAGTAGCTCACATTGCTTAGGGTGCAAAATAGTCTGGCACCGGCCCTGGGTAGACATTATTTACGTGGACCTCCAAAAGGCTTTTGACTATAAGCACCAGTTGCACTTGTGGGCAGATGGTTGGATACTGTGTTTACAGAATGCGGGTCTAGATGGATCTGTGGTCTGATCCAGCAGGGCTCTTATGTGATGTTCTTACAGGGCCTGGTGGCTGCAAGTGTTGCTATAGCAGAGAGAAGCAGTAGGAGGAAACAGAGCTCGCGGGAGATCGGGAGGTCCTGAGATGCAGGAGCTGAAGCAATTGGGCTACAGCTCCAAGCACCCCACACTCCAGTTGTAGCCCAGCACATCTGGAGGCCTGAGCTAAGCGGAAGCAGATCAAGGGACGGGATGGAGCCAGGAAGCGGCGGGTCCGGGGACAGAGCCACTGTCAGGGGGGCAGGAGAGACGGCACTAGCAACGAAAGCTCGCATCGCATGCTTCGGGCCAGCCTCCGAGGCACACCTGTGCGAGCCTGACGCACTGCAGCCCATCCCAAGTTCAGCTGCAGGAGACCGAAGCAGGACGGCTCAAAGGTAGGTAGGGGTGTGTGTGTGGAGGGGGGGACGGAGTACGGACGTACCTGGCGGTTGCGTCTGCAACAGAGGTGGAGGAGGCGGCCATTGCCAGGGCCCAGGCGGGGGCCAGGGCCCGTGAGAGCCCCAGGCAGGGAAAGGCCCAGGCGGAGGCGGGTACCAAACGGAAAAATCCATGGCTCCGGGGTACCAACCACGTGCGAGAGAATTCCCGTGGTCCAGCGGAATCTACGTCATATGTGGCGGCGACCAATAGCAGCTGGAGTACTCTGCCGAGGCGCCACCCATCGCGTGACATCATCGATCAGCGCCGGAAGCAGCCCTCAGAGGGCCGAGACGGAAGCGAGCCAGGAAAGAGCCGAATTAAGCAGGCGACCACTGCGCAGGCGCTTCTCCCTCCGCGTTGTTCTCCGGCCTGCTGGCCCTTTTCTCGTGCGCGATGGCGTCGCGAGACCTTGTTAGGCCGGCGCTGCCTCCGCATTTGGCCTGCTCCGCCGCCGAGGCAGACCCCGACGGAGACCTCGGCCAGGGTGAGGAGAGGGCCGAGGGCCTTCGGTGTCGCCGAGGGGAGGGGGGAGAGGGCCCCGCCCCCTCTTTGCGCCCTGTTTCCCGATCAAGGGCGGATGAGCAGCCTCAGGCGCGTCACGGAAGTGGGAAGCAGGAAGTGACGCTAAGGTTTTTTTTTTAGATCCAAGCGTTGACAGTTCCTGGTGTTTACCTGACATCTCAACGAGCGCTCGTGTAATAAACATGAAATGAATTCATGTTTGCTTATTTTGGACCAGGTCCTTCCACTCTGGTTGAGGAAGGATTTTGAAATGTATACCTTTATAAATTACCTGGGTAGACAAATGTTACAGGTAGTATTGCTGGGCCATGAGGGAAAGAACACCGCCCCCCCCCCCACACAAGAGTACAAATCAAATTGTTATTTATTACGGCCGCAGAGCAGCAAAATTAACACCCAAAACATGCAAAGGATAGATAAAAAGTGACATAAAACAAAATACAGCTTGGTGAGTTACTTCTCTCAGAGGAATTGCAGCGTTATTTTTCTAATTTGCATTGAGGTCATGAGGAGCTTAGAGACCCTTTCAGTAATATGGGAGGACGCATCCCTTAAACAGATTAATACAAATGTTGTGGGGTTACATCCAGAAAAGGCTGCTAATAAAGGAAAGATTAACTTTTTTCTGCATTCCTCATACATGTTACAATGCAAAATGACATGTTGTTGAGGAAGCTTTTGAGTCCGCCAGAATTCTCCTTCAGCCTGGTTGTAAAGCAAAACCAACCAACCCTCCCCCAAATGGTGTTAACATTGAGCATAAAAAAAGCTGTTGAGCTTAAAAGTTTTGTGTTGTGTCAGTTGGTTGTGTCAACTGTTTTGCTCATGGTAGCCTACTTCTCATTCGTGGTCAATCAGAGCTCACATGAGGGAATAGTCTGCCTCAAATAAGATTCCTACACTTAAAAAATTAACATGTCAGCGGGAAAACTAGGTTAAGAACACTTCTTTCTAAGATCTAGAGAGGGTCTTCCATCATGTTGTTAGCCCCAGGGAGAGATTTCATTTCTCTGATGAATGTAATGTGCCAAGGGTTAAAGATGGCTTCTCTGCCGAAGGGTGGCTACATACCAGATTTGCATTCCTTAATGGTGGACGTCATGTGCTAGCAGACAAAGGGGAAAACTTTCTACCAATGGAGCATCGAATGAAACCTATGACTCGCTGAGATTGTGCACCTTGAACATTGAATGTAATTTAACTTGCTAATCCAGAACTGACCAATAGAAGGGTTAGAAAGAGACTAACACTCTCTTGTAGTCAGGGCCTATATATACTGTGAGATTCCTTTGTTCTGGGTGCCTCCATCTTGTGGAACCAGAGAGCACCCCCATACTGCAGTATCGGAAGTAAATGGATTAAGTGTATTCTCCAGCCTTGTGTGTTTGATTGGCTATTAACGCGCCAGGGAAGCGGGGCTTTAAATCCCTGGTTAAGGGACAACAATGTGAGTCCTTTATCTGTGGCCTGAAGTGATATCATTACTTGTGAAAAGTGCCCCTGGTGTTCTTAATCAGTTGCTATTTTTCACTACTGAAACTGAGCAATTGCTTTTCTCAGTGGCAACAGTGTGTTTGTGAAGTAGTACAAACAAGGGAAAATGCTGTGAGAACCCTGACATCCATAGAAGATTATCTGGAAAATGTTTGCTATCCAAAATTGGTGATATGTAAACCAAAAAGTAAAAGCATATATATTTTCTATTATCAATATGTATGACAGTAATACTGCAATCTTATACACGGATAGCTGGATGTAAGTATTGTTGCACAGTGAAACATACTTCTGAGTAATCATGGTTAGGATTGTATACTGTGAGTATGTGATGGTGGGGGAGGAAATCTGCCTGGGCCCACAAGGGCAGCTGATGCCCCCACATCCAGCCTTCACGGGCCCCAATGGATGCACCCTGCAGATTTTCACACAACGCTGCCAAAGGACAATGGTGGGGGCAGTATTTTCTCCCTCTACTCTAGCCATTAGCATCTCCAGGGAAATTGCACACTTTCCAGAGGCCCCAGAAAGCATGCTTTGCCTCCCCCCCTTTCTGTGCCAATCATAGCCATAAAGGTCCTCTCAATCCAAGGTTTTAATAGAGTCTTTAAGGCCATGATAGGAGCAGCAGGGGTGGGGGTGGAAGGAAAAGCATGCTTTTCACAGGCAACTGATAAACTGCAGACAACTAAATTACAGAAGCCAGCTACTTTTAGTCAGTTGTCCAAATAAATTATATGGTGGTAAATTATATTTCCAATTTTCTGAAATTCTGATGTTTCAATTAGGATGTATGTCTATGCTAGCTTTCCTTCAGCTTTGCTGTAAATTAACATCCAGTGCAATCCTGTACCTGTCTACTCAGAAGTAAGCCCCACTGAGTTCAATGAGGCTTATTCCCTGGAAAGTATATAGTATAGTTTTGTGAAATGCCCAGAGAGCTTCAGCTATTGGGCAGTATAAAAATGAAATAAATAAATAAATAAATAGGACTTCACTGTTAATGCGTACAAAAATAATAATTAAAATCTACTTACTGTAACTTTCTTGATGTAAAAGTTATTTTTAGCAGTTGGACATGCATGGTTTAAGGGAATTGTTCACAGCTATTTTGAAATAGTGCTGTATTTCAAAATAATTCTCAGCTCTAAGGAGCATTGTTGAGATAATTTAACCAAAGAGGAAATATTGTCCACATTAAATGTTCAGTGATAAGATGCTTTGTGCAGTTGCAGGGCCAGCATTACCTCCAGGCTATAAAAGTAACCAAGAAAGACATGGGTGTGACAAGGAATGCACCTCTTCTCACGTACCCAAAGAAATGGTTTGGGATTCTGAAGATGACGAAGATTCAAGTCCCATACCCAGGTGAGTGCATGGGCATGGATTTATGAACTGCCTCATCAGGCCATGGATTTGGTCAGTCAAGTTTACTGACAGTCGTTCTCCCAGGGCTCATGTCTTTCTGAGTCTGTTACCAAGGGTTGAACCTGGGATCTTCTGCATGGAAAGCTGATGTTATTGCACTGAATTATGCCCCCTCCCTACTCCTGTGGGCACAACACTTTGACATCTCTTTGTGGGATCTTTACCTGTCTGTTACCTACCATGCTTATCAAGTTGGTCTGCAGGTAGTGAAGAGGCTTTCCAGCTTTATTGTTTTTAAAGACTTCAACATACATGACAGATGCAATGTTTTAAGTCACATTTGCACACTTTTGGTCTCTATGATAACCCTTGCCCTCCTAACACAATTCATGATGCTGTTTTTAATGCCTAAAGCCTTAAATTGTTTGGGCCTCAGTTACTTCAAATACCATCTTCTCCCTTGTTCCCCATTTGCACATTTTAAACCAACTATGGGTATTTTCTTAATATTTGTATCAGTACATTGTTATAGCCTAGTTCTCATTTAGTGTCGGCTGTACTATTTCAGATTGGGCTCATTTGAACATTCCTCCTTACACACTCAAAAATCTCTACATATAGAAAACAAGCATATCAGTCAGAAGGCTAATGTAGAACTCTTCGTGATATTCTAGTTTTCTATGTTCTGGGATTTTTTTGTGTTTGGAGGAATGTTCCATCACGTGAGCCTCCATCCAATGACGCCTGTCATCTGTACAGCCCAGGCACAGACTGACCACCTTAATGAGAACTAGGCCAAAATGTGAAATACACATAGAGGAACATTTATAGAGTTGTGCTGGAATGCTAGGACTCTTTTTCCCCTGCCCTCCCTTCCTTTTGCCAAGACCTAGAGAAGCCCAAGCCTCTCCATCTTTTACAAGTTGTGCAGAACCTTTCTATTTGAGCTGGCCTTAAGTGTCAGGGTTAAGCAGCTGGGGATAAAATAGCATCTGGCCTTTTTTTTTTAAAAAAAAAAATAGCATTACTTTGCTTTTTAAATTTGGCAATTCTGTGTTGTTTCAGTACTTTGTTACATGTCCAAAGTGACCTAGTTAAAATATAAAGAAATGAAAAGTATAATTAGAAGTCTTGTTAGATGATAGGTCCAGTTATCAAGGCCAGGAAAGACATAATCAACTGTTTTGTTTCTTTGCTTATTGAATTTCTATAGCAGTTTGAGTGGTTTGTTGCTTTCCATACCCTGCACAATATGGATAATCTCAGCCCCCAGCCTGGAGCTGGAGAAGAGGCCCGTGGCTCGCCCTCATACTTGTGCTAAGCTGCTAAAGTCAGCCACAGTATGTTGACACCTGCACACACTGATCCTTAAAATAGTTGACTGTGACACAGCTGGGAGTAAGGCCTTCTATATAGCTGAGTGGCTGCTTGTATTACCAAAGTTTAATTGCACTGAACTGAGAGCTTTAAGTGCAGTTACCATGGAGATAGAGGACACAGATAGAGCATAAGATGTGAGTTCTTGAAATAATTCCAAGTTGCTTTTCCTTGTAAGTGTTGATAATTGCCATTCAGATTTCCATAATTATTAAGCCCCATCACCTCATTTCAGAAAGCAGAAGAGAGATCAGGAAGAAGACGATGATGGATTCTTTGGGCCTGCTCTTCCTCCTGGGTTTAAAAAACAAGATGTATCTCCAGAAAGGTAATTCAAGTGGAGATGTGGTTGGCTATATTTCTTTTAAAATGATTAATTTTAGTATTAGAGCTCTAGAGTTCTGCAGTGAAAATTCAGTTTATTTGGAATATATTAATGAAGGTGTGTGCATGCATGATTGTGTGTGTTACAAATTAGTATAACATTCAAAGGCTGGAAAAGGCTGTGGTGAGGGCTTCATCAGGATCTGAGTCCATTTGTAATCTCTTCCAGAAAAAAAAGTTGAGTCTACTCTTTTATAGATATTCGTGGTAACAATTCCATAAACTTTTAAAGCCTCTGTTCTTGTTTTAGACAGGAATGCAGGAATGCAAACTCCCTAATCTGCCAATTAAGGGTATGTGAGTTTTAGGTGCACTAAGCCACAGTGAGAAGTGTCAAGAACAAGCCCCAGTCTACCACACATCCACATTACAGGAAGCTCAGATGCAACTCGCACCAGTGCCTCCTCGCCAGCATTGATTGTGGGTTCCTTGACTCCGAGTCCCCTACCTGTAGATCAAATCAAGGGTAGGTAGCTCTATAATCAAGCCTACTCAGCTGCTTCATCCATGAGGTCAAGCTGCTGTTCTTAGTTATGCTGCCATCACAACATAGACACTTTATTTCTTCCACCATGACTTCCATAGCAGGAATCCCCAAAGGGTAGAGATCCTACCCATTCCCCAAAAAGAAGGGTCAGAATGAAATGGCTGACAGTGTGCCCTCAGATCTCACAGAACTGGCTCATCTATCCTGTGAAGGAGGAAGAGGCTGTGGAAGTAACCCAGTTCTTTCAGATGTAATAAAAGCTCTGGAGACATTTTTCCATCAACAGAGCCCTATTCTCAGAGAGAACTTCCAACAGATGAGTGCTAAACATGGTGCAGTATCAATGCACATACCCGCCCCCGCCCTTGGACAGGTTATTTCTTTTGCCTAGTTCCAGTCCAGTGCAGAACGCTTCAGAGTTCTAGTAAGAGATCTACTGTCTTTAGCATTCATACAGTAGAAAAGTACCAGTGGCAGAAATTAAGCATTAGCATCTTCTCAATATTCTTCGCAGTTTTGAAGATGAATGGTTATGTGGGTTTCTGGGCTTCAAGGAGCTGAACAGGTGGCAGCTGTGGATGCAGAAACCAAAGATGACTAGAAGCTTTCCCAGTATTCGAAAGCCTAATTGCACGGGCCAGTTCACCCAGTCCACCATAGATCTGTGAGGTTTGCATATAAGAACAGCAATTCCCATACCATTGTCAGCCTTCTGTTGACTTCATAACTATTTACCAAGCTGTGGGTGGCTACTCTGTTGTGGATCTACACCTCCGGGGAGCCCAAGCCTATTCATTTCAAGATAACTTGTTTAATCTTTGTAATCTACCCAAAGAGCTTCAGCTATGGGAAATGTAATAAATAATCCAGCCTTCTGCACATCAAGCACACTGAGACCAAGCTGAGACATATCATGGGTGATTGGAGATATAGTTTTGGGAGCATGAGCAAGGAAACAGGAAAATAATATTCTGAGGATTAGAAGGATTGGGCTATATTACAAAGCTGCTTTCCCAGAACCTCATCTGTAGCCAGAAGATGACATGGGTGTGAGTGGCTACTTAAGGTACAAGACTGATGTTATAATACTTCAAGATGGATGACACACAGCAGATTGTTTTCCTGGCTCTTCTCAGAACATGTATCATTGCTGCTGCTTGATATATGGGGCTGGTACAGAACCCGATTTGAGTCCGAACTGAGGAACTTTGGGGTCATGGTCATCTACCAGTAATATCTGCAATTCCCTGTGGAGTGCGTTTTGCAGTCAGGTGATGCAAGTATAGGGGCAGCCAAAGTTGACTGGAGTCTTTGAGCCTCTAGTGGAATTTGATCAGGTGTATAACAGGCTAGTCTTATGCATCAAGCAGCAGCATCGATGGGTATTCTGAGTGGAGATCAAGAATGATCTCCTGCAATATCACCCATGCTTAGCCCCTTCTTTAAGAGACTTGAATCTAAAGGGTCTCACTGGAGAAACCTTTGAGGCCATCAGGTCTGTCCCATTTTGGGTGCTTATCCTCAAGGTGTTGTTTTGATGTTGGTCCAAAATACCGAATGGAAATTCTGTCAGTGACTAAGGTGCTCTATGCTTTTCATGAGTGGTGCCCAAAATGCTTTGTGATAAATGTGAAACCTGCTGGTTCATCCTAGGAGCATAGCTCAGGTGTTCTCTGGAGTTCCAAAGTCAAGCATCCCCTTTGTGTCCTTTTTTTGGAGATAGAGTGCCCAACCCCCCTTGAGAGTGGACCAGACCCCTTTTAGTGATGGGATAGTGGAGCATATATAAGACACCCCCCCGACCTCCCTGCCCCCCAGGTCTGCCAGATGGCGCTGTATCGGCGACCTCCAAGCAGCCCGCGCCCCTGCGATGATATTTAATTAATAAACTTTAAGATATGCTACAGTGGCGTATGTTACGCTGGGTACAGCTAGTTTAGGAGAAAAGAACTCCTGATGCTTAGTGGGCGGTGGCAGGGAGGGAGTGGGATTTTCAGTTTAGTCAGGAGGGCCCAGGTGAGTTCAGTGGGGTACCTTTTGAGGCTGCCCCCCCTTCAGTTATTCTCTCTTTGTCTACTCTTTTCAGCTTTGATCCAAAATTGCTTCTGGTTAAGAGGAGATGCATCTGCTGTGGTCATGACACAAAATTAAGGGGGAGCTCTTTGAAGGTGTTATATCAGAGTTAATTTAATCCATTCTGCCTACTGGAGCAGCCTGACCCAGACAGCACTCTTCCTCTTGATAATTTAAATTGCTGGCTAAATATGAATCTTACTTTCCTTTTAATATGGCAAGCCTTTACTTTTAATTTTTCAAATAAATGGCTCCTTACATGGGAATTGGGATGTTTCTGTCTCCATCTGAAAATGATACTGCCTTTATAAATTCACACATTTGAATTTGCCCCAAATAATACCTTCATAAGCTTATATTCATAAATAAGAGAACATTCTTTTTGTATTTGGGGAACAGGGAAGGCCGAAGCTCTGTAGGAAGGCTGTATGAAGACCGTATTCACCAGGCCAGGCTCCTTCAGACAATGGGTGGCAGAGATGCTTACTAAATAAATGAATATGCTCTCTCTCTACCTTTCCTACACCCCAAGTATTTCAAGAGTTCAGCATGTAAGAAGCTTTGTAAAAACAGCTGACTTGACCAGCCCTAATAGGCTTCAGGATTGGATCATCTGGATTTTCCCTTAAACTGGGGTAGGATCTGGGCAGGGCTGTGGTAAATAACTGGCAAGGAGTCCAACTGCATGAAGATGAGGCAATCCAAACAGGCGGCCCCGTCCTGGTTTTTATTAAGAACTAAGTGGTTACATTTCTTGTGTACAATCTATGATTGGTTGTTAAGTACAGCATGTTAAATGCATGATTACCTCGTGCACAGAGGGTGCTTGTTGGTGTGTGTAAAGCATGAATATACCATATAAGGGTTAAGGAAATGCATGATCATAGCATAGTGCCTTCAATACTGTATTGTATTCTGTAGTTCTTGCGTCAGCACATTCCAAGGCATGGCCAGCAAGTGCCAAGACATTTCTTAGCAAGGCTTTATCTTAAAAGTGTTATCCTTGTGTTCCAGCACATCTCAGCATGGTATGCCAATACTGAATGTGTGCCAGAGAGGGATAACAATTTCCCCTACATCTCCCCTTTTATTCTTTTAATTGTAAAGCCTTGTAAGCATAATAAATTTGGCGTTTGCTTGGTTTTGAAACTCTGGGACGGCAAGAGGGAACACACCATGACAGTAATCCTGGGATACATTGTATGAAACAGCAGAAGGTGATTAATAAAAATACAATCAATACAGCATATTGAAATATAGTTTTGAACCATCCTGTTGGAAACCAGGACCATAAAAACTTCCACCACTCAGGTGCAATATCTTATTTAACTGCATGTGCATATGTTTTAAGTAAGTCCAGTTGGTGTTGAATTTGGTTACTATTGTCTGTGAGATTGAAACAGCACATATTTTCCACAGCTTCGCAGCCAAGATGTCTTTGTAACAACAAAAAGTCAATGGCAGCTCGATTGTCCAGTATAGCATGTCTTAAATCTTGTTGTTCTTGAATCAAAAGTCCAATAGCAATGGAAGTACTGTTAATTGTCTTTGCTAGTAAACATGCCAGATGCCCAAGTTGTTTGGCATTTCCCACAGCCAATCCAGGAACCCCGACAAGGCTCATAGCCAGGGAGATATACTCTGCTGGACTCATAACAGTAATATTTCCATCACAAACTGCACTCATAGTCTCAGTCTCTCTTTTCTGTCGAGTGCTTTTAGTAGGCCGGGGTGGTAGAATCACTGTCAAGCGACTAAGACAACATTGTGTTAAGGTTATATTAGCTGGTACATAATTATAAGTACGAGACCCACATGTGAAAAACCATCCAATTGGCAATATAATGTGTCCATAGTTACTTGTTACATTTTCTATCTTTGAACAATTCCACAAAGAAGGCCCTGGGGACAAACAACCTTTTAGTGGACGGTGAATAGAGCAATTTACCATTCTAGCACATGTGTTATTCTTGTGGTTTACAACATATGGGGTGTATAACTGTATAGCATCTTGGGGCAACTGGTATGTAGCAATTCCCCATTGGGCCATGGTATGATAATGAATTTCACTAAAGTTCAGAAATTTACTCAACCCAGTAACGTTACCAAGAGAACCAGGAGCTTTGCATATGGGAATGAGACATGTACTAAGTAATCATGCATATCTGGAGCATCCGTAAGACAGAAATCAGTGGTGTTTACTATTTTTGCTAACTTTATCCATACATTGTACTGCATTCTGTCATGTAGTGGAGTGGTTATAACTGGACAAGTTATACAGCTAAATAACAGAATTATTGTCAGCAAAGAATTAGCATTTAAGCAAGCAAATGCAGCAACTAGAAAATTCTCTGGAGTTGAATCAACATGCTGTTGTTCCAATAATTTTTGAGCTTGGAGAGATAACGCCTTTATCTCTCCCCATGTTGGTTTATGTTTTTGGACGGGCGCCCTGCCACGTGCTTTCAGGGGGTCCTCCTGGAGTTGTAGGGAGAATTCCGGAATCAGGTTGGTTAATCCTTGATGCCACGACATGCTCTTTCCAGGGCTTCACACACCGTGCTGGAACCCACACTGGTCCTGTTGGAGTAAGTACAGCAGCATAACCCCGACCCCAAGTGATCAAGGGGACAGGGCCGTGCCAGACAGGATTAGGTTGCTGCCGGTACGTGACCAGCGGCTGCGGCAAAGGGGTATGCATTTGGAAATGTTGTTGTAATCGGGTAGTATTAGTTGGTAGGAGAACATTCAAATGGTTAATAGTGAACAACATTTTCGCCAGCCATTCCTGGCGGGAACCCAAACCAATGGGGATCCCTGCTTTTTGTTTTTGTAAAAAGGCTGAAGACCTTTTTATTCACTCAGTATTTTAACACTTAATTTTAACTTAAATTTAAATTTTACTGTTTTAACTCTGTATTTTAATCTTATATCAACTTTGCTGTGTGGTTTTATCCTGGTTGCGCTTTTTATACTGTATTTCGTAATTGTGTTTTAAACTGTTGGGTGTTTTACTGTGGTTTTAATTTTTGTGAACCGCCCAGAGAGCTTCGGCTATTGGGCGGTATAAAAATGTAATAAATAAATAAATAAATTTATGTAAATGCTCTTTCAAGGTGCGGTTGGTGCGTTCAACAATAGCTTGACCAGTAGAATTATATGGAATGCCAAAAGTATGTGTAACCTGCCAGGTTTCACAAAACTGTGCAAAAGAAGTACTGCAATAAGCAGGTCCATTATCTGTTTTTAAGGCAGTATGGTTAGTCATTTATCTGCAAAGTGGTGTTAAATTGTGAAAGTAGGTCACGACCCCACAAATTGACATGTACTTCTAAAATTACTGGTCTGATTTGAGCTGCACGAGGACTTCCAGGTGCAGTTACATTAATCCAGTGTGTACTTTGCTTAGAACTTTGGGGTCCGCCCACGCCCCAGACTGCAGGGGCTGGTTCTGTAGGCCACTCTGTAGGCCAAAGATGCTCTGAAATGACCGAAACATCAGCTCCTGAGTCTAGGATTCCCTCAAGTGATCTACCATTTAACTGGTACCACCGCTTGGGTTTTTCAGTCTGAATGTGTTGTAGTACTGCTGCTATTTGAGGGTGGATTTGGTCAGTAGATCCAAATCCTTCAGTGTGTTGACAATTTTTCCCTCCCACTGGCAATACACAAGGGATTAAGATGAGTTGTGCCCATGCATCTCCAATTCTTAATTTCATAGGGAGATGGCTCCACATTTGAACATAGATTATGCCTTGATAGTTTGAATCAATAACCCCTGGCACAATTTGGATGCCTTGTTTACTGGCATCGGATCGGGGTAAAATAAGCCCAATAATTTGATTAGGTAAGGGGCCCTGGAGTTGAGAGGGCATAAGAATGACTTCTCCAGGTAAGGTAATTTCTTTATCTTCAGTGTTACTTAAATCTATGCCTGCATTTCTGCTGGTAGCAGTGGGTGTTTTAAATGCAGTTGCAGGCATGGATGATGAAGCACCCTTATTTCCCGGGCTAGGTGCAGGCCCGTTAATTAGTTTCCCGCTTCTTGGTTTCCTGCTTCTTGGTTCACTGTATTTCTACACTGGTTTGCCCAGTGATACCCTTTTCCACATTTAGGGCAGGGTTTAGATGGCTTCTTTTTGTCGTCTCCTCCCTTTTTATGAGCACCTCCTCCAGGAGCACGACATTGGTTCTTAAAATGACCTGGCTTTTTACAATTAAAGCAATTGCCATGTGGCTTATTGCCTTGTTGGAGGGCTCCAGCTAACATGGCCATTTGGTGTATCTGAGTTCCAACATCTGCCCAAGCCTGGATCATGTCAGCTAACTCATAAGTTTGCCGAGCAATAACAGATTGCAAAACTTTACGGCAATCCGCATTGGCGTTCTCATAGGCTAATTTCTTCATTAATTCTGCTTTTGCTTCCTCATTGTCAATTTGTCTCTGTAAGGCTTCCTTTAACCTGTCTATAAATTGATGGTAAGGCTCACTAGGTCCTTGGCGTGTGATAGTAAAGGACTTTGAAGGTTTTCCAGACACTGGCACCCTTTGAAATGCTTTTATGATGCAGCGGTTAATGGCCTGAAAGGTAGGCATAGGTAGTTGCACCTGCGCCTCTATCCCTGCAAACTGTCCACTGCCATACAACTGCTCTGCTGTTATCACTCCATTAGAGCTAAGGGCTATATGGAGCGACTCCTTTCTGTATTCACTGTCCCAAACTACATATTGGGCTGGACTTAGGATCATGCGAAATAAATCTTTCCGATCTTGAGGAAGCATAGTGTATCCATTGCCAATACTCTCCACCATGCCTTGGGCATAAGTAGAGCGTATGCCTGTCTCTTGAATAGCTTTATTCAATTCTCTAAGTACTGAATAAGGCAATGATGTCCAATTGACAACTACCTGTCCTTGGTCATTTTGATGTGAGGTTATAGGATAAGCTGAAGGAAAGTTATTAAGACCTTCAAACAGCTCATCCGAGGTTAATGTTCCTTTCCTCTTTTCCTCTTCAAAAGCCTCACGGACTTTGCTAAGTTTTGGCAACACTTCACTATTTGCTTCCAACACTTTGCTATTTGCTTCTTCTCCTCTCAGCTGTGAAGCTGATGCAGGAGGCACTAACTGGGGATATGGGAGTGATGTTTGAGAAATGGGAGCGATAAAAGATAATGAGCTGGAGGATGCCTCGGTTCCTACCTTCTCCAGCGCATCTTTGCATCGCTGCCACAGCAACAAGTGCTGTATGGGAGCTCGTGGTTCAGTATATAGGTGTGTACCTATTTTCACCCAATCTGTGAGCTGAAGTGTCCCTGCCTCGGGATACCAAGGGCATTGCAACCCTATTTCATTTACTAGGTCACTTACATGACTGAGGGATACAGTTGTACAACCTTGCTGTTTTAAAATTTTATGTAGCTCTTGTGCATGAAGCTTCTGCGGAGCTGACAATTCCCCCCCCCCCATACTCACGATAAGGGAGTGTTGTAACGCTGAGGTGCACCAAGGCTATTCCAGCCGATGAGCAGGGGGTTTCCTGGATCCGATCACGTCGGGGTCACCAGATGTGGTAAATAACTGGCAAGGAGTCCAACTGCATGAAAATGAGGCACCCCAAACAGGCGGCCCCGTCCTGGTTTTTATTAAGAACTAAGTGGTTACATTTCTTGTGTACAAGCTATGATTGGTTGTTAAGTACAGCATGTTAAATGCATGATTACCTCGTGCACAGAGGGTGCTTGTTGGTGTGTGTAAAGCATGAATATACCATATAAGGGTTAAGGAAATGCATGATCATAGCATAGTGCCTTCAATACTGTATTGTATTCTGTAGCTCTTGCGTCAGCACATTCCAAGGCATGGCCAGCAAGTGCCAAGACATTTCTTAGCAAGGCTTTATCTTAAAAGTGTTATCCTTGTGTTCCAGCACATCTCAGCATGGTATGCCAATACTGAATGTGTGCCAGAGAGGGATAACAATTTCCCCTACACAGGGCCTTTCCTATACAGCTTCTCCTTGTGCTCATTTGGTGGGAGCACTCCCCAAAGTTTGAGAAAGATGGTGGGGGTTGACTAGTGAAGCCCAGGATCCCACCCCCAAAAATGACAGGATGGGAGTGCAGGCTTCCCTTCTGTGGTGTTTGGCAGGAGTCTGCTAGTACCTGAGGTTCCTCAGTCCCACATGGGGAAAGCCTATTATGGAGGTGGCAGATGAGGCAGAAACCAACGTAGTCCTGTCTCCAGAATCCTTATTCTTTCAAAGTAACCAGATTGCCCCAGCATTGACAGTGCTGCTGTGAGGAACCCTTGTCTGAAGAGATATTGACGGGTTTGATCCCAGTGGAACCAGCCTAGATTCTGAGCATACCATGTCAGTTACCTGACTCTTTGGGAGTACTCAAGGACTGATGCCTTCCTGCAGGGCCAGCATCTGCACTTGGCCTCTTTGGGCAGTTGCCAGAGCCCACTGCTGATGCCTGCCCTGAGACCCCATAATTTTCTTTTTCCTGACCTGGCACTCCAAGCTCCTAGATCTAGCCATCCTTTAATTTTCTGCAATGTCCCTGAACAAGCGTTGCATGGTGCCCTGTGGTAAATTATAAGGGTGGCTTCACCCCACCACTGCTTGGAGAACGGCCACTACTGCTAAGGAAGCCCACTACAGCTCCCTGACAACAGAGGAGGAGGTCTGCCAGAGAACACTTTGCTCTGGGCGCCTTCAAATATGGAGCCGGCCCTGCCCTCCTGGGTACCAAGAGAGTGGTGTAGTAGTAGCAAGAGGAGACAGGGCCCCGAGTACCTTCGTGTAATCTACTTTAGTTGCGAGTGTGAAAATGTCAGCCTAGAATAGTTCTCGGAGGATCATGCCTCAGAGCAGACTCTTGACGTGTAATTGTTACTTTTGCCAGGTGTGTTTTAGATTTTATTCCAACACAGCAATCCCTGTTTGGTGAAACTTGTACAAAACATTTCAAGAACAACAGGAGGAGAACCGCTCATGTTGTATAGCCACCACTCATGTTTTCCTGACCAGGAAGGCTGTGGAGAAGAAAGAAGAAGAAAAAGCCGCTTTTCTCTTTCAGCAGCTAGATGGGGCTGACGTGTTAGAAAGTAGCAGACGCTTCTTTGTTTCTCAACGACGCCTGGAGTAGTTACTGTTGCAGATCATCTTCCCTGGAACTAATTTGGAGTCCCGCTGTTCACCCTCTAGAATTGAATAGTTTCAGTAGCCCCATTGACAAACCTTTAGTTTATGGGCAGAGTATGTAAAATATAAGGTTATAAAGAATATAAGCCACGGATTAACAGCCTTTTGATTCCGTATAGGGAAGCCAATTAGTATTTACTACTCTGCTGATATTTATTAATTAATGCCACCTCAAAGGTTTGGGGTTTTTAGAAATGGAGCATAAGGAAGGTCTACCAGAGAGTTTGAGGAAAGTAAATATTTAGATACATTTCTACATAAACTCTTAGATACATACGAACTTGAAAAAATAAATCAATGTTCTGTTTTACTGGGGTTCACTTGCTTTCATTGCCTGCCCCAATTCTTTAATATAAATTTAAAATAACTATTTACATTTCTCTTGATTACTCTCTTATTATTGCTGTGGAGGAGGGTTTTTTGTTGTTGTTGCTGATGTATGTTGCTCTCTTACATCCAGATAATTCTTCATAACTGGTATATAACTTGGGAGAAAAAGAAGCATTTGAGTGTGGAAATAGTGATTTGTGGATGAAGTAGGCTTGCAAAATTCTGAACCAAATTTTAAGTAACTTTTTGTCTACTCATAGTAGAAATGCATTCTGTGATATATAATATATATAAACCTATGATCTGCAGGTTTCAACAATCCCAATGCGATTGTAAAAGCTTCTTTTGTAAGTCAGAAATACTGGATGCTTTCAGCAACAGTTAATCTGCCTTAGAGGCAGGGAGACTTGTCACCTGTGGATTTGCACAACTCCACTGCTTACAATTTGGGGACTCGCTCTTTGTGTCCTTGAGACACATTGTCTTCAGTGTTGACAGTCTAGTGAGTGATTACATTCCTCCCTACATCCATTTATTGGTTCCAACTGATTCATTGCCTCTTTGCTATTTAAATGTGTAGATAAGGTCTGAGGCTATTTAGAGGAATGACAGGTACCCTCAAAACAAGCACCAGCTCAGGAGCCAAGCTTATCTTCATTATATAGTTTGCCAGCTATATACAATTTTGGAAGTAAGTTTAAAGATCTAATAGAGGCCATTTACATACAATCAACAGCAAAAATCAGATATAATGGATTAGAAACAGAGGGAATAAGACTTAATTCAGGAGTAAGACAGGAGTGCTCCCTTTCATCGCTTCTATTTACAATTGATATTGAGTTTCTTGCAGATAAAATTAGGGAAAATATGGATATTAAGGGGTAGAAGTGGGTAGAAGATAACATAAACTAAATCTATATGCAGATTATTATTATTATTATTATTATTATTATTATTATTATTATTTATATATAGCACCATCAATGTACATGGTGCTGTACAGAGTAAAACAGTAAATAGCAAGACCCTGCCGCATAGGCTTACAATCTAATAAAATAATAGTAAAGCAATAAGGAGGGGAAGAGAATGCCAACAGGCACAGGGTAGGGTAAGCAGGCACAGGGTAGGGTAAAACTAACAGTATAAAGTCCGCACAACATCAAGTTTTAAAAGCTTTAGGAAAAAGAAAAGTTTTTAGTTGAGCTTTAAAAGCTGCGATTGAACTTGTAGTTCTCAAATGTTCTGGAAGTTCAAAAAGAGATATAAGAATTGATAAAATAGAGAACTTACGGAATTCCAACAGGTGGCAGGACTTAAAGTAAATATAAAGAAATCTGATTTGATGTGTATGAATATAGGACCCCAAGAACAAATAGAAATTTAAAAAATGACAGGTATTCCTTTAGTAACAAAATCATTGAGCAGGGGGTTGGACTCGATGGCCTTATAGGCCCCTTCCAACTCTACTATTCTATGATTTAGATATTTAGGAATTCAGATCCCAAAAAGACAGAAGAACGCACTGAAACTGAATTATGGAAAACTCTGGAAAGAATTAAAGAAGGATATAGCCAGATGAGAAAAAATAAACCTATCACTCTTAGACCAGATTATGACTATAAAGATTATTATTATTATTTATTTATATAGCACCATCAATGTACATGGTGCTGTACAGAGTAAAACAGTAAATAGCAAGACTCTGCCGCATAGGCTTACAATCTAATAAAATCATAGTAAAACAATAAGGAGGGGAAGAGAATGCAAACAGGCACAGGGTAGGGTAAGCAGGCACAGGGTAGGGTAAAACTAACAGTATAAAGTCCGCACAACATCAAGTTTTAAAAGCTTTAGGAAAAAGAAAAGTTTTTAGTTGAGCTTTAAAAGCTGCGATTGAAGTTGTAGTTCTCAAATGTTCTGGAAGAGCGTTCCAGGCGTAAGGGGCAGCAGAAGAAAATGGACGGAGCCGAGCAAGGGAAGTAGAGGCCCTTGGGCAGGCGAGAAACATGGCATCAGAGGAGCGAAGAGCACGAGCGGGGCAATAGTGTGAGATGAGAGAGGAGAGATAGGAAGGAGCTAGACCGTGAAAAGCTTTGAAGGTTAACAGGAGAAGTTTATATTGGATTCTGAAGTGAATTGGAAGCCAATGAAGAGATTTCAGAAGCGGAGTAACATGGTCAGAGCGGCGAGCCAAGAAGATGATCTTTGCGGCAGAGTGGTGAACAGAAACCAACGGACTGATGTGAGAAGAAGGAAGGCCAGAGAGAAGAAGGTTGCAGTAGTCCAACCGTGAAATAACCAGTGAATGAACAAGCGTCTTGGCGGAAGAGACAGACAAAAATGATCGAATCCTGGCAATATTATACAGGAAAAATCGACAAGATTTAGCTACTGCCTCAATATGAGGAATAAAGGAGAGCGAGGAGTCAAATATAAAGCCAAGGCTACGAGCTTCCTTGACCGGAGTAAGCGTAACATCATTGACAGTAAGAGAGAATGAGAGATGAGGAGAAGGTTTAGGAGGAAAAACGAGCAATTCAGTCTTTGCCATATTGAGTTTCAAACGACGATGAAGCAGCCAAGCTGAGATATCTGAAAGACATGCCGAGATACGATCGTGAACATCAGGCGAAAGTTCCG
Source organism: Elgaria multicarinata webbii (assembly GCF_023053635.1). Classification (NCBI taxonomy): domain Eukaryota; kingdom Metazoa; phylum Chordata; class Lepidosauria; order Squamata; family Anguidae; genus Elgaria; species Elgaria multicarinata. Next base: position 6,493,314 of record NC_086175.1, on the reverse strand, counting down.
GAGATGACAGATATAGTTGTGTATCATCGGCGTACAGATGATATTGGAGGCCATGAGATTGAATAAGCTTGCCCAAGGGCAACATGTATAAGGAAAACAACAACGGGCCAAGCACTGAGCCTTGCGGAACCCCTACTGAAAGGGGAAAGGAGGAAGACGAGCTGCCATTAGTCAACACGCTGAAAGAGCGACCCGCTAGATAGGAGGCAAACCAGTTATAGACAGAGCCACAAAATCCAAGGTCATGAAGGGAATCTAAGAGAAGATCATGATCAACCGTGTCAAAGGCTTCAGTTAGATCAAGGAGAATAAGAATGGAATAATGGCCTTTAGACTTGGCAGTAAGGAGATCATTGGTGATCTTAGTAAGGGCTGTTTCGGTGGAATGCAGATGATGTTATTACCAAAATTTACTTATTTCTTTACTGTAAGGAAATACCGCTTAAAAGGTTTTAAACATGGCAAAATGAGATAAAAAAAAATTCAAGAGCACCCGTGAAATTGGCAAAAATCAATAAGAGTGTATCACCTCTGTGCTGCAGAGTATGTGAAATCAATGGAACTCAAATTCATATGTGGTGGGAATATAGGAAGGTCAGGAAGTTTTTGGGATAAGGTTTTTCAAGAAATAAGTAAAATTAACAAGAGATTTGAGCTAGCTTTACTGAATATGTACGTTAAAGAAAAAAGAGATAAAAGAAAAAATATTAATTGGTTTTTTGTTGACAGCTGCAAGGTAGTTAATAGCAAATAATTGGAAGACAGTGCCAATGTTGACAATATTGTGGAAAAAGAAAATTTGTGATATAACAATAAATGAAAAGTTGACACAGAAGTTAAGAATACATAGAGGAATAAAGACAAGAGACCCTTTTAGGAAGGACTGGCAAAAATATATAGACTATATAAAAAAAGAAACAAACAGAATAACTTTGGCTATAATAACTATAGAAATTTGTGGGACTCATGAAAAGCAGAATTAAATGGAAATTTATTGTAGCACCCTGGATATGAAAATGAAAGATGTAAGAAGGAAAACTCTGTAATTGACCAAGCGTGGGAGGGAATAGGGAAGGATTTGGAATAAACATTAATATGTTTGATCTTTTTTTGAATTCAATGTATTATGATTTTGAAAACCCAATAAAAACAAAATAAACAGAGCCCATTATGACTTCTACATTTCAACCTGGACTTCTGTAATGAAACCCTGTCTACATCTAAAGTTTTAGGAACATGCAGGTCATCGGTCCTTATGTATGCAGCCACTCTAATATGTAGCTTGTAGGATGTAACAGGAGAATAGGTCATTGAGTAGGTGGGAGGACCTAGGATGGGTGGGGCTGGGGAGAAGTGCTAGGTTTTCCTGGGTGGAGTTTTGAGGGAGAGAGCATCCACCACCACAGCAAATTAAGCTTTTGTTGATAACGCCGAAATCAGAGGATTCCACCCCATCCCCACACCAAGGACCACCAGGATGTGTATTTATAGCTAAACAGCAGCTTATAACAACAACTACTTCCCTGCTTTAGATGGTAACATTTATTTATTACTAAAATATAACATGACTTTGTTCTCTTTTTGAGGCCCATTATAGGTCCAGCTTTACCACCTGGCTTTAAGAAGCTATCAGAAGATGCTGAAGAAAACAGTCATTACACATCTCAGGTGTGTTTAGTGCAGGGGCTAAATAGTCCTGCATAGAGAATGTGTGTGCGTGTGTATGCGTGCGTATGCTACTGCCCACAAACACCCACATTTTGCAACAACAACTTGAGAAGACAATCAACTTTTTATGAACCATTGTGCGGAAAATGTACAAAGCCAGGGGTGCAAGTATAGAAGTGGGGTAGAACAGCAGCAAGAAACTGAGCTATGGTTCCAGAAATCCAAAGTTCAAATCTCAACTCGGTTGTGAACTAACTAGATTAGGGGTGGGCAACACACAGGCCGCATGTGGCCCCCCATGGCTGTTTTTGCAGCCCCCACTGTGTTCCCTTTCCGCTGCCACATTTGCTGTGGTAGTGGCAAAAATTGCCACAATTTTGCACGGAGTCAAGGCGTGTGGGCCTTCTTTGCAAGCCGAGCCATGCTTGCGGAAGTGCACTTCCGCATGGAAACAAGGCGTGCACTTCCCAGGAGGCTTGCTTCCTGCACATTTGTTGCATTGTTGGCAGCAGATTCAATGGAGGTGGGGTGCAACCCCTGGTGCGTTCTCAGGGCAGGGGCTAGGGCAGGCTCTGCACTAGGTGAAACTAGGAAGACACTAGAACTCACGCTCAGCTCCTCCCATCTGCAGCATGTAATAGCCACCTGCCTTACAGGGGCGTTATATCTGAAGCTCTCAAGCACTATATAAATGCTGAGTATTACTGTCTGCAACAACCATTTTGCTTTTTGAGTTAATGGAATTCATTTTTATTTCATGCTGTGATAAAGGCTACGGATAGTAGTGAAGAGGATGAAACCATGATTGGCCCAGTACCTGCCGAAGGGCCAATAGAATCCAGCACAGCTGCAGAGATTGAACATCGAGCTCAGAGAATGAAAGAGAAACTTCTTGGTCAAGATGATGTAAGTTTAATTCATGATTTATGTTGGTTTTGTTAAGTTTTGCCAGCTTTATGCATGCATTTTTACTAAGCTCATCTGTACTTTTTCTGAAAATGTCAAGAAAAGAAGGATGCCTCTCATTTTGCTTCCTCTTTTAAAGGATGGGTCCAAACAAGTTAAAAGAGAGTCTTGGATGACCGATCTTCCACCAGAACTCAAAAGCTTTGGACTTGGTCCACGAGCGTTCAAAAGAAGAGCTGATGATAAATCAGGCGATAGATCGGTTTGGACTGATACTCCAGCTGATAGAGAAAAGAGAGCAAAAGTAAGCCTTTGTTCATTCATGTGTGTATGCGTATATTATTCAAACAGAAGACTCATCATTAATAATCCAATGATTTACCAGCGGAAATCTAATTTGTTATGTTCTCAAATTGCATAAATCAAAGCAGAATTGGAATATTAATGAAAATGTACACCATGCTGCTTGGAAATCAGCTAGTAAAAAAGAAGTTGCATACAAAAGGTATATCACAATACCCATTAAGTTCCATATTACACTCTGCTGATCCAATTCTGAATGGGAGCACTGGCTATTTCAGCTAGTGCAGGAGCATCTTTAGACATTTGGGGGGGGGGCAGCTGTGCACTGGAGGAAAGGGCCATGCTGCTTTAGATGAAAGGCTTTGACTTCTCATTGTGACAGACTTAAAAGCCTGACTTCACGCTCCATGAAGCAAAGCAGGTAATTGGGCTCAGGGCTAACAGTGCTGGCCTTGCCAAAGAAGCAGCTGCCATTAGCATAGCAGCTTTACCGCAGAGAGAAAGCCAAACAAGGGACTTTTGGGGGGCAAGGAAGAGGTCTGGTTATAGGATGAGCTAGAGCAAAAGGGCTTTGTCTTGGTTTTAGACCTGTCCAGTTTTGCCCTGCTTGCCTCACGCATGGTGCTGCAGTACCTGTAGCTGCTGTGATGCAGCAAGAGGACATAAGCCACAAGGTCACACTCCAGCTTCTTTCATGGCATATGTCAAAAATATTCCAGCACTTGTTTCTCAGATGCAATCAAGTGCTTGTGTGGGAACTTGATGCTAATATCTTGTCTCCGCTCCACATCTCGGCCAGCCCAACTGGATGTAAGCAAGGTTGGGCTGGATGGGATATGGGGCGGCAGCAACTAGCTGTCCAACACTCCCCCACCTATGATTGAAACTGCAGAAGCTGGAGAGAATGGAGCAGAACAAAGGAGTCAGGCAGAGGCTGTGCAAGCATCTCTGGGCTAAACAAGCCTAGCAGGAAGCCAGAAATCCAGCAGCCTTTGCCTGGTGAAGGAGGCTTTTTTAGGATGGGAGAAAGGAGTGGGAAAGACACATGGACTGGGTTCAAAGGGCAAACTGTGGCCATGATGAGCCACAGTATATTCAGTCCCTGCTCAGAAGTTGCCTTGTCTTGCAAACCCAGTAAATGTGGGTTATGTGAGGGTTAAACTAAAACAGATATGAGTTATGCAAGGACTATTTAGCCCTCACAAATCCTCTGCTCGCCAGGCTTTGGCAACACAAGAACCTTGAGTGGAGATTACATATTCAAAATGGCGGCCACACACAGTGCCTCATCTTGGGTTAAATAATCCACAGTGGGCTGTTGTGTTGTATAAGTAGACCCACTGAGTAGGAGAGAATTGCAGTGTGAGCATTGGCACTCTAGGAGGCACTCCAAAATAGCACCAGGTAAAAGGGAATATGAGCATCACAGAATAATCAAAGTCATGAGTCTTATGATGAGCAAGACTTCTTGTTCCATGAAGCAAACACACACACACCCTTCTGATGCAAAGGAGTTGACGATTGTGCTTTGATGTCTTGAAAAGGGAGAAATCTCACAGCCATGAAATATAGGTCATCTACTCTGCTCTTATACAACATAGCCAACAGTTTACCTGCCATAAGAAGATTTGTCCTCAGGTCAGAAAATATCCCATGTCATTATTGACGCTCTCCCTTGATTTAAAAATAGATTTCCTTTTGTGCCTGCTGACCAATTCATCTTTTTCTATTTATCAGGAACCGAAAGATGCCAAAAAATCCATCAGTAAGGATGATGCAGAAATTCTCCTGTCAGAGAGAGACAAGAGGTTGGTTGAGCAGTTGTCCACCTACAATGTAAGTATGATCTCTCTTCTCCACATTTTTCTCTAGTGATGTTTGTTTCTGTGGTAATATTCCCAGTGTTCAAATCTGTTAATGTTTTGGGAATTCATTTTTTATTTTGGTAGTTGTGAACCGCCCAGAGAGCTTCGGCTATTGGGCGGTATAAAAATGTAATTAAATAAATAAATAAATAGATAAATAAATAAATAAATAGTTCGCTTAAAAGCTTGTCAAAACCACTATAATAGAGAAATATTTTCTATTCTGAGCTAGCAGTGGCTGACCAACAAAAAGGTCTTGGGGTTGTGGTGGCTTAATGAAAATACCTAGAGTACAGCAGCTGTGAAACAGGTAAATTCCATGTTAGGCATAATTTTGAAAGGAATCAAAAACAAAACTGCCAATATCATAATGCTCTTATACAAATCTATGGTGTGACCATACTTGAAATGCGGTGTGTAGTTCTGGTCACACCTCAAAAGGGTATTGTAGAGCTGGAAAAGGTTCATAAAAGGGCAACCAAAATTAATAAGGGGCTGGAGCAACTCCTCTTTGAGGGAAAGTATACAGCTTTTATGCCTGTTTAGCTTAGAAAAAGGGTGAGCAAGCTATACAAATTTATGCATGATGTGGAGAAAGTCATTGAGAAGAATTATTTCTCCCAATACTAGAACCAGGGGTCATCCATTGAAGCTGAATGATGGGAAATTCAGGACTGATAAAAGAATGTACTTCTTCATACAATGCATGCTTAAACTATAGAATTCACTACTTTTAAAAAATAACTCCGGAAATAAGTGGAAACACACATTTCTGGCTTGGGACAGGTCAATGAAGTTACCTTCTGAGAGCTCTCCTGACCAACCCCATTCGAGAAATGAGCATTTTTGCTCGTTTGGGGTTATTTTTAGAAGCAATAAGGCTCTGTTGTATAAGTGGTCAGTCCCAGGAGCGTGCAGCCACAGTAGGATACTATGCAATGTCTACTCAGAAATAAGCCTGATTGACTTCAGTTTACTTGAAGGTAAGTGAGTAGGATTTAGCCTTTTATTAAAATGTCTCCAGTTTCATCTTTCTGTTCTTTCAATCTATGTCAGTGGTTCCCAAAGTGGGCAATACCACCCCCTTGGGGGTGGGTGGGATTGCATAGGAGGGCGTTAAGAGGCAAAGGGGCGGCAGGGGGGCGCGCGAGGTGGTCTTTTCCATACCAGGAGTTTTGGTTACAGAAGGAAATTTCTGATTGCTATCCTGCACTATGGAGAGTGGTTCAGAAGCTCCTGGTTGCATTTCCAACATCATATTTGCTGGAAGGTGGTTTTAGTGTGGTCTGCCTACTTCTCTCCAAGCAAAGAAATCAACTCCAGATTACTAAACGTGGTGATTTAAGACTCATGTTAAGTGACTTTAAACAGACATTGGGAAACTGGTATCACTTCATCAAGCCCATCCATCACATTAAGAATTTACAGAATAGTGAGGTACTCTACCCTAGTTACTAAATGTGATATCTAATATTCTTGCTAAATGACTATCAGACTTTGTTGAATTTGATCCAGTTATATAATCTTTTCAATTATGTTTAATTGAATAAACTAAAAAAATATAATTGGATTTTGAATAAATATTCAATTAATTGTTACTTTTTTGAATTTTATTGCTATTATCTTCCTTAGTGGGTCGTTGAAAACTGCTATTCTGAATAATTATTTTTATAGTGTAGAGTAGGGGGCACTGGGCACGAGTTTGTGGAACCAAGGGGGCGGTTACCTGAAAAAGTTTGGGAACCACTGCTCTACGTCATTCTTGTAACACTTAACTTTTATTTTTCATACTTTTTCTTATCCAGGACTCGCAGCGATCTGAATCTCTTATGGACATGCACCAGAAAAAAATAAAGAGCAAAGTTGGTGATGAGAAAAATAAACCCCAGGAGAGAAGGCCATTTGACCGTGACCAGGATCTTCAAGTGCATCGGTTTGATGAAGCACAAAAGAGAGCTCTCATAAAGAAATCTAGAGACTTGAACACTAGATTTTCCCATGGCAAATGCAATATGTTCCTGTAATTTAAGCATGTGATTTTATTGAAGCATAGTTGATTTCTGTTAAACATCAAGTAGTGCTATATAATAAAACACCTTTGTATATACATGTATGAAAAATAAATTTCCTTTAAATCAGAATTCTACAACCTGGTCAGGATCTCCTTAAATTAAGTAGTGCATTTCATTTTAAAATGATAAATAGAATCTGCAGCGATAAAAAAGATAAGTGATCGATTTCCTCAAAACATTACTGAAATTAATAGGCTTTTTATAAATGAGCAATCAAGTTTTAAATATTCATAGGCACTCTCCTAAATGGATTTTGAGGAAACGAAGTTCTTTAGCTCAGATTCTTAGTTTGGTTATGGAAATGTTTGGATTTAAAATGACAGGATGATGTGTACATATTAGAAAATTAAAAGTTTGGGCCTGATACTGAACAAAGGATAGTCAAGTGGAAGTTGCAGATAACTCAAGCTCCAGTTTTAATTTTGAGTTCAAGGAAGACTACTATCATTACCTGCCTGGGTAGTTTTCAGGACGCTTGGGCCTAGCTAAAACGTACTATCATCCTACACTGTCTCAACCCCTTTGTATTTTACAGTGTTCATCTTCCATTATCAGAGTAAGATTTTTGGACAAGAAACACATAGCCATTAATCAGTTGGAATGTAGTAAGAAAGGTTTTGTTCGTATGCCTCAAGTTTAACTCTAACCTGCAGTGGTTATATTCATACTTTTAATGAGTGTCTGAAAAAGTGTAGCTTTTCCCATCATTGTAGAACTATGGTGGTAGAAGTTGCACTTTCCAAACTTCTTCCTTTAAGAATCACAGTTGCTCTCTCTGGATTAGAAATTAGCAGCCCCATAAGGAGGAGGATATCATGAAGCTGAATTTATTTCCCATATAAACTTCATCAAGATGGAGGAGACCTGACAAACCTATTCATGCTAAAGCTATGTATCACCTGAGAGAATGAAAACAGTCCCAGACTGAATCGATGAAACTGCCTTCAGAGGACAGTATCCAGTACTGCTGCTGTGCTTTTCTTGGTTCTGTTGTGCTTGTGGGGCTCACCCTGAAAGGAACAGGAATTAATGCTTCTTAAAGGAATCCTGGAAATGATCCAAAATTCTCATTTCTGAAACAGGATGACTGATAACAGAGCTGCCTTACTCAAGGTCCGCTGACTTGCACTGTTCCAAAAATTAGCATTTTCATCCATTTCAGATTGGTTCAGGAACCACTAGGTTCTCATTATGCTAGCTGTAGATAATGGATACTGTCCATAGTTGTAACCAATGGAAGGCAAATAGGTTATCTGATAATACTAACATAATCTTAATATGTGAAGTCACCCCAGGTCTCCTATAATTTTGGGAAGAGGTTCTCAAATCCTCAAGGTCCCTTTGAGACAGCTGACTGATGGGCCCATCAGTCACAAAATTTGCGTGGAATCAGTTAAAGTAGTGACAGATGGAGGCAGAGTTTCACATCAGCTGGCAATTAGCGGTATGACTATAAAAGTATATACAGTCCCTCTTCAGAGATTGCTAAATACTTTGACACAGTGGTTTTTGTGAAGTAAGGACTTGCCCAGTTCATATTTTTCAAGTTATGTACTGACATTGGCTCTGTAGGTATTAAGTCTCATCCTCCCCATTTTAGGTAGAATTTGCTGGCTCAGGGATGGGCAACTTGTGGTGGTCCAGAAGTTTTGGCCAACAATTCCCATCAAGCCTAGCCAGCATTGCCAGTGCTTAGGAGTGATGGGGTTGTGAGTCCAAACATCCTGCTGTAAATGGAGACCTTCTGTATTTTTCTCTTCCTCTGACATTCCTCTCAAAATCTTCTTCTACTCATCTATCATTTCTTCTTGCATTCTTTCACACTTAACTTGTAATCTGTTCTCCCAATGCTGGCAGTTTCTTTCAGCCCATTGCTCCTGCTGGAGGTATTAAGTGGGCTGCAGCACTGAGGCCCTCCTAAGATTGAGCTGAGGCAAACTGGTGTTCACTGGCCTGCAGCTTGAGAAATGCATTAGTGTAAGATACTTTCCCATTAGTGGGTAACTGGGCAGGGTCCCCACTCCCCAAATCACAGACATTTTTCTGAATATACGTTAAAATACACATAAAATAATACTGTGGCTTCTGTAATGTATAAATCGAATTATTAGTATTGTCTCCATAAATCGATTTCAAAACTCATAAATTCAGCTTATGAAATGAGGTGAAGAGATTTGGCAAAGACATAAAGATTAATGAAGCCAGCAATGGTGAGGCTGAAGCATGTGTGGCCACTATTTTCAATATGCAATCCCCGCTCAGGTTATGGCATCGTATGAACCCAACAAGCAAGGGTTAAACATCCCTTGCATAACCCATGGCCTATTTTAGGGGTATGTAAGGGTTAACACCCATATAACCCACACTTGCTGGGTCCGCATGATATGCAATCTGGCACCCATGGGTGCCATGGCTCATTGTGGGTTAAATAGCCCGGTCACTACCTAGCTCATGATAATGAAACAAGAAAAATCTCAAACATTAAGGGGATTTCTGGGTTAGAGGTAGCACTCTCTTTTTTCAAAACTTATCTGTACATCGTCATGTGAATTTCTATGAGTAAATCCCTTGTGCCTAGTGAAAGAAGGGAATGATGGGCCTCCAAGATACCAGAGCAGTGTGTGAGCAGAGAAAATAAAATTCCCGGCAAGGAAAAGTAAAAAAAAAGTTTGCAAAATTGTGACGCTGAGGTAGACCAAGGCAAGGGGATCTTCTTTGGCCACTTGAACAGAAGGCTGAAGTCCAGCCTGAACTGACCATAATGGTGTGTCAAAACCATCTCTTGGGTATCTCCAGTCTCAGCAATGACTTTGGTCTTCCCGGATCAGAATGGCAGCAGGTATATGAATGCCAGCAATGAAAATGTATTTCAGAATTTTTTTCCACAGACATAATAACAAGACTGTATTCCAACCACAAATCAATTGAGCCTTTTCCTATTATATAAAACAACCATCTGTGAATTGATATAGCCCTACACTGGTGTTGTGTTTAGAATAATACGTTCTTTTTACAAACGGATTCTCTTTTACGCTTCTCATTTGATTTATTGGGGATTCAGACATAACTCCAAACCATGTTTTAGCATTAATGTACCTTTTCCTGAAGTTTGGGCTCAAACACTCCTCCTTCCCTTTGCACACAGTAACTCCCTTCTCTCCTCATTTGTTCAAATGAGAACACTATCATTTGCACTTGGCCTACAAACCGAGATGGAAAATCAGGGGTTGATTCTGGTTTGCAAGACAAGCATGAAGCCAGGAAGGTGTGAGGTGTGCTGGCCTAAGGGGCCGGCTAGACCTGTTTACCTAACTAAACAATGGTTGGAATGATTTCTGGGTTTGCTCTTAGATAGGCTGAAGACACTGTCTGAAAGAGTAGGTGTTGGGCATCATTAAAAGGTGACAAATGATCAGTTATTTGATTTATTACAGTAGGTGTTTTTTTACTAGGGAAGAAGAAGCATTTGGATTTTATTCTTCGAAATGTCTTGGCTAGCCCTGTATACATGGACAATTTGTTTTAGCCACCCAACAGTTTCCATTTGGTTTCCAAGGTAACAGGAATTTTCTGTGATTCAGGTTAAACTAAATCCAGATTTAGTGATTAAAAACAACACACCATTAACTGCAGATTTAAGGGAGAAAGCTAAGAGAATTTAAATATTTAAAACCCCAAGAAAGTATAGAATTCAGCAATTAGTCTCCTCAGTGGCCAGTACAGTAGATTTAATTCTGCACTGCAGTACGAAATTGTAAACAGATGGCAGCTATTTTATAGAAAGCCTATTAATTAGATATATGGTAACTAAGCATGTAATCCTATCCTAAAGATCCACTTATGAGGAGCTATAGGATTTGGCAGAAGGCCCACTAGGCGGCTGGTGGAACACTGCTGTCACGCCAGAACTTCCCTGATGTGCCAGCAAACATCTCAAACAGGGTGGCACAGGGGAGCAGCAGCATATGTACACCAGATCCTATACCCCTTCCATCTGCAGTCATGTCCTAGCCCTGGACCTGACACAGAGCATAGGATATGGTGTTGCTCAGTGCCTAATCACAGCATGCCACCACCAGTATACAAATCCCACATACGGAGAACACAGATAAGATGACAGAATATGTGGCTATATCCCTTTGGCTTCCTGTCATACACTTGTAGAGCTCACAAGGGGAATCTCTGGTGGTAAGAAACCACTGGCTGTTCCTCCACTGGGTTGGTTACCTATTTGCTCCGGGGAGCCTTGCAACCTTGCAACCTCCTCGACAGACTCTTATGCATCAAGTGAAAATATGCCTGCCATGGGGTGGGTGCCATAAGGGACACTGGGCCTGCTACCCTGCTGTCTGTCAAGCCACTGTCCAAGGCACAAGAGCCCTGCTGGGGTGGCTGGCTGGTTGGCCAACCCCCACGTGTCTTCCCATTTCAGAACCTCTTCTCGCTATTTACTGTTTTACTATGTACAGCACCATGTACACGCACTGGTTATCTCTCGGTTGGACTACTGCAACCTCCTCCTCTCTGGCCTCCCCTCATCTCACATCAGTCCGCTGGTCTCTGTCCACCACTCTGCCGCTAAGATCATCTTCCTGGCCCGCCGCTCTGACCATGTCACTCCGCTTCTGAAATCTCTTCATTGGCTCCCAATTCACTCCAGAATCCAATATAAACTTCTCCTGTTGACCTTCAAAGCTTTTCACGGTCTAGCTCCTGCCTATCTCTCCTCTCTCATCTCACACTATTGCCCTGCTCGTGCTCTTCGCTCCTCTGATGCCATGCTTCTTGCCTGCCCAAGGGTCTCTACTTCCCTTGCTCGGCTTCGTCCATTTTCCTCTGCTGCCCCTCATGCCTGGAATGCTCTTCCAGAACACCTGAGAACTACCAACTCAATCACAGCTTTCAAAACACAGCTAAAAACTTTTCTTTTCCCTATAGCTTTTAAACTTTGAGCTTGTTCTGACTCTATACTGTTAGCTTCACCCTTCCCGGTGCCTGTTTACACTTCCCTGTGCCTGTTTGCATTCTCTTTCCCTCCTTATTGTTTACTACAACTTTATTAGATTGTAAGCCTATGCGGCAGGGTCTTGCTATTTACTGTGTTATCTGTACAGCACCATGTACATCGATGGTGCTATATAAATAAATAAATAAATAAATAATAATAATAATAATAATAATAATAATAATAATAATAATAATAATAATAAAAGCAGTTTGGCAAAGGTATTGACATTTCTTTGTTGCTAAGGGATCAACAAATGTAAGGGAGGCTGGCAGGAAGCCAGGTGGTTTTATGGGCAGTGGTCCCTCTTCTCTGTGAGGGACCAAGCCTCTCAGGGTTCATGACAGGTGGGCGCTGCTGCTGCCAGGGTGTATATGAAGCCGTCAGCAGGTGGGTGGGGAACGAGACATCGGATGGCCAAGTGTTCTACTTCACCAAGTACAGTCCTTTCTTTTCGAGAGCTGGCAAAGAGGTGTCTTCTATTTGCAGTCTGGTTTAGAGTCAAAGAATCATAAGAAGGGAGAACAGGGCTTTGAGTTGCCCATCAGCAGTTGCCACCCGGACAACAGATGAAACAGGCACACAGGTCACCAAGCAGGATATTCCACGATGAAAGCGGTATATAAAAGGCAGGAGCCACACGACTGCTTTATAGCGGTATTGAAGTGCACTGACAACCGTTGGGGCCCATTGGCACATACCCTATATCGCTTTCATACCACTTCCATAGTGTTATATCCTGCTTGGTGTGGAAGTGTCATGGGCCCCAAGAGTTGTCAGTGCACTTCAGTACCACTACAAAGCAGTACTGCAGATCCTGCAGTGCACTTTAATACTGCTATAAAGCAGCAGTGTGGCTCCTGCCTTTATATACCACTTTCATAGTGGAATATCCTGCTTGGTGTGGATGAGCCCCTAGTCAATCTTCTCCAGTATGGTGATATTTATATCATATGGATTGCCAGGAGGAGAGGGTGATCTGAAAGTGCTGGTTGGCCGATGCAGGAAGCAGGCCATTGGTCCATGCAGCATCCTACCTGATTGGCTCAGCTGCTCTTGAGTGTGGGAACCCCTCTCCCCTGCTCCTAGTATGTGACTGTACTCTGGAATCAAACTGGAAAACTCCAGCATGTAGGTGTTCTGCACAGTTAGGGCTCCTCCTGTTACCTTTGTGTTCTTGGATTCAGATGACCATGTTGGAAAAAGAAGCCATTGCGGTTTCTCCCCTTGCCCAAGCCCACCATTTGTATCATTACCCATAACGTATGTGGTTTGCTGTGTCAGCTGAACCCAGCACGCAGTGCGGTGGAGGTGGCTTCTTACCCACCATAACACTTATGAATTGCAGCAGTGGTTGTAAAGCGGGTAAGAAGTTACCCTTGCTGCACTGCACACCGGGTTCAGATGACACAGCAACCCATGCTGCATCACAGGCATTTATGCAAATGCCTGCACGAGGCTGGGGGGAGAATAGGGTGACCATATTTTGGAACCCAAAAAGGAGGACAACATGGTCGCCCCCCAAGGGGGCGTGTCCAGCACCAAGGGGGCGTGCCCACCCAAACATAGCCTTGGTCACATGTCTGATTTTACAGCACACATTTAAGACAAATCTCTTCTTCATAACATCTTAATGTTAAAATCACTGAACTAAAGAACAGGTGAGACATTCAATGTATCTGAAATTAACTTCACTCATTCCTACTTCTGTAGCTTTTGCTGTACGTTGAAGCTTTTGCTATACTCTGTGTGTTACATTCTCCCCTTCCCTCAAATATCTTTTCTGACTGTATCCTCACTCATTGCAAGCTGCTGTTGTTGTTAATAGGGTTTGCTACTGTCCGGATGGCTGGCTTTTTTTAATTTCAATTTTTTAAAAAAGCTTATGTATAATTGTCACAAGTTTCTCTACTCTAACATTAGGGTGGGTGTTGTGGCAGTGAACACTACTTTGCCCATTCACCCTTCTCACTTATATACATTAGCTTCTCAAGG